>NC_034604.1:20274854-20277528 GCF_900095145.1 Mus pahari | reverse complement strand
AGGGAGGGAGGGAGGAAGGGAGGGAGGGAGGGAGGAAGGGAGGGAGGGAGGGCGCAAGCCTGGAGAGACTAGAAATACAAGCACCATACCCCAAAACAACAGAGGCTACATACAGCGAGCTCACAGCCAACATCAACCTAAATGGAAATTCAAAGCACTTCCACTAAGATCAGGAACAAAACAAGGATGCCCACTCTCTCCATATCTACTCAGTATAGTACTTGAAGTCTCAGCTAGCGCCATCAGCTGACAACTGAGGGAGATTAAGAGGATGCAAATAATACAGGAAAAGCCCAAGTACCTGTTTGCAGATGACATGATCTTATGCATGAGTACCTAAAAACTCCACCTGGAAGCTTCCACAGCTGATAAACACATTCAGCAAAGTATCAGGACAAAATTAACACACCAAAAGCAGTAGCCTTCCTATATACAAATGACAGACTGAGGAAGAAATCAGAGAAATAATAACCTCAAAAAATATCTTGGAATACCTTCAACCAATCAAGTGAAAGATTTGCAGAATAAAAACTTTGAGACATTAAAGAGCCGGGTGTTGGAGGTGCACACCTTTAATCCTAGCACTCGGAAGGCAGAGGCAGGCAGATATCTGAGTTCGAGGCCAGCCTGGTCTACAAAGTGAGTTCCAGGACAGCCAGGGCTATAGAGGGAAACCCTGTCTCGAAAAACCACACACACACACACACACACACACACACACACACACACACACACACAAAGACATTAAAGAAATTGAAGAAGACATCAGAGGTTGGAAAATTCTCCCATGTTCATGAGTCAGTAGGATTAATATAGTAGAAATAGCCACCATACCAAAAGCAATGTACAACTTAGTAATAAAAGAACTGCTGGAGGTATCACCATCCCTGATTTCCAGTTGTACTGTAGAGCTATAATAATAAAAACAGCATGACGTTGGAATAAAAACAGACACATTGATCAATGAAATTGAAGACCCAGACATAAGTCTACACACCTATGAACACCTGAAGCTAGGAATACACACTGGAAAAAACAAACACCAAGATGTAGGCAAAATGGTATTGCGCACTGTGTAAAGATCATCCTTGCATTATTCAAATGCTGATGTCTGTTTCCCCATATCTGGTTCCGATCCTTATTCTGAAAATCTCCTTTCTCAGATCAGGATGCCACCAGCATGGGACCAACCCCCTGCTCCAACCACTCTATGGATATGTAGATGAGGTCTTTTGCCATGTGGTCTCTGAGGTCATAGTTACTGAATACAGGAATAAAGGCTTCCCAAGTGCTGCGATTACAGGTGTGAGTCACCATACCCACTCTCTGGGTGCTTTTAAAGTCATACTACTCATTTCACAGGCTTTACAAAGTGGCTTTGAAAACTCAAATACTGAACTCTCATTGTTGTATAAACCAGGCTGGCCCATAGAGACACTCTAAAGAGTTTAAAGACCCCAGGAAGTCATCAAAACCTGGTACTGATGGCATTGCGATTGCGCGCTCACGCAAATGCCCAGTTGTGCCACAGGGCTTCTGAGGCTTGAGGCTGTTCCACAGTCACCTGGGGATTGGAAGTGGATTCCATTTCTGGGCACAGCATCCCTGGGACTGATGCCGTGGGTATGGATGTATGATGAGTGTGATGGATGTATGGTGAGTGTGGGAGAGTTGAAGCTGAGGCTACATTATGACAGGAGGCCATCAACATGGAAACTTGTGTTCCTCAGACCTTGTCACAAGAGTAGCAGGCTCCCAGATTCATACAAATGCAAAAGTCTGAGACCATGGTTGTGGGGCAAGTGGGACTGTCACCAGACAAAAACTGGGAAGGTTGGACAGATTCAGAAACCCTGGTATTCCCATATCTGAGACCAGTAGTCGTGTCATCTGCTCCCAATCTGGCTCCTGTCCTGGAGTACATGACCATGACACCCCTGGACAGAGACCTACAAACTCTAGGAAGAGAACCTGCCATTCTTGTCACCCCCTTTTCCCTCTCTGATGCCTCAATGGTTAGTCAAAAATCACTCCCACTTTGCTATCAGCTTAATAGAATTCCTAGGACAAATTGACAACCATTATCCTGACAAGAAAATGGACTCTGCCCTCCCTCTGTTGCAATGGCTCCCCCCCAAACTATTTTCAAAAAGCCCATAGTTGGAGCCCCTCAATATTTACCACTGGTGGGAAGAGGGGAGCTGCAGCAATAATATACTACTTCCCTGAGGATGAAGCCCATATTCTCTAATACAGAGAGCTACCCCATCATTCCCCCAATATAAAGAATTATATGACACTATCTAGTTCTAAAAGAAGTCAAGGGGCCCCCTAACCTCTTCTCAGACAGTGTATATGCTGTCAATTTGCTCCCCTGGTTGTTAAGATTCTTCATCAAACTAGACACCAACCCACTTTCCCCTCTACTCATACAGGTCTCCACCTCCTACAGGGAAGAGCCTCCCCCATCTATATCCAGCATGTCCGACCTCACAGTCCTCTGCCAGGTCCTATATCTGAAGGAAATGCACTCTGACCAATCTGACTCAACAGGGACATTCATGGCCTCCACTGAGCAAGCATACCAATTCCATTTCTCTCTCTCTCTCTCTCTCTCTCTCTCTCTCTCTCTCTCTCTCTCTCTCCCCCCCTCTCTCTCACACGCACAAATATA
>NC_034604.1:20261150-20274767 GCF_900095145.1 Mus pahari | reverse complement strand
ATGAATACTCTCTCTCTCTCTCTCTCTCTCTCTCCCTCTCTCTCTCCCTCTCCCCCCCTCTCTCTCACACGCACAAATATAAAGGGGCTTCATACCTGCTTCCCCCACATCTTCCCTTGCTCAATTCTAGAGGATAATAAAGACATGCTGCTCTTGTGCATCCCTCATTACCATCCCAGCTTTACAAATAATGGGCACCAATCCCCTAGACCTTAAATCCAATGCCTTATGGCAAATTGATATCATCTATATTCTCCGACTTGGTAGACAGAAATACATTTTTGTCCCCATATATACATACTCGCATTTTATATGGGCTACAGCCCAAACAGGTGAAAACTCAAAAATGTTAATTTACCATATGCTCTCCACCTTTGCCATTATGAGCATTCCACAACATATAAAAACTGATAATGAACCCTGTCTTCACCAGTTTTCAATTCAAAACCTTCTCCACACATTGGGAATTTGCCCACCTTACAGAGAACCCCCACAACACTCTGGGATAATGAATAATAGAAAAAACACATCAAGTCCTAAAAGCCCAAGTTCTAAAACAAAAGACAACCACCTCCACCCCTAATGTACAATTCATGAGAGCTTTAACTACACTAAACATATTTAACATCTACAAAAACTCCAAACAAACCTCCTATCCCCCTCCATTGGCACACACTAAAATTAACACCACCCCCTCCCATGATCCTCTGGATGGAATTTGGTCCTTTGGATGGAAGGGACCAGACCCTCTCCTTACAACCAGGAGGGGTTTCATTTGTGTTTTCCCACAGGAATAGTCTAAGCCCATATGGGGTCCTACCAGAAATGTCTTGGCACCCCACCCCAAACAAGATGGCACCATGACCAAAGAAACAAGTTCCCCTAGGACATCCTAGGTGACTGCCACCCAGGCTATGTGCCCTCCACAAGCTCCCCTCTCCTCTATTCTCTTGGCTGTTTTTGCCATTCTTCATGCAAACTCTGCTACTGCCCAGCCTCTCCCTAGCCTTTCTAACACTTGCCACCAGAGAGTCTTTGCTAGGGAAAAATCTACAACGTGCACAACAATGTCATAGGAACCCAGGATTGCCCACTGGAAGGATGTCGGACCAGTAGGGGACTGAGATACCCCTACATCTGAATTCCATCTCTACTAACCCTAGCCCTTTCCTCTGCTTTCCTTACTTAAATAGGTGTCTCCAGGGCGCCACATACGGAGGTTGCAAATATTGGAGCTGTAGAATTGAGTCTACCAACTGCAGCGGCACCATGCTCGCTAACCTTAAAGCTCATTTTCAGCTTTCCCATCAGGGATCCATGGGATGAGCATTAGTGAACAGGAGTCATGGGTGCACTCCACCCTAATGGCTATGCCAAATACCCCATAGTCGACCTACAGGTCTTCTGTGAGCTTGTCCCCACCTCCAAACCAGTCTTTACTCGTGTTAATATTCTTCAACAGGAAAATCAATCTCAGAAGGAACTCCAGGCCACCCTCTCCTGGCTACAGTACATCCAATATGCAGCTGACCTCTGTCCCTTAACCACCCACCCCAACTCCTCCCAATGCTTTTCCTGTGCTTCTTTCTCCTGACAGCTATTAGCAGCCATTCCCATTTTCCTTCATGAACTCCTTACCCACAAGAAAAGCACAAGACATTCCTCTCTTTGCCTACCCACCCTCTTTGCCTTGTAGAACCCACCCTGAAACTCCATCTTTCATGTGCCCGTGACTTCACCATTGTTAAGTCAGTATGTGTTAACCCTTCTCTCTGTTGTAAAGGCACTACAGGTGCCTGTATTAGCCTCCCTTTTCAAGGCTCCTGCACCCCCATGATAACTGTTCCCCAAGTTTATCTCTATGAACCTGAAGAACTCACCTTGCAGATGAGAGGAAGCCGAAAGAAGAGAGATCTTCATGCCTCTGCTCACTGGACTGTGCCTTGTTGTCTCACTGGGCATGACAGAGCAGCCCTTGTTCAAACACATCTGGCCAGGGACTTGCAGGACAAGCTTGACCAGGCAATGGCCTCCTCTGCAGACAGCCTTTAGTCCCTTCAATGCCAGATAACCTCCTTAGCAAGCAGGAGCTATTCTCCAAAACCAGATGGCCCTGGGCTTACTGACTGCTGAACAGGGAGGGACTTGTATTTTGCTGGGGGAGGAATGTTGCTTCTATGTCAACGAATCTGGGCTGGTAGAACAAGATGTACAAATGCTCAAAGAGCTCTGGGGGGATGTCCGCACACACTATGCTCCCAGCAGACTCTAACCCCATGGTAGCCTGGCTTTAGCCTCTCCTTGGCCCCGTACTAGAGCCTTGCTTCTTTCGGCACCCTGCCTCACCTAATTTCTAAAGCAGCAGATGAGCAGCGTTGTAAAGATCACTACTAATCAGGTCCTGCTTCAATATCAAACTGTTCCCAACAGAGGAGACAGTTATTCTGATGATACCTCTCCTTTACAAAAAAAGAAAAGGAAGAGAGGTGGGGCCAATGGAGCTGTGCTACCAGACACTGGCAAGGGTGAACAGATTCATAAGCCCCAGTGCTCTCATATCTGAGACTGGTAGATGCTTCATCTGCTCCTGACCTGGAGCACATGACCATGGCACCCCACATTAGGATCATGACCCCTAGTATGTAGCACAGAGTTTTTCATGCTAGAGAGGGATTTAGATGGGCCAGCCCCAAGGGTTTAGCCAATAAGCTTCCCTTCCTGGACATTCCTTCTTGCAAAACGTATTTAATCTCTGGCCCACCCTGAGTTCCCCTCCCCCTGAACCCAAGAGGCCCCCTTGGTCCTGACTCCACAAGGTTTCCAGCAGCGACTGGATGCCTGGAGTCTGGTAACCCATTTCCTCACCTCAGTGTGCTTTGTTTCTCACCTGGCCTGAGAGCCCCATCTTTGGCTATGCTCATAGCCTAGCGCCCCTGTTTTGTTTGCCCAGAAGAGTACACACACCCCAGTGGTGAGATGCAACACGGACCCACACACGGCCAGTAATGCTCAGTGTATAAACAGCTGGACAGGTGATACTGACAGACACCCAAGTGATAAAGGGCTGCTGAGAGCAGCCCAGCCAGCACCCCCAGCTGCTGAGGAGACTTAGTCCCCGCGTGCAGTCTTCCCTTTTCAAGCTCTCCCTCTGGGATGAATAACAGGCCATCTTCCTATGATGAGACCAAAGAGAGACACCAGGGACATGCAGGGCTCCTGGTGTATACTTGGGACAATTATCACCTCTCTTCTGCCTAGGACAGCTGTGGAGACAAAACCATCCATTTCATTTGCTGGTGCTGGACACTGATCCGTGCTGCAAGCTGAGCAAGTAAGTAAGGTAAGGGGAAGGACAAACCGGGCACTGGGAATACACCTCAGCTTGACAATGGCATCTGCTCCCACCAAGGAAACCCTCATGTTCTTCCCTTTTAAATTCAATTTGCCAGATGACCATTGTCCGGAAGGGCTGTGGAGTCCCAGGCTTGCAGCAGGCTGCAGCCTCACATCCTCCCACACCTCTCCCAAACCCCCACAGTTACTGGCCTTCCTCATCCCTATGTCTCCAGCCCTTGCTTTCCTCCTGAAATTGCCCTAATGATGCATTTCCTTCACTCTCATGACATCAGCTGTCATCTAAACTCAGGTGGCTCTTATTGTCCATCCCATAATTTATTACTTTATATCCGGAAATGATACTTGAAGCCCTTCAATGCCTTTAAGTAAAGGAAGGGAACGGCTACAGCTCAAGCCTGCCAGCCAAGGTCTGGACTACTTGCCAGCTAGTAGGAAGAGAGGTCAAGAGAGCACACTATGGTGTGCTATTTCCAGGGAGTGTACAAATCAAAGTCCAGTACTCGGGACTTCTGTTATTTCTTCTATCTCCAGCCTCTGAAGAAGGCAATAACAAGAAAGCATCCCAAAGGTGCTCTGAACGCAGCCTGAATGTGGACTCTAAAAGTCCACATGCTGCAAGGATATAGCCTAGCGTGGTAACATTGACAGTTAGGGGAACCTTGAAGATGCAGGGTCTAATAACTGCTAATGGGGCCTTTAAAGGGGAGTGCGGTCCCCTAAGAGTGTTTTAAGCAAATCTGGTCCCTCTCTCAATCTCTGTTGTCTCCTGTGTTGCTCTCCCTATTCCACAGGCTTTCCCCACTACTGACATCCCACCTACAAGGCCCTCACTAGAACCAGGCAGACTCCAGGTCCATGCTCTTCAACTCCGACAACTCTGAACTAAATAGCCTGTTTCTTTACCGAGTACCCATCCTCTAGCAATCGGTCATAACACAAAGCAGGCACGGAAAGAGCTGAGGACTCAACATAAGGCAAAATCAGACAAAGTTGGGCACAAATTAAAAAAAGTTCTTAATTTGGAACATACAGAGGCACACCCAGGCATCTCAGACAGCATGGGTAAGGTTCAGGGTGGTTATATGTAAACCATATGACAAGGGGAAGCACCCATGGGCTTCAACAGACAGTAGAGAGGGAAACTCATTCAATCATGAAGGTAAAGAAAGGGGATCTATTTACATAACACTTAAGACACTCAAGACAGGTGGGGTGCGGTCAAGTCTTCACAGTGCACATCTGTTAACCCTGTAAATCTTCACGGTATGGTCCTCGCCACAGCTTGCAAAATGCAACCACTCTGTCCCCTCTTCACTCTGCTCAGTGTCGTCATCGCTGCAGCTCTTCCAGCATAACCTTCTGATACCCAGGCTGTGACTCTGGCTGCAACCGAGACAGAGATCATAAGGTCAACACAAGTCCTGATTACAGAACACTCCACTGGAGCCCTCCTACAGTGATGTAACCACAGTACCCACGCAGCGGTGATAGCACGGATGGAAGGCTAATTAATACTCCAGTAATTTTATCCTATATTGTAAATATCTTACTCTATTTACTTTCAAAACAGACTAATACTTTACTCACTGGCCAATGACAATGCCCAAAGGAACAAGAAATAGTAAATTTCTGTCCAATGTTTTAATCATCAGTAGAATGACTGAAGTGACTATTAAGATGAACTTTTTAGAGGCCAGCAAGACAGCTAAGTATGTAAAGGTATTTCCACTAAGCCAGTCCACCTTAGTTCAATACCTGTGACAACTCAATTTCTGCAAGTTGACTTCTGAGCTCCACTCACATTACTGCATGCGTATGCTCATATATGAACACAGTCTTACATAAGTAAATACAAAATTCCCTAAAAACTAGTCTTTTAAGATGACATTTTACCTCAAGATTTAATTTATTTAATTCAATAATTTCAAGATTATTGAATAGTTTAATTTTTCAATATATTTCAGGTGATTTTCTTCTGCTGACATTTCTAAGAGATGAATGGACTTTAATATTTTTTAACTATTGGGTAAAGAAAGATGATTTGAACCCCTTAGTGAACCATATAGTCAGAGCCATGATCTCAGGGTAACCTAACCGCAGGGCGTCAGGCAAGGTAAGAAACTGTACTAGAGGTTCTTGTTTCCCAGGATCTCCCAGAAGGCCGGCCCCAAACACTACCAAACAATTAGCTACAGCTCTTGGAAAAAGTACAATACTTTCTGTGTGGAACTTGAAACACATGCTCAAAATGAATAAAGTTGAGAGCAAGACTCCCAAGTAGGTTTTAAGGCTGAAAGAGTGAAAGAGCACAGGACTCAGACCTCACCTTCAGATATGCCAGGGGCCAGCTGGCATGATTCGGTGCAGGCCTGAAGCAGGGGCTTGAAAAACCAGCCCTGAGTGCAGATGACCCCTCACAGTGCAGATGTAAAGACAGAGTTCGCAGACAGGACTCAGCCCAGTCAAGCACCGTGCATGAACCATAGTTTACTGGGGTTATTCAAAAGAGCATGGGCGATGGATAGGCAGCTACCCACCTATCAACTGCTCACCTCTTATAATTTTAGAGATCGAGGGCCTGCTAAGGTTTCCTTGAACCTCTGGTGCCCCCATACAGGAGCATGCTAATAGGCCTGACCTGCTTCAGAGCAGGGAGTCATGTCCAACCCAGAGGAGACATAAGATGTCCTAAATTACAAAAACAGCCACAGGATCAGGCTGCTGTGTGCCATGTTTTCTAAGAATTTCTAGAGAAAATGTTTCCATGTTATGTAGACCATGACTGAGTGCTTAATGAGAGCTCATCTTCCTGTAAGGAGGAACCTGATTATTAAAGCAGCCATGAGTAAATTTGCTATGAATAGCAAACTCTATAAATATGGGTGCTGAGTTTTAAAAAGGCAAAAACATAAATGAGCAACACTAGACAGAACATTATTAGTTTTTTCTCATGTCACAAGTTATCAAGGTTTGGGACACTGATTTGGAGGAGGAGCACCAGAAGCAGTGATAAGGACCCCAGCATCACAGAGGCCCAGCCTCCCCACCACTCACTGTCGGACTCACTGGATATGGTTTTCATCAGATTAAACAAACTGGTGGAAGTGGTTATCAACCAAATCCTGCATTTCTCCCATGGGCTGTTCTGAAGGTTGGCGCTTACTTATTTACATAAAATGATGGGGGTTTTGTTTTCTGAGGGAGGGGCTGTTTTATTTCTTCTTTTAAATCTAGCATGTTGACACATGACATTTAAATGATATGGAGGGATCTGGAGAAATGGCTAAGCACACAAACAGGATGGTCTGAGCTGACATCTCCATGTAAAAGCCAGACTAGCTCCATATACCCATAAACCCAGTGCTGTGTGGACTGGAGACAGAAAGACTGCCAGGGTTGCTGGCAACCAGCCCAGTTCTACATTCAACAAGAGACCCTATCTCAAGTGAATATGGCAGAGAGGAATAGAATGGACACCTGCTGTCCTCTTCAGACGTCCGTACATGTACAAGGAGATGGGGACATGCTTGAACATGTGTGCATATTACTCAGTGGTAGAGTACTTTCCTAACATGCCTAAGACCCTGGGTGGAAACTCCAGCACCACAAGATTCATCAGTTAATTACAGGACATGGCCCCTAGGAAGCCAATCTGAAAGTCCTGCTTTTAGTTCTGTGAATGCACTACTAACAAAAGCTAAAATTTAGTAATTAGAATACCAGTTATCCAAATAACACAGCATATTAAATCTAGAATTACTTTCATGTTACATACCCTGCCTATCATTACAACCAGAAGGAAATAATCACCAGATGAAAACCCTGAACTCTACATCTTCCCATGCTAACTGGCTTCCCACACTGGGGCCATGGTAGAAGTCTGAATACCAAGCCAGGGGCAGAGCACTGTGTACAACCAGGCAGAGGGAGTAAAGAGAAAGGGAGGGCAGGAGCAGGAGTGTCCCAGGGATGCCCCCGCTGCTTCCTTTTGTAGCAAGCCAAGCATGCGCTACTTCAATGGCAGTAACAAGTCAGACACAAGTCTTAACAAGCAGTTACAGTGAGCACTAATGGCTGTGGAAGGCCCGCTCTCTAATCTCTCACCAGCATGAGGACACTGTCAATTAGGACAGCATTTGAAACTATGTTTAAACAGTGCAGACCTCAAAGACTGAAAAGCCCAAGAAAATGAGACACAGAAAGCTATCAATGACTCACTGAAAGCTCAGGCACTAAAAACAGTGCTAAAAACAGTGACATGTGCGGGTTAAAGTGGCCTCTGCTAGGATGGGGGGGGGGGCGCGTAATTCAGCTGGTGGAGTGCTTGCTTAGCATGCATGAAGCCTTAGGTTCCATCTCAAGCACCACATAAAAACAAGGCTGTGATGGTGCAGGCCTGTGATCCCAGAACTCAGGACACAGAAGAGTTCCCCAGACCTCATCTTGGAAAGGGAAGAGGAGAGAGGAAAGGCAATGGACAACGTCTGTAATTGCAGTGCGACAAAACTCAGTGGCCTAGTTAAGGATACCAAAAGCTGAGTCCCACACACTAGCAGCTGTCATTTTAGGAGGTACAACTAGGCTTGAAGTACCAGAAATCTCTGTCTCTCTAATGTGAAAATGTTCACAAAATTTGCCACCAAAGACCACTTTTTCTGTCTAATCAGATGGAAACGAAGTAGAGAGAAAATACCTTGGATTTGTTTCTACACAGCTGGTCCAGTCATTGATTTCCTGCTTGGTCTTGTTCCAGGAGTATATACAAATCTTCCCGCTCTCTAATCCAATTGCAACGATGTATCTGTTTTGTGGCGGGGAGATGACAGAGGTTGGTTTAGCATGAGTTTCTCTTATCTCTACCTGCTCTACTGCTTCCTCACAGTATCTCAGTTGCCCCCTATACTGCTCTGCTGGGTCTCCAGCCTCCTCTCTGCAGAAGGTACAATCAGGTCCACCTGTCCTGAGCTGACAAAGCCCACAAGCTAGTGTTTCCCAGCACATGCACCGACTTCTGTTCTCCTAGGCTGCTTGTAACAGAAAGCAAGGCAGTGCAGAGTCTGAAATAAGAAACTTCATTCCTATTCCCATTTGACCACCAAACACAGAATTCTAAGACTGAAAACTTCTTATAAGAAGCAGAAGCGCCTTGAAAGCAGCAGCAGCTCTGTCCACACGCCAAGACAGTGAGTGAGATGCTACTGAACAACAAGCAGGTCTCACAGAAACTGACCTTTGGGCCGGGTTAAGCACTGGGCACACACTGACAGCTGTCACAGAACTGCCCACATCCAGGATCGAGGAGCATGGACGGATGGGGTGCTCCATGGGGTTATGGCTGGAGTTACACTCGCCCCAGACAACCACCTAGAGCACAAATCACACTGTGAGGCATCTTTCGCAAGGTGCTGTATTCCAGTGCCAGGAGACAATGACTGCTCTGGGGTTTTTGTACAGCACAGAGAAGCCACAGTGTGGCAAACACAGGTTGAGATCTCAAAAACAGAAGTGTACCAGAGAGCATAGAGTGTTGTCTATTATGGTCTGTAACACACAACATGGTTCCAATGCAGTGAAATCCTGCCCATCATGTCTTGCCTACAGTTGCTGCCCTCAGAACTTGCTACATGTTAGTTAGAGAGGAAGCCAGTCTCCTCTTCCACACTACCTAATTCTTAGGCAGTCAACTTGGCTATCAGGATGACAGAACGTTGACAATATATCCTGCATAAGACACATGGCTTCCCTGTGAGCCCAGGGCTCAAGGGTATTTGACTGGCACACAGAAACGGAGAAGGAAGCAAAACGGACAGGGCTCCAAAGGCAGGACCAAAGCATGATTCTAACAGGCTCTGGGAAGCACACATTGCTGACACTGCAGCAAACGCACTCGGTCTGTTTTAGCCAACATATCCCTGAGAGTTAGGAAAATAGAGCCTGCTTCCTCAGCACCCATCCAGGGATCTGTGCTCCCCAGGAAGGGAACAAACAGCCAGCCTGGGAGAATGATATTGGCAGGTCCACGGTGATGTGCTTACTATGCACCAGGCCCAAGCCAGCTCTGTTCCAGGTATCCAGACTGCTTTCACAAAGGGAAGGGTGATGAAAGGAAACACTACACTGTTCTACTAGCCCTGGACTAGGAAACTCAGAAAAGACAATGTTCTAAGGAGCACGAGAGCAGAGGAACGGCCAGGAGCCACAGGCAGTCCTTAGGCAGCAGGGGAAGGGTGAGTTCAAGCACAGAAGGCTGCCTAGTTTCCTGAGTTTGTCAACCTTCAGTCATGTTCTGCTCTTCCATCACTGAATTAGAAGGTTATAACCTTCACTACCAAAAACTGGGACCTGGGAGCTGGCTGAGTCTTTAAAGGCTTGTCATACAAACACCAGGACCTGTGCTGGATTCCCAGGACCCGTGTTAAAAATAAAACCCAAACCAAAATAAACTAATCCCAAGCAAGGTGTTGTACCCAAACTCTGCACTGATAATGTCCTGGATCAACAGCCACAAATAAAGCCCATTCCCAGGAGTGTGTCACTCAGAACACACTCAAGAGTGCTGTCTCCAGCCCCAACGGCTCTCCTGGGTTCTCCCTTAACCAAACTGGGACTACCTGATAACAGAAACTGACCAAGAGTTCTTCTCCTTATGTTTCAGAGAACATATTTATAAAGCTTAAAAAGAAAACCCCTTTTAATATACATATATAATGAAGAAGTCATGAACTAATCTGTACACATCACGAGTAAGGCAGGAAAATGTGCTTTTAAATATAACTGTAAAAACATTATCTCACATTTGTAAAAATATTAAGTTTTATCTTTGGTTGAGAAACAACCATTACCTTTTTGTCTCGACTTCCAGTGAAGAAGTACTTGCTATCAGGACTCCAGTCACAAGACCAGATGATTCTACTATGCACAGAAGTAATTTTGTTGGTAAATGCAAAGAGACTAAAAAATGGATCTGAAAATTAAAACAAAAACATTACCACATATACATTGCTCACAAAGCAGGGCAGGCTGCTGTCTGTCAGGCACCAACATAACTCAGTGGCCGCTTAGCCTATGTGCACTGACTGCAGCAGAGCCAGGAACCCTCCCCTCAGCACAAGCCCAGGTGCACACAGCTCATACTGCCTCCACTCACTAGGGAGTGACAACAAGAATCACTTACGCATTCAACTAAAGGCTAATGTATGGTTCTAAAACAAGTCTGGAATGATTTAACTGTATTCCAGAAATAGCCAGTTGCATATTACGGGGAAAAAAATACTACAAAGAGAGGAGGGAAGACATATTTTTCTTACAATATATATGCAGAAGGCTTAAAGGTAATTTCTAACCTATATATGAACTATGTAACTGCTATGAAAAAAGAATTTATTAATCCATAATCCAAAAAGATACAAAAAATTAATACCCACATCAACCTTTTTTGTGTTTATTTTTAACATTTGCTTATCTATCTATCTATCTATCTATTTATTTATTTATTTAGTGGGTGTGTGCGTCCACATGCATACATGAGTGTTTGTCAGACAACAAACAGCATGTAGGACTTGGCTCTCTCCTTCCGCGTGTGCAGTCCAGTTACTGAGCCTGGCCCTCAGGTTTGGTGGCAGGTGCCTTTACCTGCAGAGGCATCTTGGTGGTCTGAGCACTGCAACTTTTAAAATGAAGTGCTGCAAATTAGGAAGTTACTAGTGATGTCAAAGGAGAACAATTGCTCTAAACGTACAGTGGTGCTACATCCTGACAAATGGATCTACTGAATGTCCCAGCTTACACAGTCTGCTGTGCAGTGGTAGCTTACACCAGGACAGCTGTGGGTCCACAACGCACATCACACGCCACATGGCTAAGCTCAGAAGATCAAGATTCAAAACCTGAAATGTGGTCTGTACTGTGGGCCTATCACCTTCACATAACTATGAGGAATGATCTGAGTTTAACCATGCCCACCCCTCTACAAATAATAAACAACTAAATCTTAAAAAAGAGAAAGGTTTAAATAAAGCCAAGTGCTCTCCAGTTGCCTGAGAGCACTGAACTCTCACAGCCTGTCACAGGCTATCTCCACTCTGTTACCTTTCTCTCTTCATTTCACAGCTGCTAAATGTGGACAAACGAATGTGATGGCCTTACTCATATCCTTCACTACACAGGCTGCTTTACCGAACTCAGCTGAGGTCGCATCCTGTCTCTTCCACAAAGACCAGGTTCGATCTCTGGAAACAGCCAGTAAGAACTTGTCATCAGGTGAGAAGGCCATCTGTGTGACGGTCAGAGTGTGGAAAGCAAGACTCTGCACTTGCTTCCAAGATGTCGTGCTCCAAAGAATGATAGCCGCGTGTTCCTTCTGAGATGCCTGCAGGCCAGAGATGAGACCACCATGGGAGCAGAAACAAATCCAAAGAAAACATTCAAAAGAGCGTAGTGTCTCTGTGAGTCTATTTTAATACATCCCTAACAAAAGCCTCCAGAAAACTCGAGGGAGGTCACATACAACCAAAGAGATGAATTTCTGGAAAAGGTGAGGCACGATGAGAATGTTTGAACATTTTCCAACAAGTCATGTGTGTGTTAACTGTGTGGTGACCAGTTTAGAAGTCTCTATTCTGGTGAAGAAAGGACTGAGTATCACTGGACAGAGAGTCACTCCACAACAACAACTAGACGAAGAAGAGGTCTTCACCCTATTTACAAACCTACCAACAGAGCTTCAAAACACACAGCGAAGGAATTGAGAAGGAAAGGAAAATAGCTAAGTATAGTCAGAGACCTCAAACTCCACTCACAGCAAAGAGCATACACACCTTAACACCATCCTTAACTAACACCCATGACTGACAGTCACTAACAATTCTACCCAAACAAACAGACCAAACCTTCCTTTCAACTGAACATGAGATTTCACCACCAACCCATTTCAAAGGAGTCAAGTCATAATGTGGTCTCAAACTCAGTGAAACAAAAATAAAAAGCAGCAATAGAAAAATGTTTTGTTTACGGACACTAAATAATACATTTAAAAATAGCCAGGAGGCCAAAGGTGATCAAAAGGTTGTGAAGTATTTTTAACTGAATAAAAACACAACATATTAAGATTTGTAGAATGAACACCTTATATGGAACAGCTAATTCCAAGGTTCTGCTACAGTGCTATGAGACAGAAGAAAATGCAGACAAATCCAGAAGCACTTTGTTGCACTGACAGAAGGCAGAGGTACACATGAATGCATGGATGAACACACACACACACACACACACACACACACACACACACACACACACACACACACGGACATACACGGACACCATGAAGACTAGGTTAGGAGAGGTATTCCCAGTAGAAAGAATAAAAAGATGGCGTCTGGTGGTTTGCATGAGATGTCCCCCGTAGTCTGGGCATTTGTAGAAGTATGTATGGTCTTGCTGGAGGAAGTATGCTATGCCACTGGCAGAGGGTTCGGGGGGGGGGGGGTCAAAAGACTCTCCCTATTTCTCTGTTTTCCATTTGTGGTTTGAGAGGCAAACTCAGCTCTTAGCTGTTCTGTTGCCATGGATGCCTGCTGACACATTTCCCCACAATGTGGGTGACTGACTTTTATTCTTCTGGAATCGTAAGCCCACATAAACACTTCCTTCAATAGTTGCCTTAGTCATGGTTTTTACCACAACAATATGAAACCAGCATCACTAGTGATTCTGCAGCTACTGAAAAGGTCCTAAGGGATAGCTGTGTAACAAACAGGCTTATTTAGCAGCCATTAAAGGATTCACAGATAGTGTGGTGTTTCGAATGACAATGGCTCCCAGAGGCTCATAGATTTGAATACTTTGTCACTGAAAGGTTTAAGAGGTGTGGCCTTGTTGGAGGAAGTGTGTCACTGGGGGTGAACTTTGAGGTGTCAAGCCAGTCCCAGTGTCTTTCCTTTACTGCTGCCTGTAGATCCAGATGTAGAACTCTCAGCTCCTTCTCCAGCACCATGTCTGCCTGCACACTGCCATGCTCCCACCATGATGAAAATGGACTGACCCTCTGAAACTGTAAGCCAGCCCCAATTAAAGCCTTTCTTTTTATAAGAGCTGCCTTGGTATCTTTTTTTTTTTTTTTTTTCAGTGTATTAACAAGGTTTATTACAATTAATTACACTTATTGTTCACAATCTTCTCTCACATTCAAACCCTCCTTGCAAAACTACATATGACCACATATAGAGACTCTTATTTAATTAGTCCAGAGTAGGACTAGTGCCT
>NC_034604.1:20247740-20260770 GCF_900095145.1 Mus pahari | reverse complement strand
TAATCGGCCATCATTGGGAAGAGAGACCCCTTGGTCTTGTAAACTTTACATGACCCAGCACAAGGGAAGGCCAGGGCCAAGTAGTGGGAGCGGGTGGGTAGGGAAGCAGGGGTTGGGGGAGGGGGGTATACGGAACTTTCGGGATAGCATTTGAAATGTAAATAAAGAAAATAATAATAAATAAATAAAAATTAAAACCCTAGCTTTTACTTAAAACTAAGTTAAACTAAGGTAAAAACCTTTCCCAGGCCGGGCAGTGGTGGTGCACACTTTTGATTCTAGCACTCAGGAGGCAGAGGCAGGCAGATTTCTGAGTTTGAGGCCAGCCTGGTCTACAGAGTGAGTTCCAGGACAGCCATCCAGGGCTACACTGAGAAAGAGAAACCCTGTCTCGAAAAACCAAAAAACAAACAGACAATCAATCAAACAAACAAACAAAAAACCCTTTCCCACAAAACCCACTTCCATCATGAACATTTTACAAAACTATTGGAGGGGTTTGGAGAGATGGCTCAGTGGTCAAGAACACTGGCTGCACTTCTGATTCAGTTCCCAGAAATCACAGGGTGGCTCACAACTGCTTCTAACTCCAGAACCAAGAGATCCCCGACCTCTTCTATCCTCCACAGGCATGCATGAATGTCACATAGACATACATTCAGGCAAACACTCATATACATAAAAATTAAAAAAAGGGAAAATCCAGTTTTATAAGCTAATCAGGGAATCTGTAGAAGAGATATTTCTATGAGGCTCAAATTGTTCATTCCTTAAAACCAAAGAAAACTATGCTGGTTTGCTGCTGCTGATCTCAGTTTTCTGAAACAGGGTCTTGGGTAGCCCTAACTGGCTTCAAATCTTACTGCTGTAGCTGAAACTGACCTCAGGTTCCTGCTCTTCCTGCCTCTACCTCCCAAGTACTGAGATTGCAGGTGTGTACTGTCTCTTTAAAAGGCCTTTTACCTTTATCTATTTCTCATGTCTGTGGGTGTTAGTATGGGCAGAGGGAGCCATTTGTGGATGTTGGTTCTCCTTCCACCACATGCACACTAGCGATCAGACCCGGTCCTAATGGTATGTCTTTACCTACTGAGCACAGCACCGGTCCTTGGTAAGTTCTTAACAAACTTGTATTGAACTGGTTTGAATAA
Source organism: Mus pahari (assembly GCF_900095145.1). Lineage (NCBI taxonomy): Eukaryota > Metazoa > Chordata > Mammalia > Rodentia > Muridae > Mus > Mus pahari. Next base: position 20,259,619 of record NC_034604.1, on the reverse strand, counting down.
TATGTAGAGAAATGGGGTTTGGTTCTAGGAATGGAAAAAAAAAAAGATTAAAAGTCATACAATGTGCCTGGTATGGTAGCGCATGGCTTTAGTCCAAGTAATAGGGAAGTTCAATGCTAGCCTGGTGTACAAAGTAAATTTTCTTGTCTCAAAAAAACATACAAAATATATAGGAAAAAGCAGACGCCCAAACCTCCCAGCTTCCCAGAGGCCTTGTGTGGAGAGCGGCACTGCACTGCACGAGGTGGGCAGGGAGCTGAGACAGTGACAGCTATTTTCTTTGACTCTAAAATTATTCTAAAAGGTCATCCCTATGGGAAATTAAAGACTAGTAATAAAGAAGGGGCGTTAATCAGATATTGCTAAAATTGTCCTCGAACTGATGTACAGATTCACTGCCATCCCCAGAATCTATAGAAACTGTCAAGCTAATTCTAAAATCACATAAAATAAAATAAACCAGAAGATACAGTTGGATAATTACTTCCCTAACTTAAAGGTATTTCATAAAAACAACACTTGGCAGGAGACACTCACAAGATCTCACCCCCCTTAGGAGCTGTAGGCCTGGAATGGCTGCTGAGGGATCCCTAACTACTGACCATGACAGCACAGCACAGGCCCTCAGCACAGCCAGTGGGGATGAGCCACATCTTCAAGCTCATCCGCGTTAACCTTGGGGAAGCCAAAGCTCTTTGCAACATGGATATGCCTGTGGACAGGGAACTTGACCGTGGCCCTGCACAGGGCCTCAGTCACATGGTCTTTACTCTGCAGCTTGGTGAAGACAGACATAATGACCTGGCCACTGTGCTCTGAAGCTTCTCAAAGCCACCCCATACATGGCAGGAGCCTAGACTGGGGACAAAATGAGATCCCAAACATGCATACATAGCAGTGTCTCCAAGGCCCCCGAATGACAACACAAGCAACAGGCTGCACTCTCCCAAGGAACGGCTGCTGCAGCCACTGCACACCCCTGTAAGGAAAAGGCCTGGGCGGCCTACCTAGTTGCCAAGAGCATTTCCAGTGATGTGAGCACTGGAAATGTCATGTGCACATTGTGTGTGTGCATGGATTAGTAATCATAACCCTAACCCAAACCCAAACTTTTCAAGGATAAACTCTAAGAATGAATAAGTTCTAAAATGGATTTAAAATACAATCATATGTTTTTAAAGAAAGATGAGGAGAAGAAAATATAAGAAAAAGATTCAGGCAATGGTACCTAAAAGAGCCGTTTCATGCAGATTCTACTCGTATCTGCTGAATTTACAAAAACTTAATGTCTATAATTACCTGTGACCGAGTAAAATTAAATACACACACCCCACAAACACCCTACCTTGCAAGCAGAGGCAAGTAGAGTCTTGGAATTGTTACAGGCCACACAAACTATCTCATAGCCATGTCCATACCTAAAAGTGAAAGAGAAAGCGCGTGCTCTTTACTTTTACACTGCAAAAAAGATTACAGAGAAAGGATCCCTGCCTCACCCTACCTCCCAGTTCTTTAAAGGAATACCACATCTGCCTAGGTAACTATAGAGGGAAGACACCCAGGGACCCAGAAAAAAACAACAGCTCCCGAAGCAGCGTCCCTCCACACAGGTTTTCATGTCTCACGGCCACCAGCCCGAGACTCCACCATGGAAACACATTGCTGGGAACACACGAAAATAAAAACATCGGCTGAGTAATGAACAGAAACTCTTCTAGACCGCTCTACCTGGGAAATGAACACCAACCGACTGACAGCCATAGTAAACAACAATATAAAACAAACAAAAACAAAATAAAAACCCCATGAGTTTCTCTCACATTCTATTGGGCAGGAGGACACCGTAGGTAGGAGGAAGGGGAAGGCCAAAGTCAAGAGGAGACCCTTAAGCCAGACTAACTCCAGAAGGACAGTTCAACTTACAGTTTCTGAATCTCAGGCCACAGGGTGTTCTGCAGAAGGTGATCCTCAGTGGGAGGTTCTACAAGACATTTTCATTCTATCATACATTTTGAATACTACATGTACTTTTTCTCTTTAGCCAAATACACAGTAAAAGGCACTGCTCTACTTTAGGTCCCCAGCCACAGAGTAGACTGTGTGTGCTACGGACTTCATTAACTTGTCTTACCATTAAGGACAGCGGGCTGAAAGGTCACCTGGGGAGACCCGAAGGCAGGGCTTATGAGCTCATCCTCCTCAAAGGGCTGAGAGGCTATGTCTCCTAGTTTAGAGAAACACAGATACCATGAATAGAGAGGCCATGACAGTGCCTCAAAGCTACGTATCAGAGAGCAAGAGCCTTCCGAATAACTGCTTCAGTGCTGTGCCTAGGTGCTGCAAATGTGTTTCTAGTATGCTATTTTCCCAACTAGCTCCTGAAGTAAGAATGAATTCCATAAGGAGGCTGTCCATTTTTTTTTCACCTAGCTATTTTGCATATATAAATTTTGCATATATAACTGATCATTCAAGTTGCTCACCATCTCACTGCTAATTGAATGGCTCTGTGAAATCCTGGGTGATGTCAGTGGCTACATGTGAATAGAGCAGTTATCACAAAATAGGAGGTTTTAAAACAGTCATACGGGTACACCGGGAATGCATTACACAAATCTGTAACTAAGTTTTAAGTACTAGAGCCATTCAATTATTTTGGAAACTAAATCCTTACCCTGAAAGATAGCTTTATTTGACAGCCCTAATGCAGGAACAGTGGCTCCTTCTGGAATATCATGGTCCTGGAGAATGAAAAGCACATTTCAGACACTAAAAGTTATTGATATGTCAAATACCACAAAAAATGTCTTGTTCATAAATGCAGAGAACAATCCAGTCTGTTGTGTGTGGCTGCCATCTTTCCAACTCCTGACCTGGCAGGTGCCACTCCAAGTAATCCCTCTCCAACAGACAGGTCATCCTACCCACCACCCACCTTCCCCACAGTGCAGTGGGTTGCAGACTCTAACTGGTGGCCAAGGACTCGGCCTCCCCACCAAAAGCCTTAAGGGATGCCCCAAACAGAAGTAGCCCCAAAACACATAGCCATGACATTTTTATTACATACGTGTAAATCACTTAAAGCTACTTTTACAACTCAGTAAAATATGATCAGAAGAGGCAACTCTGCCTAGACCCTGCACTCACATGTAAGCCATATGCTAACCACCAGAAATGGTATACAACCATATGCTGAGTGTTTACCAATTCAGCTTTACACAGACTCTGCAAGTAGACATGAGTGATAGGAACTTAAAACACTAAAGGACTGAGAATGGCGACCTGGCTGGGTGATGATGCATGTTATCCCATACACTGACGGAAAGGGCAGCAAGAGGCAACCCAGCACTCGTCATGAGGACGCCTACTATAGCACACAGAACCAAGTATATGTCCGGAGCTAAACCTTTCCTGGAATCCCAGAAACCGAACTTCATTTCCTAGAAATCAACATGCTCTGAACCTTCTCTCCCTCCACCCAGAGCTCTCCCTCCATCCCTCAGCAATGGCAGCACAAGGAGAACAGAAGCAACTGCCTTCAGCAACTGAGAAAGCTGAGGCAGGAAGCGCTGCCAAATGAAGCTGAATGCATCCCCGTGGCTCTGCTTGCACCTGCCTTTCCCACTCAGCTACTGGCCTGCCCTCACACTCTGGGCTCCCACAGAATCCTATTTTTCTCCCGCAATGCTTTTCATGCCATCCTTCCAACAGTACCAATGTGAGCGATTATTACCTGCCACCTAAAGCCCTCCAGCACTCTCCTTCAATTCTCCAGTTCCCTCTTCAACAGCCCCAACAGCTCTGGCTTCCCTCCCCAACCCATCTACTTTTTACCTGTGACCCAACTCTTAGTAATAAAGTATAAACAGATACTTATGTACAACAGAACCATTCTCTATAGCCAACTACTTCATTATTTTGTTCTCTCTCTTCCTCTCTGTCTGTCTGTCTGTCTGTCTGTCTGTCTGTCTGTCTGTCTCTCTCTCTCTCTCTCTCTCTCTCTCTGTTGGAGACAGGTCTCACTACATAGCCTTGGCTGACCTAATGCTCACTATGAAGACCAGGCTGACCATGAACTCATACACATCTGCCAGCCTTTGCTTTTCAAGCGCAGGCATTAAAGGCATACACCATCTAGTTCACAATCTTATTTGTTTTCTTCAGCACTAGAACTGTGGACCATGTACATGCTACATAACCCAAGCTGTATTTTAAATCCAAATTCAAATATTTTTCTAAGTACCCCAAAATCTTATGTAAAAAGCAGACATAAATAAGCAAAAAAAAAAAAAAGTCCCATAAATAAGAATGAAAAATGTCCCAGGAAAACATTTTCACTGGGGCTAGACCATGGCTCAGTGGTTGGGAGCACTGGCTGCTCTCCACAGAGAGCCTGGGTTCCATCCCCAGCATCCACGTGGTGGCTCACAGTCGGCTGTACCTCTGATCCAGGAGTTCCTCCTCCTCTGGCCTCTTAGGCACTGCAGTTATAGGATACGTAGACATGTATACAGGCAAAACACTCACACATACAAATCACAGTATCTTTAATTTAAAAAAATAAATTGCTCATTATTCTAATTGGTGAGCTCTTTCTTCCACAATTTATTTTCCTGTCATATGATGTAGTTATTAGGCCAGAAGTGGTGGCACATATATTTAATCTCAGCACTTGGGAGGAAGACACAGGTAGATCTCTACAAGTTTGATTGAGGCTAGCCTGGTCTACGAAGCAAATTAGAGCCCAGTCAAGGCTGCATAATGAGATACTGTCTCAAAATAATAAAAAAAAAGAAAAGAAAAAACGATTCAGCGATTAACTCTTCCTATCCCATTAGTTCAATGCCCCACTTCTGCCCTACAGAAAGACTGGAATCTTTATCAAGATAAGATTTGTCCATCACTCAATCCAGTCACCTACAGTAGAGACAACATATGACAATCATATTATCATCATATCAATGAACATGATATTGCTGCTTTAGAGTCTTGAACTCATTTGTTACACAAAAATCTGTATTTATTTATTTATTTTATAGTTATTTTCTATGTTCGTGAGTGTTTAGCCCACATGTATATATGTGCACCACATATGTGCCTGGTGCCTGGTGCCTGGTGCCTGTGGAGGTCAGAAAGCACCTGATCCCCTGCAATTGGAGTTAAGGAAGATTGTGAGCCATCACACGGATGCTGAAAATGAAACCCAGGTCCTCTGCAAGACCAGCAAATGCTCTTCACTGCTGAGCCACCTCTCCATCTGTGTTCAACACTATAACCACTACATGCCATGATGACTCCCATGAAAGTCTATGAAACCTGAAACATGATTTAACTTCTTTTCTACCTGTATGCTATATCTAAGTTAGAGAAATACTCACATCACAGAGCATGTGACTCAGTGACTGTTGGGAAATGACACTAAAATTCTCCACAAAATTCCGAGGAGCAGAAAAAACACGAAGAACTTTCTCGTCTGCTCCAGACACAAACTGAAACCGATCAATCATCGCCAAACACTTGAGGTTGTATCCATGTATCTGAGGCCTTGCAATCTCATGCCAAGTGACCTGGGGTTAAAACATAGCACATATAATGAAAACGAGTGCACACTTCAAAACTCAGTCCTCTTGAACAAACAAAATGCAGGATGCAAAACTTGCTACTGCCAAGTAGTCCCATTGCCAGCAATTCAGTGGTGTGCAACAATCCAGTGGTGACGTCCCATGGTAGCCTCAGCCTGAACATCCTAATGCAGGCTACTCACTTGGGAAATGTCAAGTGGAAGGAAGGCCCTGAATTAAGGAGGAAGGCGTCTTACCTGTGATGGGTCCTTCTGGCCCTTCTTCTTCCACGGAGCAAAAAGGCGAGTGGTCTGATCGGTGCTGGTAGTGATAATGAACTCTCCCTCTGGATCCCACATGAGGTCTTGGACGCCATCGAAGTGTCCTGAAATGACAAGCTCTGGAGCCCACTGCCTCTGCAACGAAAATGAACAAACACATAAGCGAAATAAACAGGGACCACCAAGAGGAAACTGCTAAATATTCAAGACCAGACCATAAAATAAATGAGACTGTAACATCCAAATGTGTGTTGTATCCTTTGAAACAGTAATTGTGGGAAACTTCCTGGCAGCCAGATAGCTTGATGTTACCTGTCTATCAACTCTCCTGTAAAACAGGTATTAAATAATGACCACCATGCAAATGAATTAGGAGGACTAAATGAGTTTATACTCATGAAGTATATAGACAATGACAGCACATACCATGTGCTCGCTGAACAATTATTAAAATCTATAGTGAAGAAAGAATATTAAGTAAAATGAGATGGATTTTGAGTGGGAACCTAAAGCATTTCTATATTAAATTAGAGGGCTTAGCCAGGTATGCTAGTGCACATCTCTAAACCCAGCACTGGGGAGGCAAAAGCTGAGAGATCTCTATGAGTTTGAGGTTAGCCTAATCTACATACAAGGACAGCCAGATCTACACAGAGATACCCTGTCTCAAGAACAAAAGTTAAAGGATCTGTGGGTACAAAGGACAGAGGATGAACCACAGCAAGTTGGCCTACCTGTTCAGCTCACAACAGCAAGCATGTGCACAGAGGCCGCCAAATTCCTGCCCTCATAGCCCCTTTTTCAATAAACTCAAGTAAGAGGAAAATGAAATTAACTATGCAATCAACAGATTGTTTAAGGCCAAGTCTAATGAATATGGAGTATTTTCTTCTGTTTTATTAAGATAGGTTCTCATTTAACCAAAGCTGGCCCCGAGCATGCGTTACCGCAGAGGCTGGCACTGAACTCCCGATATTCCTATCTCTGCTTCCGAGCACTGGAATTCCAGGCACGGGCTAACACGCTGGCTCAGTAATTGCACTAAGCTACATCTTGTAAGAACATATGGCAAAGAAATTATATTAATTCCCCTACCATACAAGTATGGGTTGTAAAGTTAAGCTCTAGTGGGTGTTTATAACAGGTTCTGAGTGCTACAGACAGAACTCTGAAATTATCAGTACAGTCTTCCAACAGAAACTCCCTCCTTGTTCATAAAAACCAGCCCTGGGCTGGAGAGATGACTCAGTGGGGTTAAGAATGCTTGCTGAGGGCTGGTGAGATGGTTCAGCGGTTAAGAGCACTGACTGCTCTTCCAAAGGTCCTGAGTTCAAATCCCAGCAACCACATGGTGGCTCACAACCATCTGCAATGAAATCTGACGCCCTCTTCTGGAGTGTCTGAAGACAGCTACAGTGCACTTACATATAATAATAAATGAATCTTTTTTTTTTTTATTAAAAAAGCATGCTTGCTGAGCAATCATGAAGACTAGAGTTCAGATTGTAGCAGCCATGGCACAGGCCAGGCATACTGAAAATGTCTGTAACCCCAGCTTTCAAGAACTCTCCTGGCTCCTGTGCACAGGCAGGTGTGAACACCTACATATACAACTGAGCACACACACAAACATACATGCACACACAGTAAATCTCTGAAAAATAAAGAATATCAATCTTGAAGGGTTAGAAAGGTGTCTCAATAGTTAAGAGTCTGTACTGTTCTTCTAGACCACCTATGTTCAGTACACAACACCCATGTCAGCCAGCTTACAACCACCAGTTCCAACAAACCCAATACCCTCTTTCAGCTTCCACTGGCACCTGTATTTACATGCACATACCCACACACAGACACATTAAATCTTAAAACTAATCTTGACTATGAATGAACAACAGCTCATGTGGGCTGCTGCAGTGTGCTCAGTTTTGCTGACAACCTAACACTGTTCTAAAAAACAAGGTCCATTTAAAACTCCCTCACACTAACATATGGAAATCCTATGCACAGGCACAGTGAGACTGGTTTCAGATTTGAGTGCCTCCTTCCTCATCTTGTGCTTTTCTTCTGCAGAGGTTCTCAAAGACAAGCTGAGTTAAGGAAATAAGAGTTCGCATTAAAAAAATAGTTCCTAAACTAACAATGTCATAGACTTAGTGGTTGTTTTAACTGTGGAAGTAATCCTAAAGGCTAAGTCGAAATAGAGGCTAGAAGACAAATTCTCCAATAGAACAACAAGTTAAAACCTCAGAGGGGATTAGTACCAAGACCACAAACTAAAATTATAAAGGGAGCTACTGGGCTAGTGAGATGGCTCAGAAATAAAGGCACTAGCCACCAAGCCTGCTGGCAGCTGAGCTAAGTGCCACCCACAGGACAGGAGGAGGGCACGGGTCCTGCAGGTCGTCTTCTAACCTTTGCCCCTGTGCACCAACACACCTGCACATGCATACCAACAAATGCACAAACATTTACAAAATATATTAAAATAGGAAGATATGAGTTCAAAATACAACAAGTCACATTTCACCAACTATTCTTATTTCTTAGTTTGTTAAAATTTAAAAACCGCTTACATAGCATCAATCCCTGACTTTCATCTGTACATGATTGGGGGAGGGAAGGGGACAGACAACCCAGGGCCTCAGATAAGCTGGGCCAATGCCACTGAGCCACACTGCAGACTCACATAGACAGCATCATTCAATACTGTCGCGCTGCTATACAACTCTGCATTCTTCTTCCTAGAAAAGCCCAAACTTCTAACCTAGCATAAACACCACAGACTATCTGTAGAAATGAATGTCATTTCTGCTTAAATGTGCCTACTAGGAAAGCCCAAGCCAGCCAGAGGCCCACATGCTCGTACTGGGTTTACGGTACTCTGTTTCCAAAGGTGCAGTGCTCCGTGGAATGCATGAGCGATGATCATGGTGCCATTCTCCCCGAACTGGCAATCAAAAAACCCCAGGGTATTTCCACCAACTTCACCTACTCGGACCTACACAAGAACAGAAAATCAGTTATCAATCAATCAATCAATCAGTCCATTTCTCACACTAGAAAAGGAGTCTAGAGAGTAAGTTCAGTTTGTTTAATGTGCAATGTACACAAAGAGTAAAAATTTACAGCTCTAGGAAAATACTCTAAAAAGCTGCACTTTGTATTTCTTAACTATCTTACCTGCTCTAACCAAACCCCTGACTCTTCATCTGGAGCCCAGAGAATCATGGTTTTGTCCATGGAGGCAGACAGCAGTCTCACTGGCTGCTGCAGAACGCCATCTGAAGAGAAAAACTGTCTTTAGACGATCAAGAAGCAGAGTTGGAGACTGCCAGGACAAAACAGAAGGGCAGGTAGCACACTGCCTGCCACAGCCAAGCCTGTAAAGGCAGGCGTGATGGCTCACACCTACAACCCAGCACTTAGGAAGCTGAGGCAGGACCACTGCCTCAAACCAAGGCCAGCCTGGCTCCACTGTGAGACTGGACAAACAGCCATAAAATCTGCCCTAGTACACACAAGCTGTGATCTAGTCAGACAGTGGAATGTTATAGGGTAATGAACCAGCGCTACATGAACCACTATGGCTGCCATCTCTAAGTGTGTACAAAAGTGTGATGCAGAACATTAAGTACATACCAGTACCAAGCTTTGTCAATGACAGCAAAGCTGTGCATGACTATATAAACATGGAATTCAGGTTCAATAACATGCCTAGGACTGACACACACTGACCTAGCACTGTGTCTCCACTCAATGGCGGAAAAGCTTAAAAGGGACACAGGATCTTGAACTACAGAAAAACTAATGTCAGTTTTCAAAACAACACATATTATTTTAAATAAATGTTTTAAAGTTTTCCTTTACTATTTTTAAACCTATTTTTAGTGTGTCTGTAGTGCATCTCCATGTCAGTTGTGCAGAGGTGTCTAACCTGCTGGAGTTGTGAATGACAGTTGCTAGCCACCTGACGTGGCTGCTGGGAACTGACCTGGGTCCTCTGTAAGGGCAATGCTGGATCTGAGTCCCTAAACTATCTCCAGCCCCCTTTTTGACTATTTTAACTATTTAAAGATAAAAAAAAAACTATTAATTATTCATCTATGTGTGTGAATGACAAAGAGGGTGTCAGGTGTATCGCTCCAGCACATCTTCCTCTTATTTTTACTAGTGGAAATATAGCTTCAAATGAGCAAATATGACTATACGGTCTTTCTTTCTTTTTACTTGTGTGATTCACTATTCAAGATGGGCTAGCCTTGATCTTGTAATCCTCCTGTCTCAGCTCCCTGCTGCTAGAATTACAACTTTGCACGACCATGCTCAGCTCACTCTTTCTGGGGTTTTACTATATAGCTCAGTCTGGCTATAAACTTGCAATCCTCCTGCCTCAGCCTCTCTAGTGGTGGAATCACAGGCACAGCACCATCATATGCAGTAAGATTATTTTTTAGTTTTCAGTTAAGCCTGGCTTGCTAGAACAGGAAAAGTACATCACACAGCTAGCAGGCTCTGAGCTACAGAGACAGCAAACAGTGGGGCCTGGGCCAGAGCAGGCGCAGACTCCTGTGTTAAGAGCAGTAGCGCACATGGGTCAGGAAAGTGGAGAGGGTATGGGCTGTGAAGAAAGAGAGCACTATGCTAGGTTACAAGGCATACACTGGAGCTGGCTGAGAAGCATGGAACGGTGAAGAAGACGCAATGGCAGACATGCACTAAGAGCTGAGTGCTGACCACCTGGGCATTAGTGATTGCTTTTCCTGGGTCAAAGAACCAGCCTGTGCCTTCCTCAGCTTTACAGCAGCACCAGCCTCAGCAGGGTACCCTGCCCCTCATACACAGAGAGGAAGGGCAAAAGACAGAAGGGAAAAGCGTTGTTCTCCTACGTACTGCCTCTGTGTCACCCCCTCCACACTATCAAGAGACTGAAGGTTCCAGTGAGGTTGGCTTGGGTCAATTTTCCTCACACTCCCGAGTCCCACAGGGACTTTAAAGAAACAGAGCCAGCAGGATGGCAGTGTTAGCACTTGCTGCAGTCGGCCAGTCGCCAGCACACTGATTTTACAGGTCAACACGGCTCACATTTACCAACTTTAGTTACCCTCAAAGCGATCCCCAGTTACATGCAATGAAGCAAGAGCTGTCGGCTGTCCTCCTACCTTTGTAAAATGAAGGCTGCCAATGAACTGCATTTACCCAGTTTTCATGTCCAGCCAGCACTGTCTCCAGGGTAACCGCAACCGTTGTTCTAACACCTACAACAGAAGCAACTCAGAGACCCTTCCTCATAGCTCTTCCAAAAAGAACATTTGTAAATTCAAGACTGTTGCATAATTATGTCAAGAAATTAGAACCGCCGGGCGTGGTGGAACAAGCCTTTAATCCCAGCACTCGGGAGGCAGAGGCAGGCGGATTTCTGAGTTCGAGGCCAGCCTGGTCTACAGAGTGAGTTCCAGGATAGTCAAGGCTACACAGAGAAATCCTGTCTCGAAAAAAAAAAAAAAAAAAACAAAAAAAAAAGAAAAGAAATTAGAACAAACATAATCCAAATTCAACAAAAAGAACAAACAAAAAACCCCTAAACTTCATTAACCTCTCCCACTAGAGAAAAAAACTAATAAATTTTCTCCTACATTTTTCTCTATCTTAAAGAATTAAGAATATATTTTACTATTTGAAATATTCCTAAAAAGGCTGTAACATAACAATTAAAGAACAAAATCACACATGATTACATTTTGAAACATCACATGTACAACTCTTATGTGTCAGCTCAAAACTGAGGCTAGACTGGAGATGAGCTGTACTCTGCCTAGCATGTGAAGCCCTGGGTTTAATCTCCAGGACACCAAGAAAAAAAAAAGTAGCATTAAGGTAAAACCAAGGCTAGGGATATAACTCAGGTGAGAGGTGGGTGAGAGAGGGCAAGCCTGGCATACCACAGCCTGGCTTCCATCCCTAGTGTGACATTAACAGGGCAGTGTGCACAGCCTGGCTTCCACCCCGCAGTGTGACATTAACAGGGCAGTGTGCA
>NC_034604.1:20232988-20247480 GCF_900095145.1 Mus pahari | reverse complement strand
AGTGTGACATTAACAGGGCAGTGTGCACAGCCTGGCTTCCATCCCTAGTGTGACATTAACAGGGCAGTGTGCACAGCCCTCTAACAGCAACAGCATTCAGAAGGTAGGAGGAGGAGGAGAAGGAGGTTCAGGAGTTAGGGAGGCCAGCCTGGGATGTATGAAACCCTGTCATTCATTCATTCATTCATTCATTCATTCATTCAGATAGATAAATAGTAAAAACAGGTAAGCCAGCCTCCTTATCTCCCTACTTAATAAAATAAGGAAAACTAAATTCCAATTATAAACTTTAAAAACAAATACATGAAAATTTTCATATTTTAACATAGCTTTTTATTTTGTCTATATCATTTCTTGGTTTTTCCCTATATAACTGCTCACTTTGTAACTAAGACATCTCCACCATACAACACTCCCATAGGACCTGTGGGTGGGAAACCCTGTCCATTACCATACTTATGCAACAGTCCATTACATCTAATACTGTAAGAAAACCTGAATTACACATGCCACTCAAATGTAAATAACTTAGCTTGTCCTTATGAATATACTCCAACAGGACCAGAATTCACACTATTCCTTTAGGTCTTATGCTATGCTTACAACATTTCACAAATTAATTCATTGATAAACGTTAAGCATACCCTTCAGTAATTAAAAAGACTGGAATACAGTTTATAAAAATGTTTTAAACATGAAAAATAACATCTCATATAAAAATCAAAAGCTGCCCTTCACACAGGCGTGAGACCCAGACAAATGAAAGGGCCAGCAGAGCAAGGCACCGCTACCTCCAACCCTCACTGACACTCACCGCCATCCTTTATAGTGAATGTGTTTTCCTTCAGCCTTAAACTGCCATCCTTGGTTTCGAAGGATGCTGGTTTCATATACAGTCTCCATATTCTTATTAGGCAGTCCTGTGAGCAGCTTGCTAGGAAAAGGTCTCTACCTATTTAGAGAATACATACTACATTACTTTTTAAAACAGTAAATTTAGGTGTAAGACTTTTTCTTCTGTGGTGTATATATTTCTAGATCCAAAAACATTACTTTGTTTCCTTATCCGTCATTTGACTGGCATTCACTTTTAATGTTAACAATGTTAACAGATATGCATATAAGAAGTGGTTTTCCACAGCTAGGCTACAAAGTTCTAGAAAGAACTCTTCAAGAATATCTATATATAAGTAAGATAAGTACTGTCATTCTGCAAATATCAATTTATCTCATGTTTCACCACGCAATCAGAAGTTAACAAATAGGTTAAGGAACCCCTTTTCTGAGCCACTGAGATGTCTCAGTGGGCAAAGGTACTTTCAGCCAAGCCCCTGTGACTCTGATCTTGGGACTCACAAGGTGAAAGGAAAGCCTGCTTCCCACCCCCGTGCTGTCTCTCAACCTCCAGATGCGTGTCATAGCATGTGTGCTCCTCCAACAAAACTTTTTAAGTCCCCTTTCTATGTGGGACAGCAGGCAATGTAGCACACAAAGAAAACTTAGAAATTAAGCAGGAAAGGCTGCCTTCCTGGACTAACACAAACTCGTCCCCATCATGTTCACGTCTAGTAAAACTTCAGACTGACCAAAGGTTGCCCATTCCACGCCTCTTATCCAGTCCTCGTGTCCACAGAGAGAAAGTGCTTTCTGAAACTAGAAAGATACTAGTCATTAAGGTGCGCCTTGGGTACAGCACTGAGAATGCTGGCTACCTGGACTTTTACAACTATCCAAACTTTCTTACCAAATGAAAGGAAACAAGGGCCTAGAACTAACCAACTCCATTCCCGGGACTCTGTCCTTTGGCTCAGAAAAAGCATACACTCTGTGTAGAGGACAAACGGGACCAGAGAGTACTTCAGCAGGTATGCTATATGGCAGGCACTCGAAAGGTTAAGGGGCAACACCAGCATGGCATCTTTCTTCTCTCTCTCCTCCATGTAGCAGCTTTATGGGTTTTAGTTATCAGCTTTCCTCTAATAACTCTGCGCCCGACGACCAAGGAAGTGGTTGTGTGGTGTTCATAACGTGAAAGAGCATCTAACAGAGTCGTCGAGAAGATTACCCTGTGGACTACTCTGGTTTGAATTGTAACATCCCTAAAACGCTATCACCTAGAAGTAGTTTACATTAAGACATGTCACTAAGCAAAACGTAATTCTAGTTTCCAAACTGCAACTTAATATGCCATGTTTGGTTGCTATCCCTGGGAGGCTTCTCTTTTCTGAAGGGAAAAGGAGGAGGAGGGTGGGGAGGAGGATGGAGGAAATAGGGGCAGAAGGAGGGAGGATGCCATGTATGAAAGAACACAAACACTAGTTACCTGGTCATCCTGTTGGGTATATAAGTGAATTCTGCAGTCATCATCACCACATGCTAACACTGGCACTGGGAAGGAAAACAGGCATGGCTAAGAGCCCGGCAGCTACAGTCACAGGCGAAGAAACTGCCTTTGCTCCCACATCATGGCACAATTAATAAAAGGTCTTCGGGAATAAGCGGACATTCTACATGGTTCATGTCAGTGGTTGTTGACAAACTCTAATAAGACAGTGAGTGTCTCCACTCTGCGCATTACGATGAAGGAGAGACAAAGGGAGAGGCCGAACAAGGAGGGACCAGGAGAAAACATGGGCTAAGTGCTTGCTTGCCACACGAGCCTGACTTCAGTCCTTGAGCTCAATGCCTGGAACCCACATAAAAAGCCAGAATTGGTGATATGCATCTATAATCCCAGCACTCCTTAGCAAGATGAAAGACAGACAAACTGGCAGAAAGTTTGCAGGCATCTATCCTAGAATACATGGTGTGAAGGGAGACCCTGCCTTAGAAACTGAGTGGACAGATAGAAGGACTCCCAAAAGTTGTCATCTAACCAAAATAAATGTTAAGTAACAAGTAAGGTGCATTCTTACACTACCACCAGAGGACCAACGGGAAAAACTGTCCCCCCAGCTGGAAATGAAAAGCCTCGGGCTGGTGAGATGGCTCAGTGGGAAAGAGCACCTGACTGCTCTTCCGAAGGTCTTGAGTTCAAATCCCAGCAACCACATGGTGGCTCACAACCATCCATAACGAGATCTGACTCCCTCTTCTGGAGTGTCTGAAGTCAGCTAGAGTGTACTTACATATAATAAATAAATAAATCTAAAAAAAAAAAAAAAAAGAAAAGCCTCTGAGCCCAGCATCAGTCACCAACTAAACATCTTTACACTATGTGTTCCATGACTTCAAGGACTTCACATTTTGCTTGAGAATGAATTAATGTCAAAATACAAGAGCACACAATCAGATAAATGGTTAAGAGGCCCGAGGGGACTAAAAGGTGCATGTTACAAAACTAAGCTCCCTCCCTAGCCACCTCTGCACAAAGCAAGCATAGAGTCAGAGTCTCCGCTCCTGCCATGGAGGACAGAGAGCAGAAGAGCTGGAGTTTCCCAGCCATGCCTCTGGCAGCTGGGCCTGCCCTCCAGGGAAAGCAGGGGGTAAAGAGAACCATAGTCTCACATCGACTGCCATTTCTGTGACTAAAAGAGGCAGGAGAAGGCAAACTCATCGCACAGGCCATGAAAAGCTGCCATGTTAAGAAGCCCCCACGGGTAAGCACTTCCCCTTGGTCCGACCTTCACAGAACTACTTTCCCACAGTTACACTCAGGCGCATCGGGGTCAATTCCATACGCGGCAATACTAACTTGGAGCACGTATTAAATCAATCAAATTTCAGCTAAATCCCTAATAGCTGTCCTTCACTTTATGATCTAGATTTAGGTGTTGAATACTGTAATAAATGTTACAGTATAACCATCTCTATTTGTTCTTCTATTTCTGAGAAATAAATGTAACAGATACAAAGTCAAGGCTCCAAACATTTCTTTATGCATTCTTCTAATGAATAGCAGGACACTTACCATTAGTACCAGGCAAAATAGACAGGCAGACAGAAAGTACGAATCCATCCATGAAGCTCAAGGTCTGAAGGTATTTGACTGAAAAACAAAACTCCCCATGAGCAATTGTCAGCTTCTCTAAGTAAAGAAGCTGTGTGCTATCACAAGTCAGGGTGCCAGTAGACAGAGGGAGAGAAGTCAACCCCCAGCCTCGGTCACCTTGGGAAATGAACTTGTTAAATTTAAAAATCAGAAGGAGTTTACTTAGTCAAATAGTTTGGTTAAGGGATATTGTGAAAAAGTCAAAAAGAAACACATTCACATTAGAATTGTAATATTCTAAAGTTGCTTAAAATGTTGGAACTTATGTGTGTTCTTGTAGTTGCTACTCATTTCACAATTTCCACTACTTTTCCCTAGATTACAAAGCCTCCAAGCCTACCTTCAGAGCCCTTTTTAGACCAGATTCGCACTGTGGAATCTGAAGCTGCAGAAGCTATCAGGGCATGCTGCTCCCCTTCGGATGGCCCACTCTGGTAAATAGCGTGCACAGCATAAACAGGTCCTTCATGGCCTTGGAGACGGACTGATTTTAAAACCTGAATCAGGAATTACACATGTGTTATAAGAACAAAGGAATTATAAAACTGGGCTGGCTCATGTCTCTAATCCAGAACTCAGGAGGTTGATAAAGTCTGAGGCTAGCCTAGGCTACCAAATGACTGTCTCAAAAAAATCAAGATCAGGGGACTGTAGATAGAACATGATAGCTGTACATTCCTAATGCTGGCACTTGGGAGGTAGAGACAGGGGGATCACTAGTTCAAGGTCATCCTCAGCTACACAAGATGAGAGGTGCACTGAGCACTGTGCACACAGAAGTGCATGAGTAGGTACCCAATCCTAAGGATGCTCGGCCTTTCCCTTGAACCCTAATTCCTTTTATACCCCCACCCCACTCAGTCTGGCC
Source organism: Mus pahari (assembly GCF_900095145.1). NCBI lineage: Eukaryota > Metazoa > Chordata > Mammalia > Rodentia > Muridae > Mus > Mus pahari. The sequence goes on along the minus strand of NC_034604.1, from coordinate 20,242,621 downwards.
TCACTCCCCCCCCCCCCCGCAGTTGATTGTACCACCACTAGGAGCTTAGGGAAGCACTGAGGAAAAGTCTGAAGGTCTGTCTCTTCAGGTCTCAAAAATAAGAGCTCTCTTCTCCCTAGATTCTTCTGCTAAGACTGGGCCCAGTGAGGGCAGCATTCTGCTCTCACTCAAATGCAGGTGGCTCCAAAACCCATCTCGGCTTGGCCCTCTATTTCCAGTACCTCGTGTTGGGGACATGGAGTCTGGTCATAGAGCCAGCAGCTCCCATGACATGATGCACCTGGTTCTGTAGCTTCCTACTTGCCTATTTTTCTCTGCAGAAGCGCCTTTCTCCCGGGGCCCTAAGAAAGAACTGAAGTTTTACTCATCCCCCTGTCTATCATAGTCCCAATTTATTTTGTAACTAACCTGTCAGTGCTGAGAGCTTTTTTTTAGACCCCTTCTTCCTTCCTGTTTCTTCTATGCTGTTAACACTGCTTTCACAGTAATTGACATACTCCATTAGAAAATCCTGGGCTTCATACATAGTAGGCAACTGTTCTGCCACTCGTCTGTACCCCAGCCTACCCCCCCCCCCGCAAAAAACAAAAAAAAACAAAAAAAACTCGAGACAGTGTTCTGCTGTATAGCCTATTCTGACCTTGAACTCGTAATTCTCCTGCCTCAGCCTGTTGTGCCAACGATGTAGGCCTGTACCACATGTACAGCCTAAACACAAACTCCTAAAGCTAATACTCAATATGATCTTCCCCTCTTCTTCTGCACACATGTATTATATAGCAACATTTCCAAAACTGTCTCCTCCAAGTTCAATGGGATGTAAAAGAGATTTTAAGTGGGAACGGCAAGTTCATTCCTGTAATGGTTGTCTTCCTTGGAATCCTCACCCCTAACTGTTTCCCCAGACAGTAACCCTCCACTCTGCAATCCAACTCTAAAGCCATCTGTGGGGGGACAGGGGGGCGGCACCAAGTTCACACACCTGGGCTTCAACCACTTTGGATTTTCGTTATTCAAGTCCACTCTACCCTCAAGATGATGTCCTTGACTCACAACAGGAAGGCTCTGCTCTATGTACTCTGCAGGGTAATATTCAAAACCAGCATAACTACTTGTTTCACTTTTATTAGTCTTTGCCTACAACTAGAACTACTCATCAAAGAGGCCCATCACATCATCACACAGTGTGTGGAACATGGCTTACAACTACAGATCTACATTTATCTGACAGCAGCTACCCATTTAATACACCAAAATGTCTGTCATTATTAAAAATAGAACAGCTCGCATGAGATCAGTCACAGGGACAAGTGACAGCACACGAATATGGAAGCAGAAATTAGAGGAAGGATACAGGTTCCCTGACGTGCACAGGGCAAACTATCCCAGCTGGGAGACTGCACACAGCTGTAATTACAGCCCTCCAGGCCATCCCATCAGTAAGGCTAGATTAGGGATACAGTGATACTGTCTCAGAAAGTGTTTATGTGTATGCTGTTTATGTGTGTCTGTGCGCATGTCTGTTTTGTGTTGACCAGCTACTCTTGGACATGGCCTGGCCTAGAGTATGAAAAATCCAGTGACACTCCATTATAGAAATTGATTTTCTCTTTCCCAGAAGGTATTAATTGCAAATAGCTTCTTGGTTAGGTGTGGGACTTTGCGTCCACTTCCCCTTCTTAGTGTTGGGATTTTATCTTTGGATTTAAAAGAACAATAAAGTATATGGGTTATGGATAAGCAAATAAAGAATGTTCATAGATAAGAAAGAAATTAAGGCACTTCATAAATAAAGAAAACTACAAACCAGAAATGAGAACTCAACCTTGAAAAGTAAATATCATTTCTTAGAATTAGACACAGCTACTGACCTGATTATTCTCTAGCTCCCAGTGAATCACCCGATTGTCAGATCCTCCAGACACCAGCTCAGTGGAAGGGGCTGGAAAAGTTGTATTTCAGTAAATATTTGCATTCATACCATTTCTTTACCTAGTTATTTTCTTTCTTGTTTCTCTGGGTTTTGTTTGTTTGTTTTGTTTTTGTTTTTGTTTTTCTAAACAGGGTTTCCCTGTGTAGCCCTGGCTGTCTACTCCCTCTGTATACCAGGCTAGCCTCGAACTCACCAAGATCCACCTGGCTCTGCCTCCTGAGTGCTAGGACTAAAGGTATCAGCTACCACCTTTTCTTAAATCAAGTTAATTTCGTAATCAAGTTTTTAGGAAATCTAAATTATCTGGTGACAGAGCCTTATTAGAGAATCACAGGCTACAGTGTAACATATAACTCATTTAATGTAACATCACTCTTAAATGGAAGGTAAAATTAATATGTCACAGCAACATCCTATGAGGTGATTCTAATAGTCTTTGATAGCAAGTGGTGGCAATTAATATATTTACAGCTGTGTCTCTGCACACACATTAAAAGCTGTCCTTTGTATTACATGGTGGCTTTTACTGACTTGATGCAAGAGTTACTCTGATTTGCCAACTGAGATAGGTAGTGAGTGTATTAAGCTTTTTTTCTTTTAATATAGAAGTTTATTAAGCTTTTAATAAACCATAGAAGTCTCACCAATTCAAGCAAATTCTGCATTTGTGCCTGGATCATAATGCAGAATGGGAGGGAACTTAACTCACAGTACAGGACCACAGGACAGTAGATACAGAAGGACAACTGGGAGAATTCCACAGGACTGAGAGTTTACAGCAACCAATAAGGTAATGGAAAATCCTGGAGTCAGGGAATCTTAAATGAGGGAGAATAATCCAATACAGTCAAGCATTCTAAATTTGTCTTCTACTTCACACTCTTAAAACCCTAAAAGGCCCTGAATGTGGGCTATGTGTGTCAGTATTAGAAGTTAAAACTAAAAAATACTCCTTAATAGTTCACTAAAAACTACGATGATGTTGGGCCTGGGAACACACACCTTTAGCCCCAGCACACAGGAGAGAGAGACAGGGGTAGTGCTATGGATTTAAGGCCAGTATGATCTACATAGTGAGTTCTAGGCCAGCCAAGGCTACACAGTGAAACCAAGTCTTTAAAAAACAACAATAATTACACAGCCTAGATGGCTCATTAGGTAAAGGCACCTGCTATACAAACCTATGACCTGAGTTTGATTCCCAAACTCTGAAAAGTGAATGGACTTCCTCCACATGCACTGTGTGTGGCATGTATCCTAACCCCACTTGCAATAGTAATTTAATGGGGCTGGAGATGGCTCAGCGGTTAAGAGCACTGACTGCTTTCTGAGGATCCTGAGTTCAAACCCAGCAACCACAAGGTGGCTCAAAACCATCAGTAATGAGAGCAGATGCTCTTTTCTGATGTGTCTTAAGACAGCTACAGTGTACTTACATACTATAAATAAATCTTTTTTAAAAAGTAATTTAATTACTGATGTATAAAATATGTTGTATTGGCTGGTTTTGTATCAGGCACAAACTAGGCATTGGAGAGGAAGGAGCCTCAGTTGAGGAAATGGCTCTATAAGATCCAGCTATGTGGCATTTTCTCAATTAGTGATCAATGGTGGAGGGCCCAGCCCATGGTGGGTGGTATCATCCCTGGGCTGGTGGACCAGGATTCTATTAGAAAGCAGGCTGAGCAAGGGGAAACGAGCAGTAATCATGCAGAATCCATGATTTCTGCATCAGTTCCTGCTTCCAGGATTCTGCCCTGTTTCAGTTCCTGTCCTGAATTCCTCCAATAGTGAACAGTACTCTGGAAGTAGAATAAACCCTTTCCTCCACAACTTGCTGGTGGTCATGGTGTTTCATTGCAGCAGCAATAGAAACCCTAACTCGGACAAAGGTTAATACAAATTTTCATAGGAGCTAAAGAATTCTAATGTTAGAACCATAAAAATTAATAAGAACAAAGGCACAATGTTGTATGTCTACAAGGCTCTTTAATGTCTGGCTATGTTAAAAAACAGCTTGAGCTTCATATCTGCTTCTTTGTTTAGTCTGCTAAGTATCACAGGTCGAGTGGCTGATAGAAAACCACACAGCACGCTCATGACAGCCTGTGAACGAATACACTTGTTAGTATGATGAAAACAGCATGGGCCTCACACATCTCAGGATCACCTGGAGTCCTCTGATCCAGTGCTGCCCCTCACTTTTCAGACAATGCTATCCAGTACAACAGAGGTACAATGTCTCAACTAAATAAAGCAACAGTCTATCTATGGCAGAAACAGACTTGGGTCAACTCCACCAATGCCCTGCTCATAGGTTTTTCAATCAGAAGCCATGGCACAGGGTATATCCATGCTTCACCTGAGGTCAAGTAAAAACACTAGTCAGCCATTTCACTGGGTAGACCTTTGAAATTTTTTCCCAAACATATAATGTCAGTGAAGGAAATGCTAAAATACGAAAAACAATGAAAGAAAACTACTAACCATACTTTATCAAAAAGCATTTGAGAGCAACCTCCTCAGCTTAACACTTACAGCCATCCTCTGTACGTATCCACTGCAGGCAGTTGACTCGAGCGGTGTGGCCATTCAGATTGGTAATAACTACCTTTTTCTTTAGAGAAAAAGAATACCAGTTAGTATATTAGAAGGGAGGCTACAAAGGAATCGGGAAGTAAGAAAAAAATTAGTTATCAGTATTTTGACACAATAAAAAAGAGCAGAATTCCATCAATAGAGTTGCATTTCAAGCCATACACCTCTAACTGTAGCTTAAGCCACCCACTCACTAGAGAGCTTTCCTGCCTTTCCACACATCACTCCCAGACTCCTATTCATAACTGAAGACCTGAGCTCTCTGGATCTTCACCTACATAGTTCTCACCCCAACCACCTTGTCAGCAAGCCTGTCTTGATTCTCCAAGATAAGCAAGTAGTCCTTTCTTTGTGGGCCATAATCTTTAGCAAAACACTATCGCAATGCATTAAGTCGAAAACTAATTCACTTATTTCATGTGCATTGATGTTTTGCCTGCATGTATATCTATATAAGGGTTTTGGATCCCCTGAAATTGGAATTATAGACATTGTGAGCTGTCGTATGGGTGTTGGAAATTGAACCCAGATCCTCTGAAAAAGCAGCCAGTGCTCATAAATGCTTAGTTATCTCTCCAGCCCAAGTTAATGGTTTAAAGAAAGAAAAAGAAAAATCTGCAGTTAATGTATACAAATTCATGGCTCATTTTGAGGAGTCTGTATTTAATGTATACAAAGTTGTGGCTAGTCAAGTGGTAGGTTCTTTAGCCTTAGTGACCAGTGACACAGGTCATGAGGCTACAGCTATCATAGTCCTTTGAAATCTGATCCCTACAAGTTCTACAGATTCCCAGCAGATCCTCAGTCACCCGTGGGCAGCCTTACCGCACCCACAGCTAAGGTTTGCTCACTGCCTTCTCTGTATAGCCCCCCCCCCCATGTTACCAACAGTACTGACTGCATGCCAAATGTATACCAAACAAAATTTCTCATGGCCAGGAAAAAGGAACAGGCAAGTATGCATAAATTAATATAATTAATGAATGAGCCCTCGAGGCTGGAAAGCACTGACGGATTTTGTTGTCTTTCTCACTGGACTAAGTAATTACTCATTATCTTTGTAGCTTCACGACGCTACAAAAAGCTTAGAGGGGGGCTTTCAAAAAAATGCTGAATAAACAGCATCCTCAATTCTGTATTGTAGCATTTCCTGTGCATGTATGCACACACCTGTGCGTGCATGTACATGCCTGTGTGTGCATGTGTGTGCTCATACATACCAGAGGCTGACATTCTCCACCTTATTTTCTGAACTGAGATGTGTTTTGGCTGGATGGGTAGCCAGTGAGCTCTGGAGTTAGATACACACAGATGTGCCTGGCCTTTACATGGGTACTGGATAATCTGAGCTTAGGTCATGTTTACCATTAGAAGACATCTCTCCAGCCCCACATCTCAAGTCTTCCTACTCCTTTAATTAAATACCCAACCAGAAAAATACTTAACAAAGCATTGGGGGGGGGGGGCTCTATGTTGTATGTTTAAAATCCTCTAACATGACTATCAGGTTATCATTACAAAATACGACAGAGGTGGACATGGTGTTTCAGGTCTGTAGTCTCAGCCCCTGAGAGGCTAAGGCAAGAGGATGGTGAGTTTGAGGGTAACTTCAACTACACGGTGGATTCAAAGAGACAAGGCAGCCTGGGCTACAAAGAGAAACGCTAAAAAATAAAAACATTTTTAAAAAATGATGGAAGCTATCGGGGACAGATCCATGGAATCCACTGACTTCTGCCCAAAGATGGGGCTTCTGCCAGCTTAGTTAACCATCGGCTGAAGGCCAATGTAAAGTTTGCCTTTAGTTTGATGTGCTTCTTCTTGACAATCAAGAATTTCTATAGCAAACTGATAAGAAATAAGAGGCTGGGCAGTGGTGGCGCATGCTTCTAATCCCAGCACTTGGGAGGCAGAGGCAGGTGGATTTCTGAGTTCGAGGCCAGCCTGGTCTACAGAGTGGGTTCCAGGAGAGCCAAAGCTATACAGAGAAATCCTGTCTCGAAAAAACAAAAATAAAAAATAAAATAAAATAAAAAATAAGACCAGCATGCTATGGGTTAGAGAAAATAATATTTTTTTCATATAGAACTTTGCAAAGTTTAGGAAAACGATTTAAAATCAAATTTTATTTTATTTTATTTGTTGGTTTTTCGAGACAGGCATCTACACTACACTTTAGTTTACAGCGTTTCAACAGACACAAGGACCATGCAACATTAACTGCGCCATCCTAAAGTAACCAGGGGAGAGGGTCCTAACTCTGGTAGAGTGCATTAATTACTTGAGAAGCTGAATAGGAAACTGCCAAATAATAATCAGCCGGCTGACGTTCAAAAAACGGGTTAAGTCTTGCCTTATAAACAGGGCTTAAGACTCCCATCCTCTATTTTTCTCCACAGTTCCTTAAAAGCTGCATTCACGTACCTAAAATGTCTTTACATTTCTTTGCAATTCAGTGTAAGTTCGCTAACTATGCTGCAGGGGAAAGAAAGAATTCAGCTGCTTGAACCCACGTCTACATTTCAGTTCTCGTAAGGGTATTGAGAAGGATGTCATCCTTGGGATGTCAGCTCGGGGCTCACAAGCCACGGGCACCCTAGGTTGACGCTGCGAGACGCAGGAGAGAGCGGAGCCCAGGTCGCTCCGGAGGCGCTCCTCCTCCCACGCCCCTGGCGAGTGCTGGACCGCGCACTCGGCCTGCAAGCCGGGCCCGCAGCGCACGCACCCTGGAGGCTCGGAGTCCACCTAATCCCTCGTACCTGAGGGTCATAGAGCGCAATGGAGCAGGATGTGCCGAAAGCCAGGAGTCCTCCGGGCCCGGTATTCCAACTCAAAGCTCCTCGAACCCGGTTCGGGCAGCAAAACACATGAGACACCTCCAACACAGAAGAAACCATGATGCTAGCTGCTCAATGGCCGAGCTACTCCCGCGCACTTCCGCCCCAGAGCGGAACTACTCTAGCCAGCCGCGGATACTCCGGCATTCGCCAGCCGGTCCGGATTTCGAAAGGGCCGGGGCGGGACTAAAACGCCCAGCTCCGCAGGCCACGCCTCCCGGCCACGCCCCCGTCTGCTGGCGTGGTTCTTTCCCGTAGCCTTCGCTCGCCTCGCGCATCACTCTGACCGCTGCTCCGCGCGTGAGCCGGGCCTGACCGCTGTAGGCAGGGCGCTCTCGAAGGAGCTCGTGGTCCCGGACGGTTCCATCGGGCCGGGCTGCCCACAGCGGACCAGACTGGGCCGAGGTCCTGGCGTGGCGCGGAAGGGCCCGAGGAAAGGACCCGCGCCCGCCCCTCCATCGCGGCGAGCCCGTGGCGTCTGAGAACACGCGGAAAAGCGGATCGGTCTTGGCCGACCGGGCTCCGGAGCTGCACTGCGCGTGCGCCACGGTGCTAGCAGCGGGAGGCGGCGGTAATTACCGATTGTCCTGCTTGGAGGAGGCGCGGCAACCCCGGGGCCGAGGGGTGGCCGGGCTCATGATTCTGCCGCTGCTCCACGCCTCGTAAAGGCTTCTCGGAGACCGGAGCTGCGCGGGTTCTCAGCCCCCTCGGACCTCCCGCGGGGAACCGAACCTGCGCGCGGGGCCGGGCGGCGGGACACCAGGAGAGGTAAGTTCCGCAAGACCGCAGCGGGGCGACGGGACAGAGCCCCGCAGGCCCGGATTTACAGAGACCGGGTACTGGGACCAAGCCGGGCGACGGAGAAGGGATGCTTCGAGGGCCCCGCCTCACGTTCCACTAGCCCGGGATAGCTGCCCCTCCCAACTTAGGGGCCCCATATAGGTTTGGGAGCCCCAAACTAGGAACTTTCTGCGATGGTTTAACTTTTCACCTTCAAGGAAGCTTACTAACACGTTTCATTACAGAAGCCCTCATAAAGCAAGCGTTGTGCGCTTTTCCGTTTTCTCCACTACCTCCTTTTTCAAGGCCTCTTCTTGTGGCTTGCTTGTTTCTTCCACATACAGAGACTCGGCCTGTGAGGAGATCCAGGGACCGGTCTCTGGCCCTCAGCATCTTACCCTGGCTCAAGGCCAGATCTGCCCCACCCATCTGGTGACTCGCCTCTTCTCCCCCTGGGAATGATTTTTTTTTTTTTTTCATGAATCTTTTTGCCTATCATGTGAATTCTCACAATGTGAGGCCCCAAAGATGGTTGGCAGGATTCTGGCCCTATATGGTTTTGTGTGCCTCCATTTACCTGTGCGCCTAGTATGATAATCAGCACTTGGGCAACTGAGGAGTTTAACAAGCACTTCCACTCTGAATTCATCCTTGCAAATAGATATTACCGGCTTTTCAGATGAGGTCATGAATGTGAGAATGTGCCAAGGAACAGCTTGGAATATGGTAGTCAGTTTCCCAGTGCCCCGTATAGATCAAAATCCCTCAGTATCTTTTACTAGAGACGTGTTGAAAATCCATCCAAAAATCTGACTGTACTGTACTATAGTGCTTCTGCTGCACTGATTTCTGCTTTTCGTGTTCCACTTGAAAAGGAGTGCGGTCAGGCCTTGAGTTTGGAACATTCTCTGAGAGAACACTCTAGCTAATGTGTAGCAATTGAAGAACAATGCTGTGTGTTCTCAAGACGCTTAATTTACTTGTTCAAAGAACTATTGTGCAGTTATTCAGAGGAACTGGGAAATCTAGACGCATTGCCACACAATCAGGTCTGATTCAGTGCTGAATGGGGGTGCGGAGATCGTGTGTGTGTGTGTGTGTGTGTGTGTGTGTGTGTGTATTCCAGTCTGTTTGAAGATAGGTAGGGAATGACCTGATTCACAAAACAACAAACTTGGTAAAATTATGTCGGGAATAAGGAGCATGATGTGTGTCCAAAAAAAAAAAGGAATCTTTTTTTTTTTTTTTTTTTTTTTAATTTAGATTGCCAGTTGAGACTGTTGTTTCTACCTTTTCTATTTGTGAAATGGTGGTGGTGGGGGAAGTGGTTTTGAGCTGTGGTTCTCAGGAAGAAGCTGATGGCATGGCTGTGAGCACATGGTTCTTTTTCCTCCTCCTCCTCCTCCTCCCCCTCCCCCTCCTCCTCCTCTTCCTCCTCCCTTTCTAGAGCATTTTTTTTTTTTTTTCAATTAAGAATGCCCAACC
>NC_034604.1:20205648-20232924 GCF_900095145.1 Mus pahari | reverse complement strand
TCCTCCTCCTCCTCCCCCTCCCCCTCCTCCTAGAGCATTTGCAGGGTTAATTAATTGTATCTTTGCATATGACTGTCCTATATCTGCTTCAGGAGACCACAAGCCTGTAGTCAGTCTCCCATGTCTCCACAGTACCTCATGCTACCCTAGCCAGAACTAGCAGTGCTGTGTGGTGTAATTAGGCATCAGTTTTCAGCATGAAGTTTCTTCAATTGTTCTAGAAGTATGGTAAAGCATTTCCCCCTGCCCCTATCTTTTCTAGGAAGGTGCAATGGCCGCAGATTTATCTGTAATCATGATCTTGACCTTTGCCCTTTGGGTTACAAACCCCCTTCATGAGCTACAATCAACAGCTGCTTTCTCTCAGACCACTGAGAAAATTAATTCAAATTGGGAATCCGGCGTTAATGTTGACTTGGCAGTTACCATGCAGCGACACCATCTGCAGCAGCTATTCTACCGCTACGGAGAGAATGATTCCTTGTCAGTTGAAGGCTTCAGAAAATTGCTTCAGAACATAGGCATAGATAAGATCAAAAGAGTCCATATACATCATGACCATGAGCATCACACGGACCATGAGCATCACGCGGACCATGAGCATCACGCGGACCACGAGCATCACTCAGACCATGAACATCATGCAGACCACGAACATCACACTGACCACGAGCACCGTTCCCACCGCAGTCACACAGCTGCTGGTAAAAACAATCGGAAAGCCTTTTGCCCAGACCTTGACTCTGATAATTCAGGTAAAAATCCTAGAACTAACCTAGGGAAAGGATCTCGCCCAGCAGAGCACATGAATGGTAGGAAGAATGTCAAGGAGAGTGCAAGCTCTAGTGAAGTGACCTCGGCGGTGTACAACGCTGTCTCTGAAGGAACTCACTTTGTAGAGACAATAGAGACTCCAAAACCTGGGAGACGCACCAAAGACGTAAACCCTTCTACCCCACCCAGCATCACGGAGAAGAGCCAAGTGGGCCGGCTGAGCCGGCTAGCTAGGAGGAAAAGCAACGAGTCTGTGAGTGAGCCCAGAAAGAGCTTTATGTATTCCAGAAACACAAATGACAATATTCAGGAGGTAAGATAAATGCTGTGCAGTATTTAATGCGCCTCTTTGTCCCCTCCCAGGGGTGAGTGCGAAATAAAAATAAAACAGTTGTTATAAAAAGAGGGAGCTTTTCTTCCTTCTCAGCAAGGCGTTGGCTCAGTGTGCAGACTGTGTTGTAAACATCCTTGGAGACTAGCTCAGAAGAATGGTACTGGGCTGTGCTGGGTTGTAAACATCCTTGAGAACTAACTCTGCAGGAGCACGGTGCTGCCTGCTGAGTATTCCTCATACAGGGTTTATTACAGCCATAGAAAGATGCCAAGGTTAATTGTGGAGAAAATGTTTAGGGATGAATAATATTAATAAATAGACAGTGGGAGAATCTGAAGACGTTTTAGGCACAAGCACAGTTAAGTGCTGAAATCCACAGGAGCAGCTCTGTGTCTCTCCTTGGCAGAAACAGCCGACAGTGACTTGTGAAGTGATTGAACTTGGAGAGAAATTGGACCAAGAATGTCAGGTAGTGAGAGTCTCAGATCATGTGACTTTTCTAGACTAGACTTTCCAGCGCTAAGTAAATCACTTCAGCTGGTCAATATCCAGCAACAACAACAGCGAAAGTAGTAGTTGCTAGTCTTTAATGATCAGAAGTTTGGAGTCATTGTAGGAGTGGTCCCAGCCCTGGCAACACTGGCTGATGACATTGCGAGTAGTGTTGGGGAACAATTGTGAGAGTTTGAAATGTGTTTGTAGATGAGAAATAGATACTTTAAGCAGGTGAGCTTTTGTTTTTGGACGGGTGCTAAATCGCATAGAGGAGTTTCTCTTCAAACTAAGCCTGCCATCCAATTAAGCTGTTGACCGCATCTGCCTGCTGGGGCAGGTTTGTTTCATTAACCAGCATTGCCCTCTGTAAGAGTCATCTGTATCATTTAATAATCTCTCTTTGCAGAGAGTCACTCTGCCAGGCACGTAGACAGAACGGAGCTGAGTTTTTGCAAGCAGTGTCACAGCAGGAGGAGCAACGTGTCTTGGGCTTGTTGAGGCCAACTTGGAGAGTGTTAGTCCCAAAACCTATTTCTCAATCTCTAATGAACCCCATTTTGAAATTAAAGCTCATTTCCCTAATAACTTTATACAATGAGTTAACAGGCTTGTGAATCTCCACTTATCCCCAAGCTTGTTCCACGGGAGGTTTTTCTCCCTTGGAGAATGACATACCATCATTGTGACATTATCATCTTCTTCGGGCTACTTGAAGCAAATTCCAAAGTGCTGAAAGCAGAGCTGATTTTAACTGGCATTAATTTTATCAACAAAGTAGCTTTAGTGAGTAAAGGTGGTGAGTCAGACTGCATTTTAGAGTCTTCAGTGGGAATTTCTGTCTGTGATTTTTTTTTTCCTCATTTCCTTCAGTGTTTCAATGCAACAAAGCTGCTGACATCCCATGGCATGAGCATCCAAGCTCTGTTGAATGCAACGGAGTTTAACTATCTCTGCCCAGCCATCATCAATCAAATTGATGCTCGGTCTTGTCTGATTCATACGGCAAGTGAGAAGAAGGCAGAAATCCCTCCAAAGACCTATTCTTTACAAATAGGTACAGATGCCTCTATTCCATAAGAACAGTTTCTAGTAGATGCACTTAGCTTGTACTTCTCTTTATATTTGAGACTATTTTTCATTGTAGCTCTAGATGCAATGTCTTAGTTGTTCTGTGACCTGAATGTTCTGAATATACATGTGAAAAGTTATTTGCCTCCTCTTTAAAAGGGGAGGGTGTTGGCACTGGAGAGGTGTCTCGGGTCAAGAGCACTGACTGCTCTTGCAAAGTACCTGGTTCAGTTCCTAGCACCCATGGGTGCCTCTCAACCATCTGTAACTCCAGTTCCTGGGAATCCAGTGCTCTCTTGTGACCTCTGAGGGCTTCTGCATGCATGTGGTGCACAGACATACACTCAAGCATACACACTATGCATAAGATAAAATAAATACATTTTTAAGTAAATGAAGCCTTGTATGTTAACAGCTGTAATCCCAGCCTTGGGGAAGCCAAGGAAGGTAGATTGTGAGTTCAAAACTAGCTTAGTCTGTGTATGTATGCACTCTGGCTGTCATTAGGATAGCCTGCCTAGAATGTGTAATCTTTGTGGGATGCATTCAGTACCTTTAATGTACTGAGAGAGAGACTGTCTCAAAGTAAAGAAGGGAAATGGAGTGGGGAGGAAGAACACTATAATGAGGAAGAAATACTTTTAAAAATTGTTTACAAGGGCTGGGCGGTGGTGGCGCACGCCTTTAATCTCAGTACTTGGGAGGCAGAGACAGGTGGATTTCTGAGTTTGAGGCCAGCCTGGTCTACAGAGTGAGTTCCAGGACAGCCAGGGCTACACAGAGAAACCCTGTCTTGAAAAACCAAAAAATAGGGGCTAGTGAGATGGCTCAGCGGGTAAGAGCACTGATTGCTCTTCCAAAGGTCCTGAGTTCAAATCCCAGCAACCATATGGTGGCTCACAACCATCCGTAACAAGATCTGATGCCCTCTTCTGGAGTGCCTGAAGTCAGCTACAGTGTACTTACATATAATAAATAAATAAATCTTTTTTAAAAAAAATTGTTTACAAGGAAATTAGTGAATTCCTAGTTTTCTTCCCTCTCCTGTTTCATAGCTTAGCTATTCTAAGAATGAAAGCATTCATTGGGCCCAAGTAAGACATAGTTCATCCTTTTAAGTTTTTCTCTTCTGTTAATCCCCATTTGAAGATTTTCCTGCTGTAGCTAGGCATAGAAACACACACCTTTAATTCCAGCACTCTGGAAGCAGAGACAGTGGATCTGTGAGTTCCAGGCCAGCCTGGTCTACACAGTGAGACCCTATGTAGACTAGATTTACCCCTGATCTTGAAGTCTCTGTATTTGTGTGTGAGGTTCTCCATCTGGACCTGCAACAGGATTACATGAGGGTGCCATGGTCCTAACCACCCCAAATTCATCTGCTCTGTTTCCATGATGTTTAATGCCCTCGTGGGAAGCCTCTCGGGTTATAAGTTACATGACTTTCCTCTGTTCTGATTGGTTTGTAGCCTGGCTTGGTGGCTTCATAGCCATTTCCATCATCAGTTTCCTGTCTCTGCTGGGAGTCATCTTGGTGCCACTCATGAACCGGGTATTTTTCAAGTTCCTGCTGAGCTTCTTCGTGGCACTGGCCGTTGGAACTCTGAGTGGCGATGCTCTGTTACATCTTCTCCCACATGTAAGTTCCGTGGCTGGTCCATCCCTGCTGTGATTTATCTTTACACATTGAAAATATGAGCATTGACATTGCGCTCAGACTCCTGCTGTTGGTATTTATCAGAGGTTAGAAATTCTGAAAAGGGGCTGGTGAGATGGCTCAGTGGGTAAGAGCACCCGACTGCTCTTCCGAAGTCCTGAGTTCAAATCCCAGCAACCACATGATGGCTCATAACCATCTGTAACAAGATCTGACGCCCTCTTCTGGAATGTCTGAAGACAGCTACAGTGTAATTACATATAATAAATAAATAAAGCTAAAAAAAAAAAAAAAAAAGGGATAACATTAATCCCAAACTTTAAAAAAAGAAAAAAGAAAAGAAATTCTGAAAAGTTGACTGTAGAGTATATTTGATAACATGCAGAATTGTAGTACATGTTGTGGGGACTTTGTTGTTTTATTTGTGTCTGTTACTGACTCTACCAAGTTGGACTAAGCTTCTTTTTAAACTCACTGAAAGAGAAAAACCCTGCTTGAAGCTGAAGCACTGTGACAGCTGCCACAGTGGGAACTGCCTGCTTACCTGTTGTTGTCACAGACTGAAGATGTGTACGCCTCTTCATGTATCCTTAGTGGTTTTCTTCAAAGTTGAATCTGTATGTTTAGAGATTCATTCTTCATGACCTGGATAACCATTTCAATAACCAGGCTTGATAAGTCCCAGAAAGGAAGTGTTTGGGGGTGCCCTTTTTAATTTCTCTCAGGGCTGAGGATGTGGCTTACTGGTAGAGCACTTGCTGGAAATGAATGAAGCCCTGGCTTCAATACACAATAGTGGAAAAGGAAAATTAGGTCAGAGGTTTATCGGTTTGGTAGAACGGGGAAGTTATTCCTTTCTAGAACACTGGCAATCTCATGCTGGATTCAAAATGAAAACTATTCTGAGTGGCAGTCTCCCTGACTACCAAATGACAGGTGTTTAGGCATACCATCTACAGGAAGTGGCCTGTGTGCAGTGGGTACCCCGTGCCTTCGTGAGGATGCTGCACGCCTGACTAGTTTCCTGGCAAGTAGCATTGGCTAGTTACTGCTACACTTTGCTGCAGGCTGCAGATGCAGCGCACAACTTCTCAGATAGCTGCAGGGCCCATCCCTGTGCACTGTCTGGGCTTCCACAAGGCTGATCTGATGAACCTGATAGGAGCCTATCAAGTGGGCCCTGTAAGTCATAGATACTGTGCATGTTAAGCCTCTGTTCATCGTGGCCATGGTAACTTGGCAGACATTGAGAATATTCTATTTCTGATTATGGTGTTCATTTTGGAGAGTATCGCCCTCACACCAAATAGACCCACCCTGTTAAGTGCATAGCAGATAGCGTTCACTGAGCTCTGGGTAGCCATCTGCCCATTGTCCTCTATTTTTTCAATGCCTCCTTAATTCTAAAGTCTTCAACTAATAGCTTAATTCTGAATTATGTCATATGCTGATGTAAGAAACCAGTGAATTAAAAGTGCGTATCATTTCCCTTTCAGTCCCATGCAAGTCATCACCACAGTCATAGCCATGAAGAGCCAGCAATGGAAATGAAAAGAGGCCCCCTGTTCAGCCACCTGTCGGCTCAGAATATAGAAGAAAGCTATTTTGATTCCACGTGGAAAGGTCTGACGGCTCTAGGGGGCTTATATTTCATGTTTCTTGTGGAACATGTACTCACGCTGATCAAGCAATTTAAAGATAAGAAAAAGAAGGTAAGGCTACAGTTACCAAGGACCTGCTCTTATATGCATCAGGCACTTACTTAGAGTGGCACTCTGGCTGCCATTAGGATAGCCCGCCCAAAATGTGTAATCTTGGTGGGGGGCATTTAGTACTTTTTTTTTTTTTTTGATTTTATTTATTTATTATATGTAAGTACACTGTAGCTATCTTCAGACACTCCAAAAGAGGGTGTCAGATCTTGTTATGGATGGTTGTGAGCCACCATGTGGTTGCTGGGATTTGAACTCCAGACCTTCAGAAGAGCATTCGGGTGCTCTTACCCACTGAGCCATCTCACCAGCCCGGCATTTAGTACTTTTAAGGTGCTTTGGACCCCAGAGGTATTCATGTAGAACTTCTGCATCATGGTGACCCTGAAGAAGAAGCCTGCCTCCCTCCCTGCTGTCTTCCCTCCCTGCCTCCCTGCTTCCCTCCCTCCCTCCTTTCCTCCCTGCCTCCCTCCTTCCTTCCTTCCCTCCCTCCCCGCCTCCCTCCCTGCCTCTCTGCCTGCCTGACTTTTGTGCACATGCATCTGAATAGAGACCAGAGGTTAACATCAGTCTTCCTCAGTCACACTCCACTTATTATTTGAAACAAGTGTATGCTGAACCTGGAGCTTGCCGCCTTGGCTAGGAAACCCTGGAGAACCTCCCTTTCCCATCTCCCTAGCGCTAGGATCACAGGCACACATTGCCACCCTCAGTTTTGGGGGTCCTCAGAGTTGCACAGCATTTACTTTGTCAACTCAGCCATCACCCAAACCTCAACCATGAATGTCCAGTCTGCTTTATTCCTTGTAGCTCTTGTGTATACACGCACACACCCCCAAAGCAAAAGCCTCGAGTTAGCACAAATGCTATGGATAGATCATCAGTATGTATTTGTGCTGTGATTAAGAAATGTCATTGGTTTTAAATTAATTGCTCTATAGCTGTGGTTCTGTTGTGTTTCGAAGGATACATGACTTACAAGCTTATCCTTTGCAAATTACAAATACTACCTTCCAGGCATGAGATAGTGTCCCTGTAACTGATGTAAGCGGGCAGCTCAGTCAGAAGACAGACAGAAGAGCTCTCGAAAATGAGGAGTGCAAGCAGCATGGGGCGCCTGACTGTAATCCCAGCACTGCAAGGGTAGTCAGCTGCCATAGTCAGCTGGAGACCGGATGGGCTATGTGGGACCTGTCTCAGAAAAATGTAGATTAAAACCAGTTAAATGGGGCTGGTGAGATGGCTCAGTGAGCAAGAGCACCCGACTGCTCTCCCGAAGGTCCAGAGTTCAAATCCCAGCAACCACATGGTGGCTCAAAACCATCCCTAACAAGATCTGACGCCCTCTTCTGGAGTGTCTGAAGACAGCTACAGTGTACTGTAATAAATAAATAAATCTTTGAAAAAAAAAAAAAAAAAACAGTTAAATGCTCATCACCTGATTCAGAATCTTGGTGGGTGGGATGCTGTAGGGTAATGACTTCAATATCTATTTTATTTATGCCTATGCTGTAGCTCATCTACATTTCCAATTTCGGATTCTTTTGGTTTCTCTAAAATTGAACAAGAGGTTACATACTTACAGAGCTATTCTGCTATTCTGAACATGGCTGCTAGCTTTTGAAAATACTGCATGGACAGCTTACATAGATTAGCTTTTTTTTTTTTTTTTTTTTTTTTTTTTGTCAGAACTTGCCTGTGCATTTTTAAAGGCATCCAGCTTCTTGCTCACAGAAGTAACTATTCTCACCGTCATTTCGAGTTTGAGCAACCTGTAATTAAGTTGGGCAATTATACAACGGGCATCGCTGGCACAGAAAGTCTGAAAATGAAGCATAGCTGGCTGGGCCTGAGCATCAGGCTCACAGTGGGAATAGGCACGTGTGTGAACACAAGTGCCTGAGCATCAGGCTCACAGTGGGAACAGGCACATGTGTGAACACAAGTGCCTGAGCATCAGGCTCACAGTGGGAACAGGCACATATATGAACACAAGTGCCACCTCGATCCTGTGAATGTTTACCCTTAGGGATCTTGCACTCAGAAAAATGTCTTGTACTAAACTGGGCAGGGTGACACACACCTGTAAACCCCATGCTTAAGACTTGGAGGAAGGAGTGGCGTGAGTTTAAGGCCAGCTTGAACTACATAATGAATCCCATGGAGGTCTGGACAATATAGAGAGACTCTTGTTTCAGGGAAAAAAAAAAAACAGATTAAAAAATTTACCCACTATAAATGTGAACCCTCTGTTTAACGGCCCTGTGATGAGAGGAAAATAAGTAAGCATAACTTGCTCCTGAGCTGGGCATGATGTCACATGCCTGTGCTCTTAGTGCCTGGAAGATGCAGGCAGAAAGATTAAGATCTTAGGGCCCTCATCTGTAGAGCAAGTTTGAAGCCAGCCTGGGCTCTGTGGGTCTCAAGGGGCAACACAAAGAATAGCTTCTTCTTGCTTTTCCTTTTAATTTTTAAAATATTTAGTTTATTCTATTATGTGTACGAATGCTTTGCCTGCATGTATGTGTATATACCGTGTGTGTGCTTGGTGCCAGTGGAAATCAGAAGAAGGCATCAGATTCCCCAGGTCTAGAGTCACAGGTGGCTGTGAGCTACCATATAGATGCTGGGAGTGGGACCCAGGTTCTCTGCAAGGGTAAAATGCTTTTAACCACCAAGCCAGCTCTCCTGCTCAGCCATTTCATTTTAGTATCCAAAACCAGGTTCCATGTGGCTGTTTCCATTGCTATACTAAGACTGGTTTGAAGACATCTTTTTTATACATATATATCCTTTGGAATTATTCTTAGCTTTAAAAATAAGCTCATGGGGCTAGAGAACACATAATGAGTATATGCTGTCTGAGAGAAGACTCAGGTTTGTTTTCCAGCATCCCTGTGGGGCAGCTTCCAGCCCCCTGTAACTACAGCTCCAGGGAATCTTACACCCTCTCCTGGTGTGTGCAGGCACCTGCACTCGTGTATGCGTACCTACACACATACACATAACTAGAAAAAGTAAAAATAAGAATATTTTAAAATTTGTACATTTTTTACTTAGGGAACACTTAGAATTTGGTTTGTGAGGTTTTGGTTAATTTTTACTGTGCTTATTTATTTGTTTATTTACATTTTTTTTGAGACAGAACTTCTTTGTGTAGCCCCTAGCTTTCTACTCTCTCTGTAGAACAGGCTGTCCTTGAACTCAAGAGATTTGCCTGCTTCTGCCTTCTTGAGTGCTAAGAATAAAGGTATGTGCTACCACTGCCTGACTGGGGTTGGTTTTTCTTCCCCAAATGTCCAAAACTGTAGTTTGTTAATATCTTTATTTCAGTTAGTTTCAGTATTGTAATTATGTTTATGTGGAGGAGTCACGTGAATGCCAGGACACACACAGAGGAAAGAGAACAGCTTGTTGTAGCCATACACCACATGGGTCCCAGGGAAAGAACTCAGGTCCCCAGGCTTGGCAGAAAGTGTCTTTCCCACTGTGCTTTCTTAACAGCTCTAGTTTTTAATTTTTACCTAAATCTTACCTAACTGTCCTTTAACCTGGTACTCTATACCTTGAGATTCTAAAAGGCAGGCTGTTATGTAAAATATAGCAGTTTATTTTCCAACTATAGTTCTCCAGTGAACTATGAACCGTGTGTTGTGACAGTATCTTTAAGTGCAGCAGTCATGTGGTCTTCATACTGCTGTGATGGCCACAGGGAAGCTGAGTATCTCTATTTTAAGACATCCAGTAGAATGTAATATAAGCATTGAAGATCCAGGGCTGTGTTTGTGTCCTGTGCAGTCCCCTCTGTCCACATTGTGTCCGGCACATAGCAGATGATGATAAATGCTTATGGAACAGAGGAAACGTGAAACACATGGGACAGCAGAAACTGCTGCAGATAGCCTTCGCCCAAGCTTTGGAGTCATTAGCTATTCTCTTCCCGGGTTAGGTTTCAATGTTGGGTTTATTTTTTTAAGAGCATTCAGGTCTTCATGTTACATCTCAATTTCCTTTCTCCCTCACAAAGATAAATAAAGTTAAAAAAAAAAAAAAAGTTCAGTATATAGCGTGGCTGCCAGAAGCTCGTTAGCCCTTATCATAGGAGGGACTTTTCCTTAAGCAGGTGTAACGGTAGTGTGGAGTCTGCATTCCAGTTTGGGTAGTTGCTCATGCTCAGTCTATGTATTTAGACCTTTACAGCAGTTGGACGTCATTTATCCTTCCAACCAGTGAAAGCTGCAGCTCTCACTGGGAACCAGAAGATCATTGTGACACCCATCATCCTGCTCTAGATCCAGCCAGGACATATTAAATATGTCCACAGTCTTTCTGTCCCCGCCCCCTCCACACGACCATTTTTGATGCTGTTGTAGCCCAGGCCCAGTTATCTCCCTCTCTGAGTAGAAACCTCCTAACCAGCCTGTTCACATCATTTCCATTCTTCCCTCTGCTCTGTTTACAGCAGGCAGCACTCTACAGCTCGGCTCAGAGGCCTCCAGTGATTTCCCATTGCTTTCTAGTCAGAGCCCACTCCCAGCATGCTCTGTGTTACCTGGCTTCCTTCAGCTGCAGCATCCACTTTTCTACCCCACCACTGTGGAGAGAAGCCTCTCAGGCTATCAGGAGTTCCTTTTAGCTCCAGAAGAGAGCTGGAGCTTTGCTGTTTAGGGCCCTCCCTCACACTTAAAAAACTGCCTAGATCCTGCCTCTCTGTCCTTCACTCCAGAGTCTGGCTCACCCTTACATTTTGGTTTTACTACTGCATTTTTAAAGAGCCCATCCTGAAAGTCCTCCAGGTCCTATGTTTTATACTCTAATAGCACCCTGTGGTTTTCTTTCATATAATGTATCAATGATTACAAGCACAGAGTTGTGTAACCCTCATCCTTAGTGAGGCTCCAGCCCTCTGGATAACAGCTGCATGGTAGCGGCAGTAGTGACTAGGTGTGTCTTGCTCATGTAATAAATGTAATGCAAATAATACAGTTTGTGATCATTTCTATAATTAGAATATTATCTTCCACATAAGTAGATATGCTCAGGCTTGTTTGTTCTGTGGGACCTCTGCAACATAAGTGTTGCTCAGACTCACACAGGGAGCCCTTGGAGGGGTCACAGAGCTCAGTAGTAGTCAGTTCCTGAGGCCCACACCCAGTGCCAGGACACAGACAGGGTGAGATAGACAGAGTGCCATGCAGCCTTGGCTACTGATGGAAACTCCGTCTCAAAGCCGGGGTGGGGTGGGGAGGTGGGGGAAAAAGGGAGGGAGGGAGGGAGGGGAAATTCTGATGGAATGCTCATGGTAGACTGCTTGCCTAACATGCATGAAGACCTGAGTTCTATCCCTGTCACCACACAAAAAAAAGTACAAGAAAGGAAGATGGTTTTTAAGAAAGATTCAGATTTTTTTAAACTGGTAATTTCAAGGCTAAATAATAAATAGTTCAAATTGAAACACAAGGAGTAGAGATATGACCCAGTGGTGAAGAGCCTGTGTTGCTCTTACAGAGGACTGGTGTTTAAGTTTCAGAACCCGTGTCAGGCAGCTCCAGTGCCCTTACCTGGCCTCTCTGGGCACACATATATACAGACACATAAACAAAAACTAAATCTTTTCTCTAAATGTTATTGGTGTTTTACTAAGGATAAGTACTTGAGCTTGCATAACAAATATATATGAAAAATGTGGGTTTCAGTGTCCAAGAAGTGGCCCAGAGGTAAGTAAGCAAGCCTGAAGGAGATGGCTGTAACTGGCCCTCAGTGCGTAACAGGTTTTTATGGGTTTTAATGAATGGATGAGTCACCCCAGGATCTAATTAAAGTCCACATTCTGTGGCATTGCCAGAACTCCTGTGTTTCTAACCCTGACCACATGAGTCCATACCCCAGTAGCTAGAGTGAGGCTACACGGGCAGGTAACGGGTTAATCTGACTTGGGGGTCCTTTGCCTTTTGACAGCTGTTATGGCTGAAAGGCCACACTGTGCTAAACAAAGAAGTAGAGGCACTGTCCCTGGGCGGCTTTTATGTCAGTAGAGGTTGCCTTTGCTGTGTCTTTTGCTTACCTGGTTTTTGATTGGTTGTGGTGCTCAGGCTTGGCACCCAAGGTCCTACCTATGTTAGGCAAGTGCTCTAGCTCTGAACCACAGGCCCAGCTGTATTGAAAGCCTTCCACAGAAGCAAATCAACTATTTCAAAAGCTGTTTTTGCTGGCTGTTTCAGAACCAAAAGAAACCTGAGAATGATGAGGATGTGGAGAGCAAGAAGCAGCTGTCCAAATACGACTCTCAGCTCTCCTCCAATGAAGAGAAGGTGGATCCCGGGGAACGTAAGTCTCTCAGGACTCAGACTGGACGACGTTGGGGTACAGGCACCAGGGACCATGGGAGAGATGAGGCTATGACCTTTCATTTGTTTGTTTCCTAAAGTATCTCATTTTAAAAATGACCTCTAGCATGCTCATCTGGGGATCTGTAGCGTGTGCTCAGAGCCACCTGAGAGGCAGGACTCGAGTGTCTAAGGACTGGCTTACCCCAGAAGGCAGTTCTCTGCGGGCTTGGGGTCTCAGGGTGGCTGGTGCCAGGAAGGGAGCGTGGAGTCTTCTCTAGAAGACGCTGTAGACTCTGGAAAGGAGGAGGGGTGGAGGCCACATGTAGCAGGGACCCCAGGTACTCATGGTGTGTGTATTTTTGTACAAGGCCCTATGTAGGATAGTCTCCTGAGGACATTCAGTGCATGTGAGACTGTTTATTCTCTACAAAATACAGAGCTGAATTCGTGTGAGCAGGTGTTGGCTGTGACCAAAGAATATGGGTCAGTGTGTCTAAGGCCTTCCTCCACACCTCTCACTGAGTCATGAGGAACTGCCACAGGAAATCACTGCTGGAGGGTTCCTGTGGGGTTATCTGTGATGAATTATTTCCCTGGGGAAATAGAAACAGATGCTTGCTCTCCCCACCTGCCCAGGACGAGGCATCAGTGACAAACCTAAGTATTGATTTCACCAGAGCCAACTTGGAGAATCAATGAGCTTCTAATAGTAGCACGTGCAGCCCTAAGGCAGCCATACCACCCACAAGTCTCAGCCAGTATAGACGATGAACCCCCCCATAGCTGCATAGATGTAGTCTCCCTTCTGTTCACCTTCTGCCCTCCACTTACTCCAGCAGGTACAAATCTTAAGGCTAGAGGCAGTTAGGGCAGAGTAACATACCGCTGGCTGGCTGGCATATCAGGTGAGAGGTCACCACACTCCAGTGCCCCTTGCTGTGAGGGACTGTCAGCTATCAGGGGGCTCAATCTTGAGGGTCTTAGCTTAAAGCCACAGTGTGTATTCCTGGAGCTATGCCTCCAGGGACTTGGCGTGAACCTAAGGACAGGCTGCTCCCACTTCCTTCTGAGTGAGGTCATGTGAGCTGAGTGCTGCTTTGTATCACCTTGAGTTCTGGGGAAACCTTAATGAGCCTTCAAGAAGGAAGTACCCTTGTTCCACACAGACAAGCAAACTTCCTCTTAGCTGATGAAAGAGACTTGTGTTCCTTTGCTTTCTACTCACTGAAGGTCAAAGTTTTAAGAATAGTTTTAGAAATTTTCACAAATTCATACTCTGTCGCTAGAGTCAACTTAAACTTAAACTTGTTGAAGGGGTCCCCATGCCCCCAGGGCCTGTGAGAACAGATGCTTCAGCCAGGCCTGGGGTCACAGGCCTATAATCCCAGCATTGGGATCTCCAGACAGGAGGATTGGGAATGTGAGGCCTGGGCTACATAGCAAAACTATAAAACAAACAAACAACCTAGAATACTTAGCACAGGACAGGAGCGCAGCAGATAGCTACTGCCTAAGAAGGAGAACCTGCTCCTTGTCGGTAAGTCCCCCTGCATTTTTTTTTCTTTTCTTTTCTTTTTTGGTTTTTTGAGGCAGGGTTTCTCTGTGTAGCTCTGGCTGTCCTGGAACTCACTTTGTAGACCAGGCTAGCCTCAAACTCAGAAATCCGCCTGCCTCTGCCTCCCAAGTGTCTCTTCCACCAAGAGCTGTGCCTACCCCGTGACTATGCTGCTCAGAGGAGTGGCTTTGTCCAGACTGAAAATGTTAATATTCCAGCTTTTAAAATCATACAGGAACAAAGGGGACACACATCCCTTTCTGGTGACCCAGAAGGACTGTGTGGAAGTCACTGTCACAGCCCATAGGAAAGTCACTTAGGCACTGCAGATAATTCTGGAACATGGAATTCTGTGTTTCATGTACTTACTGCCAAATTTGGATTTATCAAGATGAGATCTCCTCATCTCTCACTTTTTACTTTATGACAATTACAAGTATGACTGGCTGACAAGAAGTAAGAACAGAGAATAGCGTATATGACATTGACTTGAGTTTCAAACGGACTGTGGATAATTATGATAGAACTTGGTTTTTTCAGTTCCAATTTGTGAAAGTCCTGTACTTCCACTGTTACTAGTGATCACAACAGTTTTAGAGATGTGTGATTGGACAGAAACATCCGAGAAAGTGAATAAACAAACAACAAAAGCCCCACTAACTTTTTACCACTTTGAGAACAGTCAGATTCTAATGATTTTTAAACCAATATGCATTATAATTCTGAAATTTTTACTGTAATTAAAAAAAATGAGTCATTAATTGGCTGGAGAGTGAGCTTAGTAAAGAGCACTGACTGCTCTTCCAGAAGATCCGGGTTCAATTCCCAGCACCCACATGGCAGCTCACAACTGTCTGTGACTTCAGTTCCAAGGGATCTGACACCCTCGTCAGACAAACATGCAGACTAACCAACAATGCACGTAAAATAAATGAATAAATCTTTTTTTTAAGAGTCATTAATAAACTAACTGGAAAAAAAAAAGAGAGAGACTAAGAAGAAAAAGGACCGGTGAGCCGGATGGATCAGTGCAGAAGGGTGCTGGGTGTCAAGCCTGGTTACCGGAGTTCAGTCGGTGCTCCACTGAAGACAACCCCAAGCAGCTGCCTTCTGACCTCCACTCACGTGCCTGTGCACACCAAATAAATACGTGTGATTAGAAATTAAACTTAAAAATAAGCCCTTTGATCTTATAAGGTAGGATCTCACTGTCACTGTGTTGCCAGGACTAGTCTTGGAGCTCCGAGCTCATGCGATCCTCCCTCAGTGCTACAGTTACATTTAATCCATTCTTAAAACATGATATATTTCACATTGGAACAATTCACTAGAACCTGTTGCCATTCCTCGTCGACAGTACTCTGCTGCTCAATCCTGCAGGCCTGAGAGCTACTGGGCCCTGAGATGATTGGTCAGCAGTGGGACCATCTGAACTGTGTTCAGGAACACCAACAGATGTTCATTTGGTCTCCGTGGTCTCTCTATTTATCCCTAGGACCTGAAAGCTATCTGCGAGCGGACTCCCAAGAGCCCTCCCCCTTTGATTCCCAGCAGCCAACGATGTTGGAAGAGGAAGAGGTCATGATAGCCCACGCACACCCACAAGAGGTCTACAATGAATATGTGCCCAGGGGCTGTAAGAACAAATGCCATTCACACTTCCACGATACGCTGGGCCAGTCCGATGACCTCATCCACCACCACCACGACTACCATCACATTCTACACCACCACCACCACCAGAACCACCACCCCCACAGCCACAGCCAACGCTACTCTCGAGAGGAGCTGAAGGACGCTGGCATTGCCACATTGGCCTGGATGGTGATCATGGGCGACGGGCTGCACAATTTCAGTGATGGCCTTGCTATTGGTATGCCGCCGCATAGCTGCCCCTTGCTGTTAGCCTGGAAATGTTACGTTAAATGTTCTCTCAAATTTAACAAAAAATAGGTGTCAACATTATCAAAATACTTTTTTTGTCTGCTTTGTAACAATGAAGTGCTTAGGAAATGTGGGCTACAGATCAGCCTCAGATCTGTGCCCCATCTGTTGCCTAAGTTGTACTTTAGGCTGGAGCTCTAGCTCAGTGGTAGAGCACTTACATGGTGTCCGTAAGCCCTGGGTGTGAGCCCTTGCATCAAGCACACAAAGGTTGTTCTTTATCCAGGAGTTCTTGAGCTCGGGGTTTAAACATGAGTGTAGTTCTTGCCTAGCATACATGAGTGCCTGGGTTCCAGACCCCTAATGTGAAAGCACTTTCCCTGCTGGAGGGCAGAGGGGCAGTGCTGTGGTTCCGCCCCGTGCACAGCTGGTAAATGATTGGTCAGCAGACTTAGCTTTTTGAATGGGAGGGGCTCTGTCTACAGCTCCTTGTGGAGAGGTAAAAGGGTGTGTGTCCACAAGTCTGATGGCACTGTGACTTCCCTTGAGGCCAGTGAAAGGCTTGTGTACTTCCGACTGTGGAGGGCTTTCAGCCCAGGGGCATCTAGGCCCAGTGAGATGGGCTCTCAGATTCCTCAGACAGTGGGACAGCTCAGGGGGTAAAAGCCCTCACCACCAAACCAGCCCATTTGAGTTCAGTCCCTAAAATCCACATGGGGAAAAGAGCGCGCCAGTCCCACAGGCCGTCCTCTGACCTCACAAGTGCCGTGGTCACACACAAGTAAAATAATTTTTAATTTTTATTGATTTATCCTTTGGTAGAGTCTCTGTTGCTCTGGCACACTTGGAGGTGCCTATGAAGACCAGGCTGACCCAGAACTCAAGATCCCCCTGCCTCTTCTTCCCGGGTACTATAATTAAATGTACAACCATGCCCAGCCTGTTTTTTTTTTTTAAGTAAGAAGGTGGAGGCTGAGCTAGGAAGAGAGCGTTTATGCACAGTTCAGTGTCCCTGTTTTCCCGCCGCTTCTGTGCACTGACAGGCTTTGGGGCCTCAGACTCACCCCTGCTGACTTCCTCTCCACAGGCGCTGCCTTCACCGAGGGTTTGTCCAGTGGGCTAAGCACCTCTGTCGCTGTGTTCTGTCATGAACTGCCGCATGAACTAGGTAAGAGAAGCATGTGGGCAGCCTCTGCTGAACCATGCTGCTGTCACTGGTGGCTAAGGAACACTCTAGCAGGCTGCTTCATAGCCAAGGCCTGCCTTCCCAGCGTCTGCTCACCAAACTGCCCTTCTTTCTCGCTGGACACAAATTTGTTTCCAGCCAGAATTCTGACCCTACCAGTGCATAATACCTGTGTGGGTCCAGCTCCACCTGGGTCCCTCCCTTGTGTAGTCTTCCTTTCTGTGTTGGCACACTGGGGACATGAGTGGCTGGGGTCCTACAAGTGCACGTGCATGACCATCATCCCACCACTTGGGTGGTAATGCAGAAGGATCAGGAGTTGACAGTCATCCTCATCCACATAGCTCAAGGCCAGCCTGGGCTAAGTGAGACCCTGCTTCCCAGTCCCCAACTCCCAATTCCCAAACCCAAAGAAACCAGAACTACAGCATACAAGGGAATACTTCTTAAATCACACAGGAGTTAGGGAGGAGACTCTAGTTTGTGTGGTAGTAGCTCCATGGTAGTGCACTTGCCTAGACTACATGACAACCTAGATTTAGCTCCAACACCACCTAAAAGACAAGAGTGGGCCAACACTCAGTGGGTAAGAGCATTTGCTGTGCCAGCCCAAGGACCTGAGTTCAGATCCCAGCTCTCTGTGTTCCCGAACCCCAGTGCTTTGGAGGATGGAGACAGGAGGGTTAGTGGGCTTACTGACTGCCAGGCTAGCTCAGGGTTTAGGAAGGGACTGCCTCGGAGGGTAAAGTGGAAAATGACAGCAGGAAGTCTTGGAGCTGAACAAAAGGAGTTGGTGGTGGCACTTCTCATTTTACTGCAATGTGAAACCTTCCTCCATCGTTTGGAACCCAGTTCATGTTTTTTCTCATGGGCACATGTTGGGCAGTTTCACTTTTGTTTCTTGGCACATGTCCTACCATTCAGAAGGCCTCCCATCTACCTGGCACATGCTCTGTAAGTCCCCGAGTGCCTCCCTTGTTGTCCATTCTCAGTCCTTCCTGCCCCATGAGGCTCGTAACACTTCCATCTCCGTGACTCAGTGGCTCGTAGGTGTTGCTTTGTCAGTTGCTGACCATTCCTGCAAGTCCACACCACCCCCCTCCAACGCCAGGTGATTTATTATTGTTTCTGTTTTAGTGTTTCTGAGACTGGGGCTCATGTAGCCCAGGCAAGCCTTAAGCTCACCGTGTAGCTAGGACAACTGAACTGCTGCCCTGCCTGCAGCTGCAGTGTCAACCCTTAAAGACAGTGCAGGAGTGCAGCAGGGGCGTGTGCCCTCACTCACCATCACTGACACGAGGAAGCCTGCAGACACTGCTGCATGGAATTATCAAGTCTGTGAAACTGACGGAGCCTGCTAATGCTGCTCTAGCCCTGCATAGTTTCTTTCTCTTTATTACCCTGAAAAAAGATCAGACTTTTTTTCTATATCTGAAAAATCTTTTAGATGTGTGTTAAAATTACATTCAGTGACTTGCCCCTCATTTTCCTGTTTGTTTGTCCCTGTTAAAGGTGACTTTGCTGTTCTGCTGAAGGCTGGCATGACTGTCAAGCAGGCTGTGCTCTACAATGCCCTGTCAGCCATGTTGGCCTATCTTGGAATGGCAACAGGGATATTCATCGGGCATTATGCAGAAAATGTTTCTATGTGGATATTTGCACTCACTGCCGGCTTGTTCATGTATGTTGCCCTGGTTGACATGGTAAGTTTCCAAGAAGTCAGAGGGCATTGACTAAATAGACATGTGTGGTAAAAAGCCATTGCAGGGCCTGGGAAAAGGTTTGGCAGTTAAGAGCACATCCTCTTACAGAGGACCAGGGTTTGGTTCCTAGCACCCACATCCTGTGACTCAGCCCCATGCAGCTCCATCACCAGGATCTGACCCCTTCTGTAGGCAGTGCACAAGCACAAACCACGTACACATAAATACAAGTAATCTTTTTTTTTTTTCATTTAAAAAAAAAAATTATTGCAAAAATGGTGTTAACTCCAGTGGTGGGATGGGATTGTGGGTCCAGAAGGATGGTGGTTAAGACTGTGGGTGCCCTCTGAGCTCGCTGTCTTTTGTTGGTTTCTGTTTATACAGCTTTCTCCTACCCAAGAGTTACCAGGAAACACATGAAAACTCCCCCCTTTGTAGAATCAAGCCCTGGAGTGTCCAGTAAGCCCAGCCCAGCCATGTGTTGTCAGCAGGCCATTCTTAAAAGGCCCTTATTAACAAAATAAAATTCCCTTATCCACTTAGCACTCCTAAAGCAGTCTTCTTGCTACACTTGCATTCTGTGTGGTGTGAGAACTGCCTCTGCATCAGAAGTGAACCTTAGGCCTGAAGGTAGTACCTGCAGTACCTGAAGCAGGGAGACCAGCATCACCTTTCACTGTACAGTGGGTGAATGTTTACATGCTTGGCACCATAGTCGTCATTGTCCTAGTCAGCTGCTAAGGCATGCCCAGTGCCCTACGAGGAGAGTCAGTCCAGTCCTAGGACAAAGACCAATACTTTGCCCAGCCCCAAGCCACACTGTCCTTCAGGTTCTCCGGTCTCTCTGCTCTGAAAGCTAAACTGTTGCTTCTGCCTCTTTCAGGTGCCTGAGATGTTGCACAATGATGCCAGCGATCACGGATGCAGCCGTTGGGGATATTTCTTCCTGCAGAATGCTGGGATACTTCTCGGTTTTGGAATTATGTTACTCATTTCCATATTTGAGCATAAAATTGTGTTTCGTATAAATTTCTAATTGGGTTCTAAACCTTAGAGCAGCTTAAAGAAGTACTGCTGTTTGTAGTTCAAGTAGATGGTAGAAATACGTTCACATGCTGTGATACACAGCATTTAAAACTAGTGAGTTTTGCAATTTTTCTGTTAAATGTTGCCATTTGTTATGCTTATAAAGTCAGTTTCATTGGGTAGCATAAAGGTACGTTTTAATATTTAAGTTATTCTGTTTTGGAAATGTAAATTCTATGTGTGATCCATCAATATTACCCAGCTTACTGTATGTTTTGGCATGCCGTGTTGTGTATATTTTAGAGAAAGTGTCTTTAATGCCCTTCTGCATAGCTTTAGCATTAGTCCCTGCTGGAGTTGGCCCCTGCTCTTGGTGAGAAAGAGTGGGCACAAAGCCTGAGACACCGACAGTTGACACTGAGTGTAGTCAGGAAGTAGGAGGGAAGGAGAACAGGAGGATTGAGGAGGTGTATATTGCTTTGAAAATCACAAGATTGCTTGTAATGTTGAGAGGGGAAATTCTAGGTGTGTTTAAAGGGGGCATGTTTAGTTCAGATGTGGACATCTGTCACATTGTTAATGTTCCTGTGAAACAAGTGAACACTTGGGTACACTTCATCTGGTTGTACATTTGTATGATAGAGAAGTCCAAGCAGTGTGTCACTTGGCTGAGAAGCGAGGAGTTGAAATCTGTGTGTGGAGATGGGCCAAGTGAGTAGCTAGTGTGCGTCACCAGAGGACTTGGCTTTCACCGTGGTCAGTTACGCCTGAAGTTATGTGAACACTCTGGTTGTATAGGCTTCCAAGTGACAAGTATTAAAACTGTGACCCATGAGAGGACATTAAGACCTATTCTGAAGATATTTTGACTTCTTGGATTCAGAAAGCACTTAGCTCTCTCTCTCTCAGTGCTTTAAAATGTCATTGTGAACGACTGTCCTTTGATGTATGACACTGTAGATACATTAGGGCTGTCTGTAGCACTGTCTGGATGTTTCTTTCTTAAAAAATTAAAGTGTCAACTCAGTGTCAGGCCTTGTTCTCTTTCTTCTTACAGTCTTAGCCACTGTCAGGCATGCAGCTGAGGAGAGCTGAATCTGTTTACACTGTCTTCAGAACTTATCTTGCAAGATGAAAACTAGACCCATTAAAAACTTCTAGCCTAACATAGTGGAACATGCCATTAATCTCAGCACTTGGGAGAGGCAGAGGCAAGTGGATCCCTATAAATACAAGGCTAACCTGAACTATATAGTGAGACCCTGCCTCAATACAAAACTTCTCCCCACCTCCTCCTCCCACCCTGATAACTTCATTTCTATAAAGTTGAGATATGTGAGGACTGGAGAGATGGAGCTGTGGGTAGGAGCCCTAACTGTAAGCACATTAGGAGGCGTTCACAGCCCCAGCACTCATATAAAAAGGCAGGCATGGTAGTGTACTCTTGTGTAACCCCAGCAGTGCAAGTGACAGACAGACACAGCAGGATTACTGGGGATTGCTGGCCACCAGCCTAGCCAAAAGAAGTCCATAGGAGACTAATACAGGCCTCCACATGCACATGGGTGTGCATTCTTACATACACGTGTACAGACATGCCAAACATTACATGTCTAGTAGTTGTGATTTGAATGGGAAATGTCCCCTATACACTCATATTTGAACACATGGTGATGTGTTTGAATGGCTGGTGGTGCATGGTGATGTGTTTGTTTGAATGGCTGGTGGTACATGGTGATATGTTTGCATGGTGATGTATTTGCATGGCTGGTGATGCATGGTGATGTGTTTGCATGGCTGGTAATGCCTTTTGCGATGGTTGTGAAGGAAGTGGGAACTCAAGGTAAACCTTGAGTTTCTCTGCTGGTTTGCTCTCTGCTTGCTTCCTGAGTGCAGATGCAGTGTGACTGACACAGTGTGACACCAAGCCTCCAGTTTCTGTCACCAAACCTTCCCTGCATCTTAGCATGTCCCCCCAGGCCTCCATGATAGACTCCATCCCTATTGGCACTCAGCCAAAATCCATCCTTCCTCCATTAAGTTGATTTTTTTTCAGGGTATTTTATCACAACAGAAAAGTAAAGATATTGTTCTTTTATGTAATAATCTAGATTAAAATACACCAGCCAGTTCACTTATATATTGCTTAATTGTATAGCCTTACTCAGTTTCTGAATTCTTGATTTCAAAGGACACTTTAAAGAAACGTGATCCGTAGTTTGACCCCAGCTTTCTCAAACTTGGGGAAGGTAGATGGGTACATCTGAGCTTGTGGTTATGCATCCAGGTGTGTGCATATACATGTGGGGACCAGGAGGTCACCTTGGTGGCTTCCAAAGTCACTCACCGTATTTTTTGAGAGAAGTTCTCTCACTGAACCAGGAACTCTTGGATTCAGCAAGACTAGCTGGCCACAGAGCTCCAGGGGTCTGCTGCTCCACCCTGCCAGCTCTGAGACTCCGGTGAGCATCACTGCATCTGGCTTCTTCCATGGTTGCTGGGGATCCCAGCTCAGGCCCTCATGCTTTCATGGTCTGCACTTCACCTACTGAGCCGTCCCCCAACCCCAGCTGTCCCTAACAAACAAACAAAAAAAGAAACAGTGCCTAAAGGTGGAGGAGTGTTCAAAGTATTATTAGCTACATTCTAAATAGAATCAGAACAAGTGAGCCATTCCCCACCTCCTACTATTGGCAGACTGTGAAACCAATATTCCTTTTCCCTAATGCAGAGGGTTATGGGTAACAGAATTACTTGTTAGAGAGCCTGCTGGATAGAGAAAAGCATCTTCTTGGCTGACTGACCGCTCTGCTCCAGAGAGCCACAGACCTGCTATGCTGCCCCTACTCTGGCTGTGTGTGTGTCGTAACTGGAAATGTCCCTTGTCTGTTCTGAGGCTCAGAAGGTGACAGCATGTGAACCTGGCCCATGGAAACAACAGGACCCCTCTGCAGTTCCCATTCCAGTTTGAGCATGTCAGCATTGAAGCAATTAGTTCTTGTGCTTCTGTGTAAAGCAGAAAGGAAAACCAGGAACTGTAGAACAGACCAAAGTCAATGTTGAGGTGACTGAGTGAGACCACTGAAGGAAGTGACTCTCCCTTTTCTCCAACACAGTTTAACAGTACGCTTTCCTCCACGGTGCTTGCTTAACCGATTCCAGAAGGTTTAATATGTTATATTTTCCTTTTTGTCCACTTTAAAGCTAATAGGATAGGGGACTACTATACTTACATAAATCCAGCAAGTTAGATGAGATGGAACAAGTTCATAAAAAAAACAAACAAATAAAAAACAAGAATTGGGCTGGTGAGATGGCTCAGTGGGTAAGAGCACCCGACTGCTCTTCCGAAGGTCCGGAGTTCAAATCCCAGCAACCACATGGTGGCTCACAGCCATCTGTAACAAGATCTGACGCCCTCTTCTGGAGTGTCTGAAGACAGCTACAGTGTACTTACATATAATAAATAAATCTTTAAAAAACAAAAACAAAAAACAAGAATTACTAAAACTTCCCCAGCAACCAATGAGAAGTGTCAATAGTGCTAGATGTAAACTATGACCTCTTGGCCTTTTGACTAATATCAAGTATACTGTAATTGTCAGAAAAATAGGATTCATAGTTAATACTTCTGAAAAAAATGAATTCCAGACTGAGACGATTTCACTGGTGAGCAAGCTAATATGTAAATATAGTAAGACCAACAGTGTATGACCACTTTTAGGAATGAGAACAAAGGGTCAGAGAGACTGCTCAGCACATAAACACACTCACTGCCAAGCCTAATTACCTGAGTTCAGTCCCCAAGACCACATGATGGAAAGAGAGAGCTGACACCCACAGGTTGTCCTCTTGCCTCTACACACAGACCAGGGCATGTGAATATGCACAGGAAAAGAAAGAAATGGAGTTAAAATTTTCTGTAACTCTATCTCCAGGCAATCTGACACCCTCTTCTGACCTCTGCAAGTACTGCCCTCATGTGACCGTATCCACACATATTCACATAATTAAAAATAATATAGGGCTGGCGAGATGGCTCAGTGGGTAAGAGCACCCAACTGCTCTTCTGAAGGTCCAGAGTTCAAATCCCAGCAACCACATGGTGACTCATAATCACCCGTAACAAGATTGATCTGATGTCCTCTTCTGGAGTGTCTGAAGACAGCTACAGTGTATTTACATATAATAAATAAATAAATCTTTAAAAAAAATAAAAAATAAAAATAATATAAATAAATCTTATGGAAAAAAAAGACTCTGATAAGAACTATATCAATTACAAATCAAGGAGAACTAAACTACAAATCAGGGAGGGCAGTAACATGATCGTTAGCTGGAAATCAATTATGTATGACAGAGAAGAAGTAGCCTCAGTAAATGACAAGCTAGCATGTAGAGTCAACGTGCTAGTCCCAGGAGAGTAAGGTAAGACTATCTCATCGCAGCACTTGCTTTCTCCAAATTCAGGAACTCCTAGATCTCAAAGTCAGGAAAATAAGGTGCATGCAGGTTTGAAAGGGTGAAGTTGTTGCTATTCACAGATAACATGACCATCCACATAGAAAACCCCAAGGAGAGAGGCTGGAGAGCATGCACAAAGCCTCCAGTTCAATTCTCACAAAAAGAGTCCCAAGGTTTCAGCAAAAGGTACAAAAAAAAACCCCAAATCACCTAAACCCTCCCCCAACACTGGGATGTGGCATTAATGTCAGTTATTTTGTTACCTTATGTGAAATATATCAGTTATATTTGGGGACAGCAATGACCAAAATACCTGAAAGAAACAAGGATTTTCTTTGGCTCACGTTGTGTTCCATCTATGAGGGCTTGTTGCACACACTCATGTAGCAGCAGGAGCATGAGGCAGAGGGCATCACGGCTGACCAGGAATCAGAAAGAGGAGGATGCCAGCTGTTTTCTGTTGCTCCTCCTATTCTGTCTATGCCCCCCATCCCATGGGGTTGGCAGAGCTAGGATTTAGGGTAGGCCTCCCCCCTGCTATTCCATTATTCCATTCCAAATAGACACATCAGTAGTCTTTGTAACCTCTTATGTGATTCTAAACCCACCTATTACCCACGCTCCAATGCTGACACACACACAAATACATTGGATTTGTACTTACTGACAATGGGGCAATTGGAAGCTGAAATTCAAAATTAAGTTTGACTTACAACAGGTCCTACCAATATGTCATTCCCGAGTATAATCCCAGCAAATGATGTATAAAATAATCACTGGAAATGAACTTCTCAGTTGGATGCTGACAATGTAGTATAGTTCAGCTGGGATGAAACACAATTTGGTGCATTCTAACAAGCACAAACAGCTATCTACATGATGACCTAGCAATTCTCTCCAGTGTATTTGCCTGGAGACATTAAAACTTACATTTACACAAAAACTTTTGTTCATAACCACCAGAAAATAGAAAGCCCATATATTCATCCATCATCAGCTTTGGATAAACAGTACTGTGGTGTTCCTGTAGTACAATACTACTCTCTGAAATGCAAGTGTTGATGCATAAAACAGCCTGTAGGCGGGCCAAAGTGTGTGTGGGGGGGGAGGGGGCTGGCCCCACCCCTTGCTAACCAGGCATGGCTTTCCTCAGTCGATGGCTTGTGATGTGGATGTAAGCAGAGAAAATCATTCTCCATTAGAGATTGGGTGTTGCTGGGGTTAGAGAGGTGACTTGGGGATTAAGAACACTTATTGTTCTCACAGAGGACCCAGGTTTAGTTCCCAGAACCTACATGGTGTGACTCATAACCATCTTTGACGTCCATTCTCTGAAACCCCTTGTCAGGTTTTGACATCTTGGTAATGTTCTTAGGAAGTGAATTTTAAGTGGGTTTGTCTTGTCTCTAAGTTTTTTATTACATTTTATTACTGTCTTAGTTAGGGTTTGCTGTGATCAGACACCAGGACCAAGGCAACTCTTAGACAACATTTCATTGGGGCTGCCTTACAGGTTCAGAGATTCCGTTGGCTACCATCAGGGTGGGAGCAGGGCAGCATTCAGACAGGCATGGTGCAGGAGGAGCTGAGAGTTCTACATCCTCATCTGAAGGCTGAGAGGAGACTGACCTCCAGGCACCTAAGACAAGGGTGTTAAAGCCTTCGACCACAGTGACACACCTACTCCAACAAGGCCATGCCTACTCAACAAGTCCACCCCTCCTAACAGTGCCACTCCCTGGGCCAAGCATATACAAACCATCGACATTACATCCAACACCCTTTTCTAACATCCACAGTCTCAACATGCAGGAGGTGCACATAAAGTCACATAGACAAACATATACATTAAAAAAAACTACTAATAAAACTTTAAAAATAGATGTATTAATCAGGGTTCTCTAGAGTCACAGAACTTAGGGATAGTCTTTATATAGTAAGGGATTTTGTTGATGACTGTAGTCTGTTGTCCAACTCCCAACAATGGTCATCAGCAGCTGTGAATGGAAGTCCAAGGTTCTAGCAGTTGCTCAGTCCCACAAGGCATGCAGGCGAAAAAGAGAATCTTCCTTCTTCCAGTGTCCTTATGTCGGTCTCCAGCAGAAGGTGTGTCCCAGATTAAAGGTGTGTGCCACCACTCCTGGATCTGGGACTTGCTTTGTCCTAGATGACCTTGAACTCAGAGATCTCCCTGCCTTAGTCTGCTGGGATTCCTAGCCACTATGCCTCAAGATCTCCGGAGACTCCAAGATCCAGGTCAGAAACTTGTATCTCCCAGCTTCAAGATCAGGATCACAGGTGAGCCCTCCATTCTGGATTGTAGTTCATTCCAGATATAGTCAAGTTGACAACCAGGAATAGCCACTACAATCCACCCCTTGTCAACTTAACACAAATAATATCTCATGTCCACATGAAACAGTAACAAGGTCATGAATATACCTAACATGATATAACTCTCCTTGTACAGTAACAAGCACATTTGTAAATTTACAACGAGGCAATGTCCCTTGGTCTCAACTTAAATACCAACTGATGTTAAAGAAATTGGAAGAAAGACAAATGTGTTCTTTTTAAAAAATAAAAAAAAGGTTTATTTATTTATATAAGTACACTGCAGCTGTCTTCAGACACACCAGAAGCAGGCATCAGATCTTATTACAGATGGTTCTGAGCCACCATGTGATTGCTGAGAATTGAACTCAGGACCTCTGGAAGAGCAGTCAGTGTTCTTAACCGCTGAGCCAACTCTCCAGCCCGACAAATGTGTTCTTAACAAAATAAAACAGAAGCATTCTTATTACTTTATAATCCTTGTTTCTGTAACTAGCTATGTGGCCTTGGCTGGTATTTACAACTACCTTCCTCTAATACCCACTGTATTTCCTCCACCCTCTGCAATCACCTCAGCAGGTCTTGGCTCTTTTCCTGGAGGAGTGACCCATACCTTCATACCTGATGGGTCTGTGTCCTTTGTCATCCTGCTTGGATTAGGTTGTTGTTGTTTCCCATTGACTTTAATCACAGGACATGGTAGTACTAAGAGACACCCTAAGGGATCTCCTGCACTCCAGACATAATCTTGCTTA
>NC_034604.1:20203220-20205617 GCF_900095145.1 Mus pahari | reverse complement strand
ACACACACACACACACACACACACACACACACACACACGCACACACACACACACACACACACACACCCTCCAGCCCCAACACTTCCTCTCTTAGCCTGTTGGTTTAAGGGCATTAGAAGCCAAAAATGACCAGGTGGAGGTCTGAGCTTCCAGTTCAATGGAATGTTTGTTGTGGCTCCTGGTAGGAGCACTCTACCCTATGGAACCAAAACTTCTAGGCCAGCAGAACCTAAGAGTTGTGGGGACAGGAAGCAAAAATTTTCCTAGAGGGTCACTAGGAGTGATAGTGAGTGGAACTATTCCCCCTTTTGCCCTTTGATTCCTGGACCCATGGATCCTGGCTATGGGAGAAGCTGTACCATATATCAGACATTGAATCGGACACTGATTCAAAGCATATACTGCCTTCTGAAGAACTCTGCCCCAGCCCTCCATGCTGCTGCCACCTAATTGGCACTGTAACTGTGTCTTCGAAAGACCATTCTATCAGACCAGCTGCTTCAGCATGATGGGGAACATAGTAAGAACAGTGAATTCCACGATCGTGGGCCCACTGTTACACTTCTCTGTGAAGTGAGTTCCTTGGTCAGAAGCAATACTATGTGGAATACCGTGACGATGGATAAGGCATTCTGTGAGTCCACAGATGGTGGTTTTGGCAGAAGAATTACATGCAGGGAAGGCAAATCCATAAACAGAATAAGTATCTACTCCAGTAAGAACAAAACGCTGTCCTTTCCACGGAGGACATGGTCCAATGTAGTCAACCTAGCACCAGGTTGCTGGCTGGTCACCTTGAGGAACGGTGCCATATCTGGGGCTCAGTGTTGGTCTCTGCTGTTGGCAGACCTGGCATTCAGCAGCAGCTGTGGCCAGGTCAGCCTTGGTGAGTGGAAGTCCGTGTTGCTGAGCCCGAGCATAACCTCCATCTCGACCACCATGGCCACACTCTTCATGTGCTCATTGAGCAATGACAGGGATGCCTAGGGAAAGAGGCTGACTGTCCATATTCCCCTCCCACATGTACACAAAAGAACTAGTTTCATTTAACATAGATATTCTAGAGCTATATAAAGAGAACTTCAAATCCCGCTGTGGTCATAAATATTTGCGTGTATGCAAAGATATTTCCCTTATAAATAAAAGGGAGAGACTATAGACATGATTTGAGAGCTCGTGGAAAAAAGATAACTTTACATCACAGGATTTTAGCCTTTTTCATAAGAGGAAATACGATTTTTAAAGGGAGAAAGGGGGACCTGTAATTTAAACATGAGCGAGGTGGCTAGCATCCATATTGCTAAAATGTGCTACTAAGTCTGCTAAGGGAGAAAAATCATCCATGGTCTTAACTAGCTATAAGATATGAAAGCTATGATACCAAAGTAAGGTAGGATATGCCCACTGGTTCAATAATGCCATAATTGTTACATGGGTAACCACCTGCTTTCTGGATTTGTTAACTTGTCTCAGGATGTCATTGCTGTGAAGGGACACCATGACCAAGGCAACTCTTATAAAGACAATAATTGAATTGAGTCTTGGGTCTGACTTACAGTTTCAGAGGTTCAGTCCATTATCAGCATGGCGGGAAGCATGGCTGTGTGTGGGCAGACATGGTTCTGGAAGAGCCCAGAGTTCTACATCTTGATTTGCAATCAACAGAAGGGGACTGCCCTCCGCAGGCAGCCGGTCAGGCTCTGATTCCACACTCAGTGGAACCTGAGCATAGGAGCCCTCAAAGCCCACCTACATAGTGACACACTTCCTCCAACATGGCCACACCTCCTTATGGCCAAGCATTCAAACATGTGAATCTATTGGGGGCCAACCCACCACAAGGCCTGATAGACTGGATGGAAGTCTTGCCTTCTTAATGTTTATGCCCATGGATGACCTGTTCTTGCCCTTCAGAGAAGCTCCATGCAGTGACTGATGGCTGATGCAGAGGCTCACAACTGGCCAAAGTGCTGAGAACAAGTGACTGTTGACTGTTGAGCCCAAATGAAGCATCTGTACCATCCCTGCAAGGCTCAGGCATGCCATGGAAGAAGGGCAGGCGAATTGAGTCAAAGGATGCAGAGGATGCTATGAAACGCATCTTCTGGACATGGCATGGCTGTTGTACTTGTGAACTCGGTTACTTTTCTATTGCTGTGATAAAACACCAGAACCAAGGCAACTATGGTAGTTTGAATGAGAAGTCACAGGCTCATATATTTGAATGTTTAGTTACCAGGGAGCTGAACCGTTTGAGAAGGATCAGGAAGTGTGGCCTTGTTGGAGTGGGTGTGGACTGTTTTGTCGTGGATGAGCTTTGAAGCTTCAAAAGCCCCCATCAGCCCCCACCTCTGTGGACTAACCCTCTAAGCAAGCTCAATTAAATGTTTTTTTTTT
>NC_034604.1:20201267-20203170 GCF_900095145.1 Mus pahari | reverse complement strand
ACTCACTTTGTAGACCAGGCTGGCCTCAAACTCAGAAATCTGCCTGCCTCTGCCTCCCAAGTGCTGGGATTAAAGGTGTGCGCCACCACCACCCGGCTTGTTTTCTTCTTTTTAAGAATTGCCTTCCTCATGGTGTCTCTAACTAAGACAAGTGGGAATAAAGAAATGTATTATTATTATTATCATTATTTTTAAAAACAATAATTTTATCATTATAATTATCATTATTTTAGAAGATAACTTACAGGAGTCTGCTCTCTCCTCACCCCGGATAGTCAGGTTATCAAGTTTGGGAATAATGCAGTTACCTGCTGAGCCATCTCACTGGCTGTACTGGTTGATTTTGTGTATCAATTTGACACATCATCAGAGAGGACAGAGCCTCCGTGAGACCCAGCTGTAAGCCATTTTCTCAATTAGTGATGAATGGGGAGGGCCCAGCCCGGGGTGGGTGGCGCCATCCCTGGGCAGGTGGTCCTGGGTTCTATTAGAAAGCAGGCTGAGCAAGCCATAAGGATGGAGCCAGTAAGCAGCGCCTCTCCATGGTCATTGCATCAGCTCCTGCCTCCAGGTTCCTGAGCTGCTTGACTTCCTGTCCTGACTTCCTTTGGTGATAAACAGTGATGTGGAAGTCTAAGCTGAATAAACCCTTTGCTCCCCAACTTAGGTTTTGGTCATGTTTTTTTGTTTTTGTTTTGTTTTGTTTTTTTCTTTAACAAAAACAACAAAAGAGGCAAATTGAATATTAGATAGGATCATGAAATAAAAAGAACACATTGCACATATATGTGTTATACACATGTACTTGTACAGGCATACATGTCCATGTAATTTATTAAAGTCTACTGGAGTCCTCTACATAATTCCCCCCAGCTCTCCAAAGAGCCCAACAGTATTCACCCTATCAGTTCTACATTGCCCATGAATGAAGTTCTATGAGTTTAATTGCTTTCATGAAATTTCCAGAAAGTATCAAGGCCACAGTCAGGGCTCAAGACCCTGCCTACTGCTATCCCAAGCTGAAAACTCTGGGGATTTAGATTAGGCATCGTTCTGAGAGGGACTTCCTGCTCTAAAGCCCGGTTTCTTCTGTTTAACCTTGTTTGAGGCATGGGATCCCTCCACTAGAGATGTGCACACATCCTGACCCGCAAGGGCTCCGCAGGTCACAGATTTTGTTTTCTCTTCGGTTCCCAGGAAAGTGTGTGGTTCTGAGGAGGGAGGCATGGTGTAGTTAGGAGGTGCAGCTGTCAAACAGGCTGGACTAGTTTGGCTGCACCCTAAAACACCAGACTTTGCACAGAGGAGCCAGCCTAGTCGTCCAGGACTTAGCTAAGCACAGCCTGATCATTTGAGATCATGTAGGAACACTGTCCAAAGAATGGACTACTGTCAAGATGGATTTACAAGTCTTTTCTGAGCTCCCACTGTGACCAGAGGCCTTCTATGTTGGTGGTGTTCTGTTGTATTTTCTAGATACATTCTAATAACAGTTCAGAAAAGCATGCCAGTAACCTGGCATCCCACAGGTTTTTAACCGTCAAGAATGTTGTTTGTGCCAAGTCAGAATCTAATTACAATTAAATGGTGATGGTGCTACCAATAAACAAGTACACCCTCTTCCATGGCCAGGAAACTGCCCTGATACACTAGCCAGGCTAGCTTTGAACTATGGAGGCCAAGCTGGCTTCAGGCTTGCAGCAACTTTTCTACTTCAGCCTCTCAAGTGCTAGGACAATAGACATGAGCCATTCAACACATTG
This sequence comes from Mus pahari, assembly GCF_900095145.1. Taxonomy (NCBI): domain Eukaryota; kingdom Metazoa; phylum Chordata; class Mammalia; order Rodentia; family Muridae; genus Mus; species Mus pahari. Next base: position 20,201,407 of record NC_034604.1, on the reverse strand, counting down.
AAACACACTTCCAGAGACTGACCCATCCGGGGATCCATCCCATCATCAGCCACCAAACCCAGACACTAATGCACATGCCAGCAAGATTCTGCTGAAGGGACCCTGATATAGCGGCCTCTTGTGAGGCTATGCCAGTGCCT
>NC_034604.1:20195367-20200907 GCF_900095145.1 Mus pahari | reverse complement strand
AAATGTAAATAAAGAAAATAGCTAATAAAAAAGAAAGAAAGAAAGAAAGAAAGAAGAAGAAAGGAAGAAAGGAAGAAAGGAAGAAAGGAAGAAAGAAAGAAAGGAAGAAAGAAAGAAAGAAAGAAAGAAAGAAAGAAAGAAAGAAAGAAAGAAAGAAAGAAAGAAAGAAAGAAAGAAAGAAAGACACTGTTTTGTTCATTGGACTTGCACCTCCCCCCAGGAAGCACAGTAGAGCTGACCCTATTGGTGGAACCCAGGGTGAGCTAGCCTCAAGAGCGTGAGAATAGGCTGGACCTGTCATTTGTCTGCCATGGGCATGGGCATGGGCAAGGGCCCTCTTCCACCCTCACCCCTCACTACCTATGGCAGGTGGGAGAGCTGGCCCTGTAAGGTCATAAGAGCAGGAGAACTGGCCCTGTCCCTCATTGGCTGCAGCACTTGGGAGAGCAGGCCCTCCACCTCTATTGTGGGTAGCACAATTAGAGCTGGCCCTGCTGACATGGGTAAGAGTAAGCTGGCCCTGAGGGCATAAAAGTGAAAGAGCTGTCTCTGCCCTTTGCAGGCTGGGACATTGGGTGAGCTATCCAGGACAGTGCTGGAGAGCTTGCCCTGATGGTGTGGGTGTGGGAGAGCTGGTGAGATAGCCAGCCTAGCTACCATCCAGGGCTTTGAGTTAGCTCTCCCCAGCATCTACCCGATCATCAGTGAACTGCTGGAGCACATGAAGGTCTGGTCCTGTAGATCCAAAGCTGCAGGATCTCCATGACACAGGCAACCATAGGCTATGTAAGAGAAGTCTTCATGAGGTGGTTCCTGGGTATCAATAGTGTAACAGAAGCCAGGGGCCTCAAACCAGTCTAGTGACTCATTGTTTTTTTGTTTGTTTTTTTTTTTTGTCTTTTTAAAGGATTTATTTATTTATTATATGTGAGTACACTGTAGCTGTCTTCAGTCACCCCAGAGGAGGGCATCAGATCTCATTACGTTGTGAGTCACCGTGTGGTTGCTTGGATTTGAACTCAGGACTTTTGGAAGAGCAGTCAGTGCTCTTACCCTCTGAGCCGTCTCTCCAGCTCTGATGACTCATTGTAATGAACATTTACATTCGCAAGTAAAGAAGTGGGAACAAAAGTGTGTATGTGGGACACACTGTGACACACTGCAGCTTTCACAATGAGACTTTTTCTGCTTTCTTTTGTGGGGAAGGTTGCAGGGGCAGAGCGTGCGTGGAAAGGGACAGGCAGGTGAGGGGCTTGGGGATGCAGGATGTGAAGTTCACAGGGAATCAATAGGAAGTTAAATTTAAAAAAGAATTATGGGGTAGAATATATTCAATGTATATTATATACTTGTATGAAAATATCTATATACGACAAAGAAAAATGTGAAGAAATCAGGTGTTTCTCCTGAAAAAGTCCACATGAGGTATTTGATTTGTGATTCAACTTATGTTTTTGATAGTGGAGTCTCAGATCCTACCTTACTGATCTGCCAAAAGAATGCAACAACTGATTTCCCACCTTCAAAAGCATTCTTCCAGGTGCCTCGAATCCACACCACTGGCTCCCTGATGCTGGTGGCTATTTCACTGGATATTTGCAGTTCATCTCTTCTCATTTCCCCCAACCTCTGGGCATTTGGGGTGCCCTAAACTCAGCCCCTCGACCCCCATCTGTCTGCATGCCACCCTGCTTGTCTCAATTATAGATCCAATTGTCACGATCCCCAAATTATAGCGGCAGCCCAGACGGCTCTGAATCCGCCTACCTGACATTGCCCACTTAAATTGCAAATTTAATATGAATTCCTGTTGTGTTTCTCCCCATATCTTTGCCCTCCCACTGTCCTCTCTGTCTTGGCTAATGATAACTTCAGCCTTCCGGTTTTAGCTCAGCTGAAATCCTTAACATCTTTGACCTCACTGTCTCTCATCTGTGTCCCCATCAGTCAGCCTGATGTGACCTCCAGGCTCCTCTGTCCCCAGAGCCTGCCTGCTATGCTAGCTGCCTGCTCTTCCTATGCAAACAGTAATTGGTCTCTGTCGATGTATGCTGTCCCACCTCCGGTTCCTCTTGTCAGAACAGATAGAGTGCTTTTGTTTTTCATTGAAATGCCGGACCATCCTGTTCTCCTGTTCAAGCGCTTTCCAAGAACTTGCTGGCTGTCTGAGTAAACGCCAAAGCCCCTGCAGATCCCATGTGAACCACGTGTGTCTTCCTTTCCCATGTTTCCTCTCTGATCAGCGTTCAAGGCCCCCAGCCTTTCCTGTACTTGACACCCTGAATAGATATGTGGTTCATGCTTCCCTCCTTTCCATCTTGGAAGGTCACCCCAGGAAAGCTTATCCTGGCTAACTGTTGGAAAAGCTCTAGAACCCATACCTCCCTTTGCCTCAAACCAGTAGGCATGAACTGATGCCATATATTATACTTGAAAACTACACATCTCATTCTTCATTTCCACGTAAGAAAGATTTCTGAGAAATCTTTGTTTTAGCTGCTGTTGTATACCCAATTAATATTAATATTAATTGCTGAGCAGGTCCACCTGGTGTTGACAAGGACCACCAGGAACATTTAAACCTATGAGGTTTTGTCTTTCTGCAATGAGGAAGAGTGTGCAGCAGAGGGCGCCATAGAAAAGCAAATCTGAAGGGCATTCCTAGTACTCTGAATAGTCTGTATAGGTGTACAGGAATAGGGGGTTCAAAAGGGCACCAACCCCCTCAAGTTAAAGTTGACTCAGTCTCAGTCCTGAGTTTGCTGTCCCTGCTAACTGTATGTACTGTGTATATTGTAGCCCCTCGCCCCTTTTATGAAGACATTAGGTTAAGAGCTGAGTGTGTTTCTTGAAAGGGGCTCTGCTTTAACCCTCCAGGACAAGGTATCAGTCTGGGAAAGGTCCCCTTGTCACATCAACGCCTCTGCAATCAGACCATTCCCATAGTTCGGTCCAAATGGATTCTTCCTCCCGAACAGACATGGTGGGCCTGTTCGACAGGACTGATCCCTGGCGTGAAGGGAGCAATTCTTCATTCTTCTACCCCAGATGGGTTCTGTATTTTGGTTCAGTTAGTGCCTCGAATAACCTATTATTTAGAGGAAACAGTGTTGGGAGTCTTAGCAGGACAAATAGAGGGAGACCTTATGAGGCAAAGGAGGGACCCTATCTCTGACTTCAGCATTAATTCTAGGGGCAGGACTAGCCAGGCCTGTCACTGGGATAGCTGTGCCAAGATTACAAGGAAAAATTTATAGCAGTTGAAAGACAGACATAGATAAAGACATCTACCAGTATAGAATCTCTGGCTAAAGTGGTGCTACAAACCAGGCGGGAATTAGACTTAGTCTTCTGGCAACAAGGAGGGCTACGTGCACCTTGCATGAGGAGTGCTGCGTCTATGTTAACTGTCCTGGAGTCATTTATGAGTCATTGGCTAAGGTCAGAGAAGGCCTGAACAAGTGCTGGAGAAAATGAGAAGAATCTTAAAAGTTGGTACCATTCACTATTTGATTCCTCCTCTTGGTTAACAACATTTATTTCCACCCTCATGGGGACCCTTAGTTATTCTTTTTACTATCTCAAAATATCAGCCTTGCCAATGTTTGAGAAACGGTGTTATCAGAGACAGGCAGTCATAGACACACGGAGGAAGTGATGTGTCCTGCTCTGGACAATTCGGAAAGGTCTGACATAGGAGGCCGTAACTGATCTGAGGTGTTTGGGAGTTTTCTTGTTGCTGTTTGATAGTGCCTTGTGGCTGCCTACCCTCAAACTCACTCCTAGTCAAGGATGACCTTGAACGTCTGGCTCTGTTGCTTGCACGTTCTGAGTGCTGGGGTTACAGGTGTGTGCTACCAGTACTTCTGGCTTACGTGGTGCTAGGGAACAGACCCAGGGGCTCTCTCTGGCCATTGCAGGCAAGTACCCTCCTCAGTGAGCTGCGGCCATCCCCGATCTGAGTTCCTAGTGAGAAATACAAATTGACTGGTAAGAAAACACTTTGTATACTATGGAGAAATAAAATGAACTGTTTAATGACAGATATATAGATGAAATGTCTGAAGTTTGCTGTGGTGGGGTCGGGGTGGGACTTGGTGTGTAAGGTTTGGCAAGGAATTGATAATTATTGAAGCTGGTAAGAGACAGAAGGAAGTTTGTTGTATTTCTATGGTTTTATATTATTTATTTATTTATTTATTTATTTTGGTTTTTTTCGAGACAGGGTTTTTCTGGCTGTCCTGGAACTCACTTTGTAGACCAGGCTGACCTCGAACTCAGAAATCCACCTGCCTCTGCCTCCCAAGTGCTGGGATTAAAGGCGTGCGCCACCACTGCCCGGCTCTATTTTATTTTTTATTTTTGGAAAATATTTACTGCAGGCTGGTCCCGAACTTGTGATCCTCCTGTCTCAGTCTTTGGCCTACTGAAATTAAGGGTATATGTACTGCCACATCCAGTAAGTTCATTAAATACTAAACTTTGTATATTCTTAGAATTTTTCATAATAAAAATTCAATCTAGAGTTTTTCTTTTGTATTGTAGTAAATTACAGCTAACAAAATTTGCCAGTTAGTCCTCTTCAAATGTGGAAGTCAGGGGCAATAAATACACTTCAATGCCTTACAACCTCCACCACTGTTGATTATCGGAGCTCATTTGTATCCCAAACAGAAACCCTGTGCCTATTCATATTAAGTTCTTCCCCCTCCTATTTTTTAGGCATTTTTATTAGATATTTTCTTCATTTACATTTCAAATGCTTTCCCCAAAGCCCCCATACCCTCCCCCTGCCCTGCTCCCCTCCCCACCCACTCCTGCTTCCTGGCCCTAGCGTTCCCCTGTACTGGGGCATATGATTGTCGCAATACCGAGGGCCTCTCCTCCCATTGATGGCTGACTAGGCCATCCTCTGCTACATATGCAGCTAGAGACACAGCTCTAGGGGGTACTGGTTAGTTCATATTGTTGTTCCTCCTATAGGGATGCAGACACCTTTAGCTCCTTGGGTACTTTCTCTAGCTCCCTCATTAGGGGCCCTGTGTTCCATCCTATAGATGACTGTGAGCATCCACTTCTGTATTTGCCAGGCATTGGCATAACCTCACAAGAGACTGCTATGTCAGGGTCCTGTCAGCAAAATCTTGCTGGCATATGCAATAGTGTCTGTGTTTGGTGGCTGATGCTGGGATGGATCCCCAGGTGGGGTAGTCTCTGGATGGTCCTTCCTCTGTCCCAGCTCCTAACTTTGTTTCTGTAACTCCTTCCATTGGTATTTTGTTCCCCATTCTAAGAAGGAGCAAAGTATCCACACTTTGATATTCCATCTTGAGTTTCATGTGTTTTGCAAATTGTATCTTGGTTATTCTAAGTTTCTGGGCTAATATCCACTTATCAGTGAGTGCATATCATGTGTGTTCTTTTGTGAGTGGGTTACCTCACTAAGGATGATATCCTCCAGATCCATCCATTTGCCTAAGAATTTCATAAATTCATTGTTTTTAATAGCTGAGTAGTACTCCATTATGTACATGTACCAC
>NC_034604.1:20190021-20193427 GCF_900095145.1 Mus pahari | reverse complement strand
TGTCTAATTGCTCTGGCTAGGACTTTGAGTACTATATTGAATAGGTAGGGAGAGAGTAGGCAGCCTTCTCTAGTCCCTAATTTTAGTGGCCCCCTCCTGTTTTTTCTGTCTCTGTTACATGATATCTGGCTTATTTCACTTAGTGTGATGTTTTCAAGGTTCACCCATGTTGCAACACCAAACAGTTTATATGTACATTCTTCATTTGGATCATCCTCTCATGTGCTCATTCCAATCAGCAGGAACCAATAGTACCAATTATCACATTTATTTATTTATCTATTCATTTATTTAGTGTGGCGTGTGTGCATAGCACAGCTCTCATTTAGAGGCCAGAGGACACTTCTAGGACAGATAGTTGTCTCCTTCCCTCATGTGGAGTCTGGGGATTGAACTCAGGACCTTGGCTTGGTATCAAGAGCCTTTATCCACTGAGCCATCTCACTGACCCCCCAAATAAACATTAAAAAAGAAATTCTCAAGCTGGGCATGGTGGCACATGCCTTTAATCCCAGCACTTGGGAGACAGAGGCAGGCGAATTTCTGAGTTTGAGGCCAGCCTCGTCTACAGCGTGAGTTCCAGGACAGCCAGGGCTACACAGAGAAACCCTGTCTTGAGAAAAAAAATGAAAAAGAAATTTGCTTAAGATGAAGGAGGTAGCTCAGTAGGTAAGTATCTATTGCTCAAATGTAAGGATTTGAGTTCAGATCTCCAAAACCCACACAGTGGATTGTAACACAGTGGAGAACCCCTGTAATCACAACACTCCTATAGCCAGATGGGAGATTGGGAGATGGAGACAGGATAGTCCCTGCAAGTTGGAGGGTAAACTAGACCAAGTGTGCAGCAGCAAACAAGAGACATCGTCACTTGGAAGGTGATGAGCAACACTTGAGGATGTCCTCTGAGCTCCACATATATGCCACAGTGTACACGTATACAATCACACACATACACACACTCACTCATTCTCACACACACATATTCACACACTCTCACACACACTCACACAACACTTACACACTCACACACATTCACACACTCACACACTCACATTCTCACACACAACACACACACTTTCTCATATACATAACACATACACTCACACACATTCATTCTCTTACACACACACTCATACTCCCAGAGAGAAAGAGGGCTATTCTAAAAAGGAAATTTTTACTATCTGTGAATATCAGTATTCTTAGAGCAATCATATTAACCTTTATATATTCTTTGTCCCTTTATTTTGATAATGCTGTTAGTATAATAAACCAGGGAAACTAATTTAGTGTGAGGACGGTAGATATGAACCACTACTGTCCTTTCCAGGTTCACTGAGATCTCAGAGTAGGAAATTTAAAGCCTAGAGATTAGAGAAGGGTCTTAATCCATGCTATTTGGGTTGTTAATGGATAGAAGCAGTGGACAATAGGCTTGGGGAGCAGAGACATTTGTCCCTGCTAGAGCTTCGGGAACGGCTTAGGCAACTGTGAGCGAGCTTCAGAGCTATGAGAACTGCTCTCACATGTTTTAAATTTTTTTAAAAGGATTTATTTGCTTTGTGTATGTGAGTCCACCATTACTGTCTTCAGACACACCAGAAGAGGGCATTGGATCTTGTTACAGATGGTTGTGAGTCACCACATGGATGTCTGAATGGACAACAGTGACAGTGCTGTCACGAGCAGGGCAGGTGATCACTTGTGTGTACAAAACTAGAAAGTAAAAGTTGAGCTAAGGATATCCAGGTAAAGAAGCTGCAACTACTCTTATTCAGTTTTGGATAATGTTAGCAGCTTCCGTTTTTAAAGTTAAGTTCAGGACAGCAGAATATACTTCCCTACTGTGTATGTCCTCTAAGGATACATTGTATTAGAGACGTTCCAGCATACTTGCAACAACCAATGCTATCTTTGTACTTCCTCAGTTCATTAGTTACAATAGAATAAAAGGATAATTAAGTTATGAACTAGTCAGGAAACAGAGCCAAAGCTATTAGTCCATTTACTCATATATAAGAAGTCTCAGGGTCATAATTTCAGGGAACAAGGAAAAGACACGAGGATAAAGATGACACCAACTACATCAAAATTCCGACCATCAGAAGGTTATGTAGAGCCGGGCCTGGTGGCGCACACCTTTAATCCCAGCACTCGAGAGGCAGAGGCAGGCGGATTTCTGAGTTCGAGGCCAGCCTGGTCTACCAAGTGAGTTCCAGGACAGCCAGGGCTATACAGAGAAACCCTGTCTCGAAAAACCAAAAAAAAAAAAAAAGTTATGTAGAAAACATGTTATCCATCTAACATCAGTGTATCATGGTCCTTTTGTTGGAAGATGAACTGTCAGTCACCCAGTGTCACCCTGGCGGAGGAACAGCATTTCCATGAACAGGAGAGGCAACCAAAGCATTTGGTTGCTTCCTTTGTTTCCTTAAACTTATTTAGTAATGCTGAAAATTCTGTAGACACCCATAGGGAAGGAGGCACAACAGATTCCCTGTCTTGACATGGCATGTGTTCCATCTTTTTGGTTAAAGAAGATTTATTTTTTTACTACTTTTAAGTATGTTGTAAGTGTGTGTAGTAATACCTATATGCACAGGCGGGTGCCTGAGAAGGCCTGAAGGGGGCATCAGATGCCCTGGAGATAGAAATAAAAGTTGCTTGTGAGCTTGCTGCTGTGGGTGCTGGGAATTGAACTCCAGTCTTCTGCAAGAACCGCAAGCACTCATAACTGACCAGTCATCTCTCCCCCTCACACACAGGCTCCCTCCGTCTTTAGATACCAATATTTTATCACCACTCTGGACTCTTCTGTCATTTAACTGATTAAAGAAGTCCTTTCCATTAGGCTCTTCTCTGATCTCCTCTAGAACTAGAAGCTCTTTGTCCAAGGGCCTGATGATTCTGCTTAAGCGACAGGCGAGGACTGGGACAGTTCATATCTACTGATACTCAGGCTCAATTGCTTTCTCCAATTTATTGTGTCAGTGCATTATCAAAGCAGAAGGGAATCAGAGACTTAATTAGAGACCAGTTTATTCTAAGAATATTGTTATATTGTAGATAGTAAGATTACCTTTTACAATTCCAAGTCTTTTAATTTAATTCCTAAACATACAACATGATATCAGTTGACAAGGGTGTTTAAACCTGGAAACCTGTATCTAAATCTTTTGTGGGTGCTTATAGATAAACATTTGTGTGATTCTTTAGCTCTGAGAAGTATAGAATCATTTTTTTTTCTTAAAATAAAAATGTGAGTTTCTGACAGAACTCACTTTAATCTGGTCTGGGTTCATCCTGAGAGGTGGGCTGGCCTGAAATGGAATGTGCGAGAGGAAAATGAAAGCCTAGACAAAATTGTTTCTGATCAAGGCTCCGAATTTTATGTAAGTACACTGTT
>NC_034604.1:20155580-20186859 GCF_900095145.1 Mus pahari | reverse complement strand
AAAGAAAGAAAGAAAAGAAAAGAAAAGAAAAGAAAATGATCCCTGTAGGCTCATAGGGAGTGGCTCATAAGGAAGGCATGGTCTTGGAGTAGGTGTGGCCTTATTGAAAGAAGTGAGTACTAGAAGTCGGTTTGGGGGCCTCAAAAGCACAAGCAAGGCCCAGTGGCTCTGCTGCCTGCCTACCTAGATGTAGAACTCTCCTCTCCCTCTCCAGCCCTGTGACGGTCTGCATGCCACCATACTTCTCACTATGACAATAATGGACTAAACCTGTGAATTGAAGTGTTTTTCTTTATAAGAGTTGCCATGGTCATGGTGTCTCTTCACAGTAACTAAACCCTAACTAAGGCAGGACCTCTTTTCTCTTTGCTCTAAATTTGGTAAACACAAGATCCCTCATTAGTAATTTGGTGTTAAGTAAAATTTGAGGAATGTGGCTGGAGGTGTTGCTCAGTGGTATTATATCTTTAGCATTCATGAAACCCTGGGTTCGATACTCACCACCCAATAAGCAAGCACGTATAATTGATAAATGGAAAATGGTTTTGTTTTGTTTTTTTTTTTTTTTTTGTCTTTTTTGAGACAGGGTTTCTCTGTATAGCCCTGGCTACCTGGAACTCACTTTGTAGACCAGGCTGGCCTCGAACTCAGAAATCTGCCTGCCTCAACTCAGAAAATTGTTAGTAACTAGGCATTCCCACTGGCCTCAGGGACCTAGCAGCACCTTATGTCATCACCTGCTATTGCCAGGTGCACCAGGTGTGCTGGGTGCTGCACATAAAAGGGCCCCCAGCCACCCCAGACTCTCTCTCTCTCTCTCTCTCTCTCTCTCTCTGAATTCTCTTGCCTTCTCTTTTATTTTTCTTCTTGTCTTCTCTCAGTCTTTGATCTCATCTCTCTCTCTCTCTCTTTTTTTAAAGATTTATTTATTTATTTTATGTATGAGTACATTGTAGCTGTCTTTAGATCCCATAACAGATGGTTGTGAGCCACTATGTGGTTGCTGGGAATTGAACTCAGGACCTCTGGAAGAGCAATCAGTGTTCTTAACTGTTGAGCCATCATAGCCCTGCTCTCATCTCTCTTGTTCCCCCTGTTTCTGTCTCCTTGTCTCCCTGTCTGTCGGTCTGCCTCTATCTTTCCCTCATGTGCCCACTCTGAGACCACCTTTTGCACTACTCTCCCCCAATAAACATCTGACAGTAGACCTGTCGCATGATGTAATTTCTCAGGGGTACACCTTGGCAGGGGTCCACAAAAGGTACCCCATGACCTTCCCTCACTTGCATGATATCCTATAAGAAATAAATTTATTTTTCCTGTTGTTTTCTTCCTCTCTTTTGTACTGAGGCAAAATTCACACGATGGGGAAATAACCATTTACTTTACTTTTTAATTCTTAACTGTCTTTAAGCATATTAGCCAGTGGTGTTTAGCACATCAAGACTCCAGTGTAGTCATCAGTTCTACCCAGTTCCAGGATATTTTCATCACTCCAAATAGAAATTTCCATTGAACAGTCACCCATTCCCCCGTCCCTATGGCAACCACTTCTTATTTCTGGGCTAACCTATTCTGGATATTTCATATAAATGGAATCACAAAATATCCAATCTTTTGTATCTGTCTTCTTTTTGTTAGAATTATGGTGTTTTGTTTTGAAACAGAATCTCACTGTTCCCTTGGCTGGGAACTCACAGAGATCTACTTACATCTGTGTCCTAAACTCTAGGATTAAAGGCGTGCACCACTAGTCCTGGCTTATGCATTTTGTTTTGGTTTTTGACAGGGTCTTATTTCGCGTAGTCTAGCTTGGTCTGCAATTCATTACATAAATTCTTAATCCTCAGGCCTTAGCACAACTGACTCCATGATGGAAGTGCCATTCAGGCCATAAAACTCAGCACGTAGACATTATCAACTGCCAAAATGAAAACAAAGGCCCAAGCCATCCAAGCTCATAATTCTTGGAAAGTCTCTAAATGTACTAACCTTATTTTTTTGGCTCTGTAGTTCTGCTTCTGGCCTCCTGTTAACTGAAATATGTCAATGCAGAACATGTTTTTGTGTTTAAAACCTTACCTTGAGAAAGGCTTTTATTACACTAGGACCCTGAACACCCTGGTTTGCTGTTTAATGCTGTAGGAAATATTTAAAAAATGAACTGGTACGTTTGGTGGGGTGTGGGGTGTGGGGTGTGGGGGGTTAGGGCTAGCCAATGCACTGGTGGGCAATGGCAAACTTGTTTTTATCTTGTGGAGACTCTCTGGCCTGGAGCTCCAGAAACGTCTCCACCCAGCTCGCTAGGTTCCCACTGGCGGGTCATTACCATGCCAATCCCATGCTTCAACTCCCCCACAGCCTTTGTAGAGCACCTCAGGCAAACCTACACTTGTGGCAGTGCCCGGACGAGACGTCTCATGAAGGAAACCACAGCACAAACTTAGTTTCGAAATGACGGTAAGTCAATCAATCACTGGGCATAGCAGCTAAAATCCAAATCTTTTTTTTCTTTTGGTTTTTCGAGACAGGGTTTCTCTGTATAGCCCTGACTGTCCTGGAACTCACTCTGTAGACCAGGCTGGCCTCGAACTCAAAAATCCGCCTGCCTCTGCCTCCCGAGTGCTGGGATTAAAGGTGTGCACAACCACGCCCTGCTAAAATCCAAATCTTGTGAACTTTATTAAATCTAAATCCTACGTTGGCAAATCCTGGCAGATCCGCGACTGAATCCGAGAGATGCTTGTAGCTACATCTTGTCCTAATGCTATCCCTGACCAACCTTCCCTCCACTGCTTCCTCTCTTCCTCTGTCCAACCCTGGAATTGGCTCGTCCAGTAACTGGCTCCTTTATTCATTAAGGGATTGGTTCACAAGAGGTTGCCTGAGTACCCGACCTCACTCCTTATCTGCAACCCATCCCAGGAAAGTGGAATTAGCGTCAAAATACAAACAGCACCAGGCCTATCCACATTATTAAACTTCAATTGGCTTAAGCCAATGTCCGAGTTGTCTACTCTGGTGGACACGCTGCTCCAACACCACACTCAACAGGATTTCTATGAATATAAATCTGTTTACCTCTTCCATTCTAATTTGTGGTTAAGAACTGAAATCATAGCCTTTAATCTTAGCACTCAGTAGGCAGAGGCAGGCACATCTCTGTGAGTTCAAAGCCAGCCTTGTCTACATAGTGATAGTTACAGGACAGCACACTTAAGTACTTCTCAGTTCATATAAAATACATATTTTTAAAGAAACTTGGAGCCGGGTGGTGGTGGCGCACGCCTTTAATCCCAGCACTTGGGAGGCAGAGGCAGGCAGATTTCTGAGTTCGAGGCCAGCCTGGTCTACAGAGTGAGTTCCAGGACAGCCAGGGCTATACAGAGAAACTCTGTCTTGAAAAAACAAAAACAAAAACAATTTCTAAACAGGTGCTAAATGGTAATTTTCTTGTTTCAACTGAAAACAAACAAACTGATGCACTAACTCCATCTTTCGAATTTCTATGTGCTTGTTGTGATGTGTATCACAAAACAGAATAGCTGGAACACAGCTCCTGGTGTGGATTACTGTTGCTCTGCCAATCTGCCTCTCTGCTGTGAGCAGTAGTCACAAAAACCACCATGGGTGGATTTTTTTCCCCTGTATTCCTTAAGTTTCAATGAATTGTGTTCCTTTTTTAAAATGTGGTTCTCAGTCTTGAATTTGATACAAAATAACCGACAGTAAACTTTGCTGTTGAGGTTGAAGATGTTGCATAGAAATATTGGACAGCTTTCTGAGGGTAAGAAAATGCCCAGAGGTAGCAACCACCCATTCAGTCCTTCTTCAGGGTGTTTTGCAGAAGCACGGATCTCATCTGTACTCATGTGGCAGGCTACATACACACCCCATACAGCTTACACATAACATACATATATACAAACATATACACAACACCACACACACACACACACACACACACACACACACACACACACACACGCAGCATGGTGAACACCATGGTGACTGTAACTCATGTAGTCAGAGCCTTCAAGGTCTGGGTGCTTTGACGTGTGTAGAGTACAACAAAGAAGCCAGGAAGGTCATGACCCCATGCTTCCAGAGGCACACTGTGGACTCCTTCTGCACACTCTTCCCCGGGAACAGGAATGACTCCTAGGAGACTGGCAGTGAGGACACAAAGCACTTCCAGGTCCTGGGCTTCTGAAATTCAAGACACCTGGAGTATCAGGAAAAGCACGTACTGAGGATAGGGCTTGGCTCAGGCAGGCCACAGAGCAACGATGACTGGTGTACACAGTCTTTTTTTTTTTTTTTTTTTTTGCTTTTTTTGAGACAGGGTTTCTCTGTGTGTAGCCCTGGCTGTCCTGGAACTCACTCTGTAGACCAGGCTGGCCTCGAACTCAGAAATTCGACTGCCTCTGCCTCCCAAGTGCTGGCATTAAAGGCGTGTGCCTCCACGCCTGGCTTTGGTGTACACAATCTTGAAAGGGTAACAGTCATTCGAAGTTGGCAATAGCTGAGTCTGGAAAGGAAAAAAAAAAAAAAAACAGCCAAACCTTGTGGATCTCTTGGGTGAGTTATACTAGTTCTTGTTATTTTTCTTAGATTTATTTATATTTATTTTATGTCTATATGAGTGCACTGTAGCTGTACAGATGGTTGTGAGCCTTCATGTGGTTGTTGGGTATTGAATTTAGGACCTCTGCTCACTTACAGCCCAAAGATTTTACTTATTATTGTAAATAAGTACATTGTTGCTGCCTTCAGACTCACCAGAAGAGGGCATCAGATCTCATTACAGGTGGTTGTGAGCCACCCTGTGGTTGCTGGGATTATGAACTCTGGATCTTTGGAAGAGCAGTACAATGCTCTTACCCACTGAACCATCTCACCAGCACCCTTTCGTTTGTATTTAAAAGACAGGGTTTCTCTGTGTAGAGCCCTGGCTGTCCTGGAACTCATTTTGTAGACCAGGCTGTCCTTGAACTCTCAGAGTTCCATCTGCCTCTGCCTCCAGAGTGCTGGGATTAAAGTCATGTGTCACCACACCCATCTGGTTCTTGTTTGGACTTTATGCATGCCTACAGTTTTCTAGGCAGCCAGAAGAGGGTGTTAGATTCCCTGGATCTGGGGTTACAAGAGGTTGTGAGTTACTCTATATAGATGCTGGGAATTTGAAATCAGGTCTTCTGCAAAAACAATTAACACTCTTAATAGCAGAGCCATTTTTCCAGCTCCCTTCCTACTTTTTAAGACAGGGTCTCATTATCTTAAGCTGGTCTCAAACTTGCTATGTAGCCAGGGCTGAGTTTGAATTTCTGATTCTTCTGCCCCCAACTCCCAAGGGCTGGGTTTGCAGGCATGGGATTGAAGCCATGGGATTGCAGATGGCTAGATTGTTTTTGCTGTGCTGGTGAAGGAAGACAGAACTTCCTGCATGCTAGGCTGCTGTGCAAAAATTCAACCAACTGAGCTAGGACCCCGAATGCTTATTTAATTACTAAGGCTTATTTCTAGAGTGGTTGTACAAGCTTGAACCCAGGGCCTCAATATGCTAGGCAAATGTACCAATAAGCTACAACCCGAGCTTTTGTTTTTGTTTGTTTTTGTTTTCTGTAGACCAGGCTGGCCTTGAACTCAGAAATCCACCTGCCTCTGCCTCCCGAGTGCTGGGATTAAAGGCATGCGCTACCACGCCCGGTTTACCCCAGCTTGTTTTAAGACAGGGTTTTATACTATATTACCTATACTGGCTCCCAACACTTAGCTGTAGTCACTGGCAGGATTATGAGATATTTAATGTTATCGATTATCCAAATTGTCCTCCAAAGTGACTACATCAACTTACATTAATGTACAAACCTGCTCAGAGCTCTGTCATTACAGTTAATGTAGCAGAGCAGTTTTCCCTCCCTAGTAACAAGCCTGACTCAGAAAGCTCAGGACAGCTCACAGGGGCCTGGTCACGCCCAAGGATTCTGGGCCCGCCCCCGCCCCGCCCCCTTCCTCCACATTTGTACAGTTTCTTCCTTTTCCGCTCGGTTTTCCCCGCCCACTCCCCGCCTCCAGGCGGCGGCTCCTTTCCCAGGGAGAGCAGCGCGAGGGGCAGGGCCCGGTGTGTGACGTCACTGCCGGCCGGGCGCCATCTTGCTGGATTGCGACCGGCCTCGGACTCGGGGGTGGTGGTGGTGAGGGCGTGGGGAAGGGTGGGGTGTGGGGGCGAGGCGGCGACGAGGGCGGCGACACTCTCCTCCCTTNGGCTCCACGGCGTAGGACGGCGCGAACGTGGTTCNGGAGGGATGTCCGCCTTCTCCGAGGCGGCGCTGGAGAAGAAGCTGTCCGAGTTGAGCAACTCGCAGCAGAGCGTGCAGACCCTGTCCCTGTGGCTCATCCACCATCGCAAACACTCGCGGCCCATCGTCACGGTGTGGGAGCGGGAGCTCCGCAAAGGTGAGCGGCCGCGCGCGTCCTGCCCCGGGCTCCTCGGTCTCTCCCCAGGTTTCTAGCTTCCCACCTCCAGCTCCCCTTGAGCAGGCTTCCTGAGTTCTGTTCGGACTCCTCAGCCTTTCCCAGGTTCCTGGTGGTGATTCTGTCCCGATCCCCTGGCTTCCCGCTCCGTCTCCCTGCGACCTCCCCTAGGTTCCGGGGAATGTTCCCCGGCGTTCCCTGATCCTGCGCCCTGCCCCAGGCTCCCCGCTTCCCATCCCGGACTCCTGGCATCTCGCGCCTCACCCCGGCTCTCTGGATCCCGCGTCCTTTTCCGGGCTCCCGGCGTCTTGGCACTTAGCGAACCGTCCGACTGTCAGGGGTCGTGCTCCGGGTGCTCGGCTTTTAGCCCTGGCTCTTCGCGTCCAATCGCGGGGTCTGCGGGACGGGGGAGTAGTGCGTTCAGCTCTTCGTTCACCTGATGCGTCGTCCCACAGAGCCAGTGCTTGGTCCGCAGTGACAGACTAAAAGTGTAAATAACCAAAAAGTCCCATAATCTAACATTGTAACATTGGATAATCACCGAGGTTTAGGACCAGCATCTGGCGAGAGTCTGAAACTCACTCAGTCTGTGTCTTTCTCATTCTGTAGTTTTTCATGGAGGCCAGGAGAAGGAAAAAAATTACGTGGGTTGGGAGTTGTGATATCCCTTTCTATGATAGATGAATTTGCTCACGTATTACCAATACAGGTGTACCAGTTTTTGAACTGTGAGTCTAAACGATGTAAAGAACCCTTTCTTGGCAGAAAAGAGGATCTTGGCTGGCACATTTCTGGATTGTAAATGCCTTACATGAAAATGACAGGAGTTAGTAACCCACGGATCCTTTAGTTCAGAGTCCTTGTTTTACCAAATATTTAATAGTGAGCCCCAAGGTGAAGTGAGCTTTTTTGAACAAATGTCTGACACACAAAAAATTCAGTTCATCCCTGCTGAGTAACTTTATCTGTAAAGAGCTAGTTTGTGTTAGACACACAGAAAAGGTATTGGTGGCCTGGTCTGGTGGCACATGCCATTTATTTATTTATTTATTTAGGCTTTTCGAGACAGTGTTTCTCTGTATATCCCTGGCTGTCCTGGAACTCACTCTGTAAACCAGGCTGACCTCGAACTCAGAAATCCTCCTGCCTCTGCCTCCCAAGTGCTGGGATTAGAGGCATGCACTACCACTGCCCGGTGGCACATGCCTTTAATCTTAGCACACGGGCTCGGAGCTCTACGTTTTTCTGATCTGCAAAGTGAGTTCCAAGTCAGTAAGGCTGCATAGTGAGATCCTGTCTTTTTTCCATTGGAGTAATCTGAATTGTATTTTAATTCTTAAAACATTGAATAGTGGCAGTGTTCTTTATTGTTGCAGATGTCTGCATGACTTTTGTATACCATGTCTGGGCTTTAACTTATTTTTATTACATTTAAAAAATTAGTTTTATCTGTACAATTGTTTGCTTTAATGTATGTATGTGCTCTATCTGTGTGCCTGGTGCCCCTGATGACAGAAGAGGGTGTGGAGTTTCCTAGGACTGGAGTTACAAGTATTGGGAACTGAGAGCAGCAAGTAGTCTTAACTTTGTAGCCATCTTTCCAGTCCCATTTCTTACTATACTTAGTGTTTGTGTGTGTGTTGTGACCTTACTTGGATATGGGTACTTATGGAGGACAGATTGTCTTAGGTGTTTTGCTGTGGGTAAAAAGATAACTACTTTTAGAAACAATCGAGCCACTGTTGACCTTTTTCATTTTTATTACATGGGTTGGCTTCCAGTGAGGGTTTCATCTCGGGAACAAAAGCTGTGAGAAGCACTCGTTGGGCGTGCAAAGTAGTTGTGAATTTTGAGAAGTCAGAACTTTCAAAGTCAGCAAAGGGTTTATAGTGGTGAGGGAAGCATTTATAAACACATGGATCCTACAGGAGCTGAGACAGTAGGAAGTCAATAGAGAAGTGACAGGATTGTATATACACTTTTTGCATGAAGAAACCTGAAAAGGTCAGTAAGTGACAGTAATTAGAAAAACATAGGCTAGTGATGTCAATCGTTGGTTAGTTTGGCAATTAAAACGTATGATAAGCTAGGTATGGTGAGAAACATTTGCAACAATCTCTCTCTCTCTCTCTCTCTCTCTCTCTCTCTCTCTATATATATATATATATATATATATATATGCCTGTTGATTTCAGTGTTCTTTTACTAGGGATATATTTTGAAATAGAGCTCATGGGCACAGAATTTCGGGTTAAACCTTATCACAAAAATGGAAATAACTTCTGTGGGTGTGGAGTACTGGGAATAGAACCCAAGGCCTTGAGTAAACCATATTGTTTTATTCATTACCAACATAAGTCTCAGTCTTACATGTACAGTGATAGTCTCCTAGTTTACAATAGTTAAATGATTGCTAATAGGATTGTGTTGTAAGAGATGAGTATGCTGAAGCTGATAAACAAAACTATCAGCATGTGAGGACTGCACATGGTCCTGTATGCTAAGGAAAGAAGACCCTTGAGGTATGTTTCCAGCCCTTAAAGAGTGGAAAGAGGTATTCTAATAGTTAGAAGATGACCTTTAAGCCGGGCAGTGGTGGCGCACGCCTTTAATCCCAGCATTTGGTAGGCAGAGACAGGCAGATTTCTGAGTTTGAGGCCAGCCTTGTCCACAGAGTGAGTTCCAGGACAGCCAGGGCTACACAGAGAAACCTTGTCTTGAAAAAAATTAAAATTAAAATTAAAAAAAAAAAAGAAAAAAAAAAAACAAGGAAAGGAGGAGGAGGAAGAGGAAGCCTTTAAATTGTGATATTTACAAAAATTCATAATGCCCAGCAAGGCTTTCTGTTTTTGATCAGTGACCTAGATACAGGTGTGTGTATTCTGCAGCTGAGGGCTCCATCTAGTCAAGACTAAGTATAAATGTTGCTCAATACAGTCATGAACATGACAGACACTGTGTGATCTTTTTTGTTTGTTTGTTTTAATTGTATGGTTTTGTTATTCTTGGTCATTCTGTTGTACCATTCTTTAGAAAAAAGTTTTAAAAATTTTATTTGTGTTTGGGTGTACATGTATGTTGTGTACCATTTGTGTGCCCGAGGAGGCCTGAAGAGAGTGTTGAAACCTGAAATTGGAGTTATAGATGGTTGTGAGCCACCATGTAAGTGCTGGAAATTGAACCTGGCCCTTCTGCAAGAGCAGGAAGTGCACAGGACCTCTCCAGCCCTATTGTATAGGTTTTTCTAAATTTATGAGTTAAACAGTCAGATACAGAAACAATTTGCCATTTAGAAAACTTAGAAAATGAGCAAAATCTAGTGTTTACATATACCTACAGTTAGAGTGAAACGTTTATCTCTGGTCTGGTCATGCTTACCTATAATTCCAACTTGGGAGGCTGTGGTAGGCAAATTAAAAGTTCAAGTCCAGTCTGGGCTACATAAACAGACCCTGTCTTAAAACAAACAACCTAAACTGTGAAAAGCAGTGAGCGAGCACTATATTCCAGGTTAACTACCGATAACTGGATGATGGCAACTAGCTCTCTTGCAGTGGGCTGGCTTAGTCTGCCCCCACATTCTTTTTTTTTTTTTTTTTTTTTTTTTTTTTTTTTTTTTTTTTTTTTTTTTTTTTTTTTTTTTTTTTTTTTTTTTTTTTTTTTTTTTCGAGACAGGGTTTCTCTGTATAGTTCTGGCTGTCCTGGAACTCACTTTGTAGACCAGGCTGGCCTCGAACTCAGAAATCCACCTGCCTCTGCCTCCTATGTGCTGGGGATTAAAGGCGTGTGCCACCACGCCTGACTCTGCCCCCACATTCTTTCTTCATTACAGGAAAGGCTCACCTGAGGGCGCTGCCACTTCCATTAGTTTTGCTCATCAACTTCAGATAGGATCCTTCCCTACTGCAGCATGTGATCGTGCACTGGGAAACTTTTCCTCTGTTATTGTGTGTTGTAGGTGGGGAGTGGTGGTATGTTGTGTATGAAGTAGATGATGGGTTCCTTTGGGTTTTTCTATTTCAATTTTCATTGTCTTTTGATGGTAGACCTTAAGTATTTGTTGAATTTGTACTCACTGATAATGTTTTAGACTAGCAAGAAATGACATTAATAGAGTAAGTATTGTGTATAATGTGCTCTGATTGGTTTGGTTTTAGAAACAGCATTTGCTTTTATATATACATACATACATATATATGTGTACACACACACACACACACACACACACGCCCCTGAAGAGATTCTATTATAAATTGATAATTTTCTACGTTATTTGTTTCTGTTTTGGAGTTAGAATTGAACAAGTTTTCACTGAAAGTTTTCATAGTTAAAAATAGTTGATTTTCTCATACGAACTTTATCTTTGAAGATGATTGCTGAATTTGTAGCTACATAACTTTTTCCTCATTTTTATGGATTTTTCATATCCCTTTACAGGAAAAAGAACTGTAATATAAAGTGATTTTGTAACATTTTTTTGGATGGGTAGTTTAAATTATCAGCCTGTAGGCTGATCAAGAAAAACAAATCATGAAACATCAAATAAATATAAACACCAGGTAGACCACATTCAACAGACCTTTACTAACACTTAAAACATGTTAGCCTTTTCTTAATCTTCGTGTGTGTTTGGGCTTGCCTTGGCGCCCTTGTGAAGGTCAGAAGTCAGTTTTCTATTGCCATCAGCCTTGGTGGCAAGCATCTTTACCTGCTGAGCCATTTCAGCAGCCCCCAAATGTTAACTTTTTAAAGTATCAAATATATAGTCAGTATTTGTTGTTCATCTTCTTTCCACTGCCTCCTATTTTTCTTTGACTCAGTATCAAAAGGTTGTTGTAGGATATTGCTATGTTCCATAAATCAATCAATCTTTGTCTGTCTGTCTGTCTGTCTGTCTCTGTCTGTCTCCCTCTCTCTCCCTCTCTGTCTCTCTGGCTTTCCTTTTTCTTCAAATAAGCCACATTGGCTGCTCACAGTTTGCACGGTCTAGGGTCAGGATTTTCCAGGCTTTCTGGGTTGAGGATCTATTCACTGTCACATTTATTTTAAATTTAAGATTTTGTTTTTTTGCAACAATTTCATGTAGTTTAGGCTGGCCTTAAACTCCTTATTCTCCTGCCTCTAACCCCCAAGGGCTGGGATTATAATCTTTTAATTCCATGCCAGGTTATTTTTTTTTTATTTTTTAAACTGGGATGTATATTTGTATTTACATACAACATTTGATAAATATTTAAAAATTACTAAATTGATTTCATGTATCACAAAGTGGTTTCGATCAAAGTGAATTTTCTAAAAGAATATTAGGAAGAGGAGTGACTAATTTCTGCAGTGTTTGTGCAGCTGCAGGTACAGTTCAAGGCCTCCTGGTGCGCTGTGTGTGTGTGTGAAAAAGATGAAAAGATAGAGGAATTTAGCATTATTGTAAAGGTAGTTCTGACTACACTGACCTCCAGGAAATGGTTTTGAAGCTCCCAGGGGACCCACAGACTGTTTTCTAAGGAATATTTATATTTCTTATATACTGGTAGTTAGATAATGAGCAGAAAGAAGATCCATTGCTGTGCCTTAAACAGACACGCTCCTTCTAAAATACCAATTCCTCTGAACTGAAATTTCCCTCTGCTTTGTAATATTATCTTTAGTTTTTCTTTCCTGTGACCTGTATTTTTTTCAAAATGGTGATTTTTTGTTGTTGTTGTTGTTTTTCTTCCTGGCTATGTAAATTACTTGTAACTTTTAATAAAAAATAAACATGTGCTCTTATATTAAGCAAACAAGTGTCATTTTATAGGTTTAACAAAATTAGGGGAAAGGACTTATAAAATGGCTCAGTGGGTTAAGGTGTTGGCTGCCAAGCCTTTGAGTTCTATTTCTGCTACCTACCTGGTGGTGTTTTCTGATCTCCCTTACACACTGAAGAACACACATGCTCATATAAAAGATTTCTTAAGTGCATTTGTATGCATGGATGTGAGTGTAACCTATATGTGTGCACATGTCACTGGCAGAGGTTGAGGACAATGTCTTTACTCAGAAGCCAGCAGCCACCTTGTTTGAGATAGGCGGTCTCACCAGGGCTCACTGATTAGGCCCAGCTAGCCAGTGCTCCAGGGGTCTGCCTGCCTCGGCCTCCTGGATGCTTGGATGCACTGCCTGCCTTTCATGGGTTCTGGGGATTGAATTCAGGTTGCATACCAAGCATAAACCATTTCCCTACCTATTTTTTTTTTTTAATAAAATGAAATCTTCATTTGAAATGTACAAGTTGACCTTTGCTTTATTCAGTAAATAGTTGCTGCAGTCTTCTTACTAGACTGAGAAGATGCAGCAGATAAAGTGCTGCCACTGTCTGCATGGAGCTCATGTGGCAGCCAGGAGAGTGGATTCTGCTACTGAGTAACTGCAGAGGGGCCTCACTTAGATTAGGGAATCTGGGAAGACAGAAAGCTTATTAGTGTGAGTAGAATTTGCTAGAAACTGTTCTAAGAAGACAGATTTTTACTCTGGCTTTAGATGTTTGTTTTCTTTTGTTGCCTTGCAGCATTGCTTTGCCCACTCCGTGTCCTCAGCCACACTGGTCATTTGAATGTAGGCATTTGCCATTGACATTTTCATGGGACATTTCTAATTCATAATTTCTGTTTTAGAGGAAGGAAGGGAAACATTTTATATAAGCCTTTCATGGGCTTCTCCACTGCATCTGCCTTGCTGGTCTGTGTCTTAGGCTTTGGTACCACACTGATTTTCATGGCTTGCAGGACATCGCTTACTTCCCAACTCCACACAATTGCTCGTTTATTCTTTTCTTTTTTTTTTTTCCTGGTTTTTCGAGACAGGGTTGTTTCTCTGTATAGCCCTGGCTGCCCTGGAACTCACTTTGTAGACCAGGCTGGCCTTAAACTCAGAAATCCTCCTGCCTCTGCCTCCTGAGTGCTGGGATCAAAGGCGTGTGCCACCATGCCCGGCCATTTATTCTTTTTTAATCAGAATTTCTTTGTATAGTCTTGTTTTCCTGTATTAACTATTGAATTATCTTATTAGTTGTAAGAAAAAAGCATTTTTGTATTTGGGAGAGCATCAGTTCAATCTATTTCATCTTAAAGTTCACATCTTTGTGGTGGCAATTTTTTTTTTTTTTTTACTCTGACAACTGTAGGCTTATTCTACATCTGTAGTTATTGTGTTTCTCAAACTGGTTCACTTTTGGCCCTTCCTCTCTTGTCTTCTTTATGAAAAAAGTAACTTAACTGAAAAATTTTCTTAACTGAAGAAAGTAATTGCATTTTTATAAGTTAAGAAAATGGTCTGTATTGTTGAATGTCCTGAAGACCTTTGGTCCAGTTTAAGGACCACAGTTCTGGTTCAGAGACAGTTCAATAAAGCTCAGCGTTGTAGTGTTTGTAAACATCATACGTGATAGAGCTTTGGTTCCTAGGTTGTGATTTTAAGTTTTCTCATTTCTTCATTTACTTATAGGTAGGTTCTTATGTAACTCTGGCTTGCTGTGTAGCTGAGTATGGTTGTGAATTCTTTTTTTTTTAATATATAGATTTATTTATTATTATATCTAAGTACATTGTAGCTGTCTTCAGATGCACCAGAAGAGGGCATCAGATCTCATTAAGGATGGTTGTGAGCCACCATGTGATTGCTGGGATTTGAACTCGGGACCTTTGGAAGAACAGTCAGTGCTCTTAACCACTGAGCCATCTCTCCAGCCCATGGTTGTGATTTTTTTTTTTTTCCCGAGACAGGGTTTCTCTGTATAGCCTTGGCTGTCCTGGAACTCACTTTGTAGACCAGGCTGGCCTAGAACTCAGAAATTCGCCTGCCCCTGCCCCCCCCCCCAGTGCTGGAATTAAAGGTGTGCGCCACCACGCACGGCTGGTTGTGAATTCTTGATCCTCCTGTCTCTACCTGTCTCTACCTCTCAAGAGCAATTTTAGAGATTATTCTTTAAAACAAATTTAATTTATTCGAGTGGTCAAGGACTGTATTTCAAACTACCAGAACATCCAGTTTTCTTAGTAGCATATTATAAAGTATTGGTTTTTGTTTTGATTTTGTTTGAGTTAATAGTCTTGCTGTAATGTGGCTCTATCTATTTAGAGAGAGAGCACACGTGTGTGTGTGTGTGTGTGTGTGTGTGTGTGTGTGTGTAAGCGAGCACGCACAAGCGTTCACTTTTAGCAGTGCCTGAGTTTTGGCAGTTTTCTTGCTTCAGGCTTCAGAGTATCTTTGCTTGTTTGTTTTTTAGACAAGGTCTCCCTACATTTATTTAAAGATTTATTTAAGTGTGAATGTTTTGCCTGCATGTGTCTGTGCATCATATGTGTGCTTGGTGCCCATGAAGGTCAAGAGTGTGTTTGATCCCTGGAACGAGAATTAAGGAATTGATGTGAAGCCACCATGGGGTGCTAGGAATGGATCCCCAGTCTTTTGCAAGAGCTTATCCAGTGAGACATTCTCCAATCCTTGAGCGGAAACACCTGCTCAGTGTGGGCCTGCAGCCCACAGCCTTCAGAACACTGCTCAGTCTGAGCCTGCAGCCACAGCCTTCAGAACACTGAGCACGCCCACTCTCAGGCTCACCTAGATCTACAGTATTGGCTTTGTTGTGTTTCTGGTTTGTCAGCTACAGATATGGGGGCCTTAACAACCTTCCTAATCCCATGAGCTCATTGGTTTTTCACAATAAATGGCTTTGTCATTCTCGGACACACACTGTGTGTCTCTAGCCTGAGTGTTACTCTTAACTCAGAGTTGTCTGAGCATCTTACATTTATGAATATTAGTCAGCTGATATGTTTACAGCTGATGGTTTAAATGGCATTAGTTCTGCTGTATACCTTAACACACTAGATGAATTTTTAGATTTTTTTAAAAAAGTTATTAGCCAGGTGGAAGTGTCCCACACCTTTAGTCCCAGCAGTCGGGAGGCAGAGGCAGGAGGATCTCTGACTTCAAGGCTGTTGCAGGAAATATTAAAAAACGACCAGCAGTCTTCCCGCACTATGCCAGCCACTCAGCCCTGGCACAGTCCCGCAGCTGTCTCTAGCTAGCCCCAGTCACTGTGTTCCCAGCTCTGGCTCATTTGTCTCTGGAGATGCTGGTTGCTTCTCTGCCATAAACCCCTGTAGTCAGCCGTCCTACATTTCAGTAACCCAGTAAATCAGAACTCTCAAAGCTTATATATAGTTAACCAGTCAGATTTATATATCAATAAATTCTCAACACACAAGATGTCAACACAATAATAATATCAAGCCAATTAATAATGGTACAAGCTGTCGAGCTAGATTAGACAAATTATCCCAATATTTTAACCTTTATGATATTATAACTACCTGTGGCTGGTAAAGCCATGCTGGTTCATGTCTGCCACCATCTTGGCCTTCTTCTCTCCCCCAGAGTCTCTCTTATCTCTTTAACTCTTAGCTCCGCCTCCCCTTTCCCTGTCCAATCACAGGCTTCCTGCTGCCCTAATATTTTAGTGTGATTGGACAGGGAAAAATCCTGTTACACAAGGCTAGCTTGATCTACAAACAACTTCCAGAACAGCCAGGGCTACACAGAGACATTTTGTCTTGAAAAACAAAAGAAAACAATACCCCCCCCCCCAATATTAAAAAAAAGTATTTATTTGTGAGTGTTCTGTGTTTGCTGACCCCTTTGGAGGCCTGAAGAGGGCATTAGATCTCCTGGTTCTGGGATTAAAAGTAATTGTGAGCAATCCACTGTTGGTTCAGTAACTGACCCTGGATCCTCTGTAGGAGCAGCAAGGACTCATAGTTTCTGAGCCTCTAGCTCTAAACCTAGTGATTTTCTTCATCATGAACCAGAATTTCTACCACCAGATGAATAGATAAACAAATGTAATATATCTGTTTACTGAAGTAATATTGAGCCATAAAAAGGAAGGAAGTGCTGGTGCATACAGCAGAATGGACAGGCTGGGTACACATCATGGGAACTTAAGAAGAAGCCCCACATAGAAGGTCACATACTGCATAATTCTGTTTGTATGAATTCAAGATTAGAGAGGATCATAGACTAGAAAGTGGTAGTTCAGATGTGAGGGGAGGAAGGAAATGGGGGAATGAATGCCTAATGGGTATGCTTGCTCTTTGGAGGAACTGAAAGTGTATTGGGACTACCTAGAAGTAATGGTTACATAATTGTCTTAGAGTTTGATTGCCGTGAATAGACATCATGACTACAGGAACTCTTATAAAAGAAAACATTTAATTGGGTCTGGTTACAGGTTTAGTCCGTATTGTTACGTGAGAAGCATGATGGCATGTAGGTAGATGTGGTGCTGGAGAGGAGAGTTCTACATCTGGATCCTCAGGCAACGGGAAGAGACAGCGAGCCACTAGGTTTGGCTGGAACTTCTGAGACCTCAAAACCTATCCCCAGTGTCACACTTCCCCAACAAGAGCACACCTTACTGTAGGAAGGCAACGCCTCCAATAATGCTGTTCCTTATGAGCTATGGGGGCCATTTCCATTCTGTCCACCACAATAACCTTACATATGTGCTAAACACTATTGAATATGCTTATTTTTATTGTCTTATGGTTATTTCGTTAAGCGAGTTTCATCTTAAAAAAAAATACTACCACTTTACACTTGAATGTGTGAGTCCTTACATGTTCTCTCTCTTCCCTGTTTCCCAGCTTCCATGCTCTTTTGACAGTTATCCCTGCGTTGGGACAGCCACCTTGTTACCAGTTTCCTTCAGTAGCATCCAAGTTAAATGTGTTGTACAGCTCTGTCCTCTCCTTTTATGTAGTTGTCATCACAGTTTACATCTTTCTGGGGTGGGCATGAGTCAGTAAACACATACACATTTTTTGCCTTTTTTTTTTTCATGTGTAATGTTGCACATCCGTAATCAAAGTACTGTAGAAGCAGAGACACAGTTTAACATTAGCCTGTGGTACATAGTGAGACTCACGCAGTTACCAACCAAATTTAAAAAGAAAAAAAAAAGGATATTGTAAGCTATAATTTGTTTACTGTCTATCCCTGTGATAAAAGTACTCTTGGCAGCATGTTACACGTCCATGTTTCATAGGTCTCAGTCTGTGCTCAGTGGTTCTGTTGCTTTTGGGCCCAACCTAAGGCAGAATATCAGGGCAAGGAACATGTATGTAGCAGAGCAATGGTTGATTCATGGCGGCCAGGAAGAAGGAGAAAGGATATAAGTGACTGGCTAAGGACAGGGTATCCTCTCCAAGCCTCCCCTGGTTCACCTAAGTAGGCCTCACTTCGTGAAGCTCCTACTACTTCCCTAGCCTGTTAAGTGTAAATCGGTGCACCGGCCCTTCCCATGAGCTCAGTTTGGAAAGTCCAGAGATTCAGTGTTGGGACCACACGAATGCTTCCAGCAGTCCTGAAGACAGAAGGGCCAGAGAGAGGGTTTCACAGTAGCCATCGGGTATTTCCCAGCCCTGTAGGCTCACTCGGAAGCTCTGCTCTGCAGGCCTTCATTTTTAGTGTCCAGTCTTTGTCTTAAAGATATTAGTAAGGGGCCACCCAGATATCTCATTAGGTAAAGACACTTGCCAAACCTGACAACCTGAGTTTGAACCCACATGATGGAGGGAGAAATTGAATCCTACAAGTTGTCTGAACCTGGGCTCTCTTTGCTCCAAGTAAGTAACTTACAATAGCTAAATAAATAAATAACTGTTCAGATCTCTTATTCCTGGGAGTCAAGGTAACTCGAGGGGAGAAGCAGCTGGGGATTGATTATAGGAAAGGGATTGGATGGATATACAAATAAAATCTTCCTGGGTGGTAACAGGTGAATCTCAAAGAAACCCTATTTTGACCCACTCCCAATAAAAGAAAGAAAATTAAATTAGCTAAGTTCAGTGAGTGAACCCTTCTTCAGAAGCATGTAGCAATTATAAATAAAAGTATTTTTTTCATGCATTTGGTTTCATATTTGCCTTTTTGATTATTATTTCTTTGGACTTTTAATTAATATCTGTGTTTTTCAGGTCAGCCTTAAAGAGTCTTTTTTTTTTTTTTTTTAAGATTTATTTATTTGAATACACTGTAGCTGTTTTTAGACACACCAGGAAAGATCTGGTTACAGATGGTTGTGAGCCACCATGTGGTTGCTGGGAATTGAACTCAGGACTTCTGGAAGAGCAGTCAATGCTCTTAACCATTGAACCATCTCTCCAGCCCCAAAGAGCCCTTGTATAAGGTCCCACCTAGAGTTAGGTTCGAAGTGTTGAATTAACTCAGCTTTGATAGCTTGAAGGGTTTTAGGTTCTCTTTCAGCTTTACTTTTTTTGGAGGAGCTGGAGAAGTGAAGAGTGCTGGCTGTTCTTTCAGAGGTCCTGGTTCAGTACTCAGCAGCCCCAGGGCAGCTCGAAAACTGTCTCTGTTCCTGGGGAACTGATAATGGCTTCTGGCCTCTAGGCACCAGGCACCCAAGTGGTACAGACATACATGCCAGCAAAACACCCACACAAGTAAAATACATTCTTTTTTTTTTTTCTTGTGGTAAAATACATTCTTAAGGGTCATTTCATACATAGTAAAACTGTGCCTTAACTCATGGTAATCCCACCGAAGCCTGTGTGCTGGGATTACAGGCAGGAACAGCTGTGCCTACCAGGATTGTTGGTTAATAGGGTCACTACATCTGTCAGCGTTGTGTTTCAATCTTCTTGTAGTCATTGTTTCTGATGAGTAATTGGTTTTTAGTCTCTTGTGGAGAAGGTAATAATTGCTTACTGCTTTGTGTACTTGACCACCATCATTCCCTAGTTAGTTGTCTCTTCGTGAGCATCTCACTGTTGTCATCCTGTACCTGGTTGTCTGTGTGCTAGTTCTTTTGAGTTCACTAGGATGAGCTTTGTAGATTCCCATGTCTGCTCAAGTTTTAAGAGTTGTCAACCATTACAGTAGTCCCACTTACCCACCTACCACCATGGCTCCCCAAAGCTACTGGTAGCATTGGATCTTATGCTCATGGCTTCCCTCTTAAACATATACACACAAAGATTAATGGATTTTCCATCTTAGCAAAGCACATGTCAGGCACTGCAGTTATAACATGCTCTTATAAGCTGTCTCAGCAAAGCCAGCGTAAGTCCTTAAAGCCTCAAGAGTAGAACACATGTCCTTACTGTAAACGACTGGAGCATATGATTTTTTTTCTTAATAGGTGGATATTACTAAGTGGAGGGTATCACTTTCCTAGTTCTTTCTTGTATTATTATAGCATTTCTTATATACATTATAACAAGCCTGGGTTGAATTTCTTTGTATTGGGAGACTGAGCCTTTTTTTTTTTTTTTTGAAAGATTTATTTATTTTATGTATATGAGTACACTGTAGCTGTATAGATAGTTGTGAGCCTTCATGTGGTTGTTGGGAATTGAATTTAGGACCTCTGCTTGCTCCTGTCAGCCCTGCTCGCTCAGTCCCTGCTTGCTCTGGCTCAAAGATTTATTTATTATAAATAAGTACACTGTTGCTGTCTTCAGACTCACCAGAAGAGGGTGTCAGATCTCATTACAGGTGATTATGAGCCACCATGTGGTTGCTGGGATTTGAACTCAGGCTCTTTGGAAGAGCAGTCAGTGCTCTTACCTGTTGAGCCATCTCGCCAGCCAGCCCCAAGACTGAGCCTTTTGTCCCCCCCCCTTTTTTAAACAAAAGCTCACTAGATATTTTATAGGTATGTATTAAATGAATCATTGATTGGATCTCAGAAAATAAAATGAGAGTTGTGCAATATTTTAATTTTTCATTTTAAAAGTAAAGGTTTCATTAGGGACTTGTGACCTCTTCAGATAATGAGTCCTTGCATAGTTACGGATTCTCATGATTGGTGTTCCACCTCTTTTTTTTTCTTAGTTGGTCATGCTAAAGAATTTTCAGTTGGCTGGTGTGGTGGTCTATGCCTTTAATTCCAGGTGGCTCAGTTGTAATTCAAAGCCAACTTGGTTTATGTTATGATAGGTTTCCAGTAGGATTGATTTTTTTTTTTCCCCAAGATAAGACTGTTTTCACCAGTTCTTTTCAGTGTAATGGTCCTCACTCCAGCCTGCTTAGCTTTATTTTGTGGCACCCTGTACCTCTCTAGATTTTGAGCTCTGAGTGTGTTGGTGATCTGAGACATCCTTTCTGCAGTGTGCCCTCACGGTTTCAGGTTCCTTTCTTAGGACCACTGCACCTGTGTCCCATGGATAGGAAATGTATTTTTAAACACATTTTCATGCTGATTTGCCTTTTTTATGACGACTGTTTTAAGGCTTTCTGTCAGATACTTGTCATATCTTCTTGGTGTTGACATCTATTGATAATTGTGGTTTTCATTCTGTTTGAAAGCTTCTTGTCTTTAGTTGGGGTGAATAAAAACAAATTCACTGCCAGGTATAACCAGCATTTGAGAAACAAACACCACCCGAGATTCAAAGAATAGTGAGAACCAGTCTCAGAAAACAATAGATAACAACCCCCCAAAAGTTGATTCATATTTTTTGTTTTTGAGACCTAGTTTTACTGTGTAGCCCTGGCTGTCCCTGAACTCACAGAGGTTTTGCTTGCTCCTGCCACCCCCAACACACAACACACACACATAGATTGAAAGTAAGCTTCACTATATCTGGCTTTGGTTCATAGATTTACTGCATGAAATTATGAAACTCTTACTTTTGTTCAGTCTTGATTTAGTTGGATCTCAGACAAGGCATGTCCTAGGAGGGAGGCGTGATGACTGTAGGACATTCACTAGGTCTTCCTTGACTTCACAAGAAGAAAGGGAATGGGTGTGTTGCCCCTTAGTGCTGAGCTTTTAGGAGAGCAGGTTTCCTGCCTGTTACACATTCATCCTGGAAAGCGCAGCCTTCTTACTAGGAGGGGGCACGGTTGTCCATCGTGTTTGCTCCCCACTTTGCCTTCTAATGCTGCTGTGACTGGGCTGCGGGACTCCATTTTAGGGGCCTATGAAGGCAGAAATCTGCATTTCCCATTTGACCTTTGCCTTTGGGGTTGGCTATAGGTTTGCTCTGTGGTATTTGGCAGGACTATAGCAGTTATTGGTTAAAAGTTTTCTGTCTTGAGGTCTGAAGAACTGATTCAGTAGTTCAGAACAATGGCTGTTCTTGGAGGTCTTGTGCCATTCCCAGAATCTGCATGGTGGCTATTTCAGGGGACCCAGTGCCCTCTTTAGGTCTTTGTGGGTGTCAGGCATATATGTAGTATACACATGTACTTGCAAACCCCCCCTTTCATAGTTTAGGAGGGTTTTGTTGTTGTTTTTGTTTTTTGTTTTGTTTGTTTTTGTTTTTTTGTTTTTTGTTTTTTGGTTTTTCGGTTTTTCAAGACAGGGTTTCTCTGTGCAGCCCTGGCTGTCCTGGAACTCACTCTGTAGACCAGGCTGGCCTTGGACTCAGAAATCCGCCTGTCTCTGCCTCAGGAGTGCTGGGATTAAAGGTGTGCCCCACCAAGCCCAGCTGTTTAGGAGTTTTTATGTTAGCTTTTGTTACAGTTTCTCAGACCCTCAGCTACAAAGAAACTGGGGAAGTACCATGCTGCTGTTTGAGTTCCAGCCCCAAGCCAGGCCTTAATTTCTCTCTCTGTTGGCCTTAGTCAGGGTTAATACCAGCAGCAGGAGTAGAAGATACCTGTGTTTTCTCCCTAGAATCAGAAGTCTCCTGCAGGTGACTGAGACTGGACGTAATGCTTGGACCTCTTAGAATCCTGCTCTTTGCAGCCAGGTGTGTTGGCGCACGCCTTTAATCCCAGCACTCGGGAGGCGGAGGCAGAGGCAGGTGGATTTCTGAGTTTGAGGCCAGCCTGGTCTACAGAGTGAGCTCCAGGACAGACAGGGCTACACAGAGAAACTCTGTCTCGAAAAACCAAAAAATAAAATAAAATAAAAATAAAAAATCCTGCTCTTTCTTTGTGACTGTTTTTGCAGGGTGTGCTAGTGGTCAAGCTCTCTACTGCTTGTCACATGCTAGGGGTGTGCTTTGCCATTGAGCTAGTTACACCTTAAACAGTTTTTAGGCAGGGTGTAACGTGTAGGCTGGTAGGCTTAAGGCTTGTCTCAGCCTCCCAAGTGCTGATATTAAAAAGGTGTTTGCATCACTCCAGGCCCAGTTGGTTCATTCTCCATTCTTCTCTTCTCCCTTCTCCCTTTTCCCTTCTCCCTCTTCCCTTCTCCCTTTTCCCTTCTCCCTCTTCCTTCCTCCCTCCTCCCTCCTCCCTCCTCCCTCCTCCTCCTCCTCCTGCTCTCTTGTGGTCTTCCAAAACAAAACAACAAAAACCCCAGGATATTCATTATGTAGCATAGACTAGCCTTGAACTGCCAGTCCTCCATTTCCTGAGTGCTGAGGTGAGCTGTTACATTCAGCCAGACTCTGTCTGAATTTCTGTCTCTGCCAGTAGAAGATACTTTCTGATTGTTTTGCTGTATTAGTACTTTCTAAAATTAAAACATTTAAATTTATTATTGTGTGTATGTGTATTTGATGGCAGAAAGGTGGGGGTTACAAGCCATGGAGCACCAGCTGGAGGTCAGAGGACAAACGGTGGAGTTGCTCTGACCTCCCACCTTTATGTGGGTTCTGTGGATGGAACTTAGGTCATCAAGTTTGCATTGTTTAGCAGCAAGCATCTAGTTATGCTAGTATTTTTAATGATTCTAATTTAATGTAATGCAATGCCAAACACTAGTCACTTTTTATCGCCCTGAAATTTTTGCTTTAAAATTTAGAATAGTCAAGCAGTATGTAAAATTGCTTAATATAAGTCCCTTGTGAAGAGGTCAGTATAGTGGTCTCTGGATTAATTTGTAAATGCAGAGAAATTGTGTGTGTGTGTGTATGTGTGTGTGTGTGTTTAGGTTAGGGGATAACATGATGGAATTTGTTTTCTTTTTCCATGTATGTTCTATGATTGAACAATCATAGAATCAATCTGTTTATCAGTACAAAAGGTACTATCTAAATGAAGTGCGTTGGCTCTTTTTACAGCATAATATATAGCATTTCATTTATGAAAACGTCTTATGTGTGTATTGATTTCACACAGTGGTTGAGAGATACATGCACTAAGTTATTCACCTGTGTTTGTCTGTATTGGGATATAGAGATGAGAATATCCCACTAGCTCATTGCCTATAATGAACTTTTAAAATTATACACTGAAGGCCAGGTGTAGTGGTTTGTACCTAAGCAGGCAGGAGGCAGAGGCAAATGGATTTCTGTGAGTTTGAGGCCAGCCTGGTCTACACAGATAGATCTTTGAGACCATAAATCAAAAAAAAAAAAAAAAAAAAAAAAAAACCAGGAAAAAAAAAACAAACAAATCCCTAATCATACACGAAAGTAAGGAATGGGCAGTTACTGCATGAACACCATCATCGTTTTTTGAGACATACTCATGTATTCAGGGCTGCCTCCAACTCATTGTATAGTCAAGCATGACCTTGAACATATGGTTCTCCTGCCTGTAATCTTCCAAGTGCTGGGATTACAGTGTACACCACTGCTTCCTGTTTATGTAATTCTGGGGATTGATCCAAAGTTTGTGAATATATGGTGGGTAAGTGCCTTCCAGCTGAGCACTAGCTTGAGCTGTAGAGCCCAAACCTGGCTTCTTCATTTTGCTGTTTTATTCTTCCATTTGGTTTAAAGCAAATATCAGATATAGAGCTATTTTATCATAACACATCAGAATGTATTTACCATACACTAAGACCAATATTGAACTTTTAATACAACCATAAGGGGGCAATCATACCTAATAACATTAATCATAATTAATTTTAAATTTGTATGTGTGTTCATTTGTTCCTCACTGAGCCATCATCATAATTATGAGCCCCATAACTGATTGTTTTCATCCTACACAGTATGTTTAGAGTCAGGTCCCCTTAGAAATGTCTTGAATAATGTTATAAAGTACTACACAGAGATTTTGGTTGTCAGATCTTTTCTTTTCTTTACCCTCCTCCTTTAACTTTGAGACAGAATTTCACTGTGTAGCTCTGACTCACCTGGAATTTGCTATGTAGATCAGGCAGGGTGACTTCAAACTCAGAGCTCTGCCTGCCTTGCCTCTTGAGCTCTGGGTGTAAAGGTATGCAGTCACTATTCCTGGCATTCTTCCCCTGTTTTTGTATTTTTTAATTCCATGAAATTTATTTGCTTTTTTTGTTTTTGTTTTTGTTTTGTTTTGTTTTTGTTTTTCCGAGACAGGGTTTCTCTGTGTAGCCTTGGCTGTCCTGGAACTCACTCTGTAGACCAGGCTGGCCTTGAATTTAGAAATCCCCCTGCCTCTGCCTTCCGAGTGCTGGGATCAAAGGTGTGCGCCACCATGCCCGGCGCAATTTATTTGCTAAGGAGGTTGTGTCTTCTCATGTCTGTCTTCTGCTAGGCATGTTGGTGTATACTTGTGATTGCAGTACTCTGGAGATAGGCAATAGAATAAGCACAGGTTCAAGGTTTAACTGGTTTATATAGGGACTCTGTTTAAGTCAGCTAGGGCTATATAGTGACTGAGATCTTGAGTTAAAAAAGGAGTATAGGCCTCAGACTGATAGCATCAGAATCACCCGAGACCTGTGTGGAATGGGTATAGCATTGAGGCTCAAACTGCATTAGTAGCCTTTCTTATTAGTGCCACAGAATCTCTTACATTAACAGTGTCTAAGGAGGAAAGTTTTTGGCTCATGGCTTCACGGGTTTTATCTGAGGTC
Organism: Mus pahari; assembly: GCF_900095145.1. NCBI lineage: Eukaryota > Metazoa > Chordata > Mammalia > Rodentia > Muridae > Mus > Mus pahari. The sequence goes on along the minus strand of NC_034604.1, from coordinate 20,161,640 downwards.
CCTTGTCCCATTGTTTTGGCCCCAGGATGAGGCTTCTGTCTCATGACAGTGAAGAGAACACCTTTTCTTCTATGTAAACATTGCTCCTCTAGAAAGCAAAGGAATTGATAGAGGTGGTTAAGGTGGGCAAGGAGAACAAGGCAGAGACCTCAGCTCCAGTTTGGAACCTCCTCCTCCTCCTGTCTGGCCCTTTGTAGTAGTCTCCCTGTTTAGTTGTGACCTGCAACTACTGTGATACAATATCTAGTCAACTGGAGGCAAGAAAACTCCAAGTTTGAGGCCTACCTTGTCTCATCAATACCCACAAACCAAAACCAGAAATGGAGGAGGGCTTTTCTTTTACTCATGGTTCAGTCCAAGGTTGGTTGGCTCCTTTGGTTTTGGAACTGTGGAGAAGCAGCCTTATGGTTACTTTGACTGCTGTCAGGAAGCAGGAGGGGGAGGAGAAGGGCAGCCAGATTCAAATGCAGCTTTTAAGGGAATGTCTTCAGTGACCTCCTTCCATCAAGACCCCTGCCTTCTGAAGTTTCTTACTACCTCCCAGTTAGGCCCACTGTTCCACACAAGATACAGATCTTTCCTGGTTGATTGAGCTTTCCAGAAGGTGTACTTATGTGCCTGCCCACCATCCACTTGCAGAAATGCTATAAGCCAATTTTTAAACAGTGAAGCTTAAACTTCTGATAGTTTGGTATTGTCTTTTTAAAAGATTACTACTTTTTAAAATTTGTTTATTTTCCTGTGTGTTTAGTATATGTAAGTTTGTGTGTGCCTGATTGCAAGTCTTTTATTCCTAGTACTAGTGGATATGGTAAATACTGAATAATTACCTGAGCTAATAAAGGAAGAAAGGTGTCATCTTCATCATTTATAATTAATCCTTTGGCAAAATTCATTCAGAAGATGCAATTAAATTGCATTGTAGTGGGTTTTTTTTTTTTTTTTTTTGGAGACGGGTCTCTCTAGCTCAGGTTGATCTCACTCTTCTCACTCTTGCTGTTTGCTGGATAGGTATTAAGTTCTAGATCATCCTGCTTCTACCTCTCAACAACTAGGGTCATAGGTCAGCACTACCACACTTGACTTAATAGAGCTTTTAAAAACCATCACTACGTGTATTTACTGGGCATATCCCATCAGTGGAGGCCCACGGACAACGTGGGTCCTAGGAACCAAACTTAGATGGTCAAGTTTGTCAGGAATTAATTCTTTATCTGTTGATCTGCCCTGCAACCCAGTATAGTTTTTGTTTTGTTTTGTTTTAGAATAAGTTTCATAGCATATCACACACTGACTTGTCCTCCTGCCTCAGCCTTCTGAGTGTGGGATTACCAGCATGGCTGTGGCAGACTTTTCTTTGTAATAGCTTTTTCACTCCCTGTGTGTGTGTGTGTGTGTGTGTGTGTGTGTGTGTGTGTGTGTGTGTTGATATACTGGCTCTAGGGAAAGGGTTTATACTTGTCCACCCAGAGCAGCATATGGTTTCCCTCAGGGAAGTGGGATGTACAGTGATAGTACTACCTGATACGGATGGATAGTGACACTTACTTGGCTTATACTTGATGACAATATAGCAAAACACAAGAAGGGCACAGTGGGTGTTGTGTTTATTATTGCTTTCATGTTGGTGTGACTGTTTATGAGGAGGAAATAAAGGAAGAAGGAACATTCATTTTAGTATTGGGTTAGTATTAGGTTTATAATCTGCCAGTGTGTGACTAGCTTGCAAAAATTTTTAACATGGCCGGGCAGTGGTGGCGCACGCCTTTAATCCCAGCACTTGGGAGGCAGTGGCAGGCGGATTTCTGAGTTCGAGGCCAGCCTGGTCTACAAAGTGAGGTCCAAGACAGCCAGGGCTATATAGAGAAATCCTGTCTCAAAAAACCAAAAAATAAAAAAAGACACATGAGTTATTATACCTGGTCTATTAATTATTAATTAGTAAAGGAATAATTATCGCCTTCAGTTTGTCACATCTCTATCTCATATGCAAAACAAATTCCAATAAAACAGGGGTTTCTATCTCTGCCTCCTGATACTGGAATCACGGGTTCACAACACTTACAGATGGAACTTGCTTTGTTCAAGGCTGGCCCTGAACTCAAGAGATCCACCTCTGCCTCCTGAGTGCTGGGATTAAAGGAGCCAAGCACTTTATAAAAGCATGGTTTTGTTTTTTTGTTTTTTTGTTTGTTTTTTTTTTCCACAAAGTGTACTATGGAAGCTGGGCAATCAAGAATCTCACTGATATGGAAGAATTTCTCATCTGTACATTGCTTCCTCTCCAGGATAGCCAGGGCTATACAGAGAAATCCTGTCAAAAAAAAAAAAAATTGAGATGGAAAGCCAGGTTTTAATGCATACTAGGCAAATACTCTACTACTGAGCCACAGCCCTAGCTTTTTTGTTTTAGGTTTTAGGTTTTTAGACAGGGTCTTACTCTACATCTTAGGCTGGCTTTGAACTCTCAGTCTTTTTGCAGCTATCTCCCAGGTGCCACTGTTACAGGCCTTTGTGAAAGTATTAATGGCTATTATGTTTAAAACTGTCTAAATTTATTTGTAAATACTTTTACAATTTTCTCCTAGCATTCTCATGATTCCCTCACTCCCTCCTACCTTCTCTCCCTCTCTTTCTTCCTCTCTCCCTCTCTTTCTTCTCTCTTTTCCTATCTCCTCACCCTCTTCCCTCCCTCCCTTCCTTGCTCTGAGACAGGTTTCTCTGTGTAACAGCCCTAGCTGTCCCAAAACTAACAAAGTTTGTAGACCAGGATGGCCTTGAATTCACAAAGGTTTGCCTGCCTCTGCCTCCCAAGTGCTCACTATCACATCTGGCTTTATAGGGAGTATAAAATTTCAGAATTTCTCATATTTTAACCTTGGTTCCACAAGAGGAAAAATTGAAAATACTATCTTGGTGTTAGGACCATGCAGTCTGAGCTGCACCCCAAACCCCAGAGATGTACTTGTGCCTGCCTCCTCAGCACCGTACTTGTCTGTGTTTTGAGCTAGGATCTCACTGTATAGACAAGGATGGCCTGCAACTCCCAGAGATCCTCTTGTTTCTGCCTACTGATTGGGGAGAGGAAAGGCATGTGCCTCCATGCCTAGCCTAGTTCATGACTTTTATAGTAACAGAACAAGGAAAGCTATCAAATCAAAACACTTTTCAAATGCCTTTGTGAGTCCATCTGAAAAGCAGATTATAGCAAAACAAGGAGAGCCCTACTATAGGCTTTTAGAGCTATCTGACAGGATTCTTTCCTAGCTCTTTTTTTTTGGGGGGGGGGGTAGTTTTTCAAGACAGGGATTCTCTGTGTAGCCCTGGTTGTACTGGAACTAGCTTTGTAGATCAGGCTGGCTGGACTTGAACTCAAGTAGATCCTTCTGCTTCTGCCTCCTGAGTGCTGAGGTTAAAGGCATGTGTCATTACATCTGACTTCTTTCTTAGTTCTTTAATTGTTGGAAACTAGGGGATCTGTTGATATATCCAAGGGATCCTTCTCTGTTAGTTAGTCACAGAATATTAGGCCTGACACAGAGGTGGGCAAGGAGGAGCAAGGGAACTAAAGATAAATTGTCCTTAGACTCTGGGTCTACAACATTCCAACCTCTTCATAACATTCCTTTGCAGACAGTTTCTTTCTGGGAATTCTTGTTCATAGTTATCCAATCAATTCTGCCTACCCTCTGCCCCCACCCCCATCTCCTTCCAAGGCCTCATGTATACCAAGTAAATGTTCTTCCATAGAGCTGTATTCCCAGTCTGTAGAACTCTTCAACTTGCAAACCTTGTCTTGATAAAAGTTAAACAATATCCTCTGCTTCTGAATCTTATCATCAAAACTAACTGGTAAAAATATACTGTGACCACAGCTATTGAAATCTTGTGGCTTCCCTAGAAAGATGATACAGAGACTATAGCAGGTAGAAGAATGTTTTATCAAGATGGACTCAGTGATATAAGGTCGTGTATGTAATCTAAAGAGGAAAAAATAAATCTAACCTTTTATCATTTTGTCTTACTGGTCAAATGGCAAATATGTATTGCATATGGCAACATACATAATTGAGTGATGTCTTGCAATTGGGTCTATATTTTGTACTCTGCTTTTTTACAATAGTTTAGTGATTTTGAGCCCACTAATACCTTTGACTCAATGTTTAGAATGCTGTCTTAGTAATGTGACTCATCACCACCTTACTAAATAGCTATGTTCAGTTTTTTTGTAAAGCTTAATACATAAAGACTTATAGAGATGTAGTTTTTGCGCATATATGAGCATTTCTGTATATAAAATATATTTAGCTTGGGAATGATGATGAGATCAGAAATGAAGGATACCAGTGGTCCAGGTGCCATGATAAACCTACAAGAGGACAGAGAGATCCATCACTGACCCCTTTAAGACCTCTTCCCAACACATGACCAACCTTGAGAAGTGGTTGAGTAGCTACCCTGGAGATGTTAGTAGCAGTGACTTGATGAGTTTGTTAGGAGACGTTGAAACTGTTCATGTCCTAAAAAATTTGCCTAAATTAAATGAGGATGTTTTAGTATCTTAATTTTTTTTCCTTTTCTAATTTTTTAGCCAAACCCAACAGGAAGCTTACTTTTCTCTACTTGGCCAATGATGTCATTCAAAACAGCAAAAGGAAGGGGCCAGAGTTCACAAAAGATTTTGCACCAGTAATAGTGGAGGCATTCAAGCATGTTTCAAGGTAGGATTCTTTCTGTGCATGAGGTAAGGTTTAGAATCAGCAAGATAAACAGATTGAGTTCATACAGTATATGATGGTTGCTTAACGCGTTCATATAGTATGTGATGGTTTTGCTTTCTGTGGGGAGTTAAGCTGCCGAGGGGCATTTGGAATGCTTGAATCTCAGCTTTCCTGTAAGAGACCAGAAGTCCTCCTGTATCCTTCTGGGATGAACGTCACCGAGAATAGAGGAAGGAACTGAACTTAAAATATATGATTTTAGACCTCCATCTTATATCTGATATCCTGGACTTAATACCACAGTCTTTCTTTAGTTTTCTAGTGTGTGGGTGTATTTCCTAACAATTTTAAGTGCTTTAGAAATAAGACTATTTAAAATAATCATAAACTTTCGAAAAGATTTTCTTCAGGTAATTTTGTGCATGGAAATCTTTTCTTTTATGCTCTAAACTCTAAAATGTTTCTGTTTCATTTATTTGCATATTCACATATATCGTTGCACATAGATGGAGATTAGTTCTTTCTGTAATGTGAGTCCCAGGGAATTGAACTCCAGTCCCTAGGCTTGTGACACAAATGCAAAACCCAGGTTAGGTGGTGAAGGAAATGAAAGTCACCTAGTTTCCATGTAGAGCCAGTCTTCAGATTTGCTCTTACTTCTCAGATAATCCTTCTGATCTCTCTAACTGGGCTACATCTCTTAGGGTGCTGTTCTCATTCATAGCACTTATGGACAAGAGCTGCTGTAAAGCTCCATTTGATTTCCATGCCAAATATATTGATGGGTTCAGTAAAATTGAACAATGACCTGAAACTGTCCTTTAGCTCCTTCACTTGGTAACATCATCTTTGTAAACCCTTAGTGTCTACTCCTAAAGCCTTTGACAAAAAGAACAGATGCTGTGTCCTCCGCACCTTGATCCTATGATCCTGGACCTGTTAGAGTGCCTGGGAGTGGAGCTTCCTATGGGTGTTGTGAAACTGGCTGTGAAGTTTGTGCCCAAGGGAAACAGGCGCAGACCGGAAGGAACCCAAGCCACTGGTCAGGCGGGCTTCCTGTGTCCCTGGATCCTGATGGTCCCAGTTACTCCTGGTGGTGTGGTGTTGGAACAAATATTGTGTCCTCCTCCCCTCGATCTTGATCAGCCTTTGACAATTAAAACCATTTTTGATGTACAGTTTTATTACTGAGTTTTTTTGTTTTTTGTTTTTCGAGACAGGGTTTCTCTGTGTAGCCCTGGCTGTCTTGGAACTCACTCTGTAGACCAGGCTGGCCTCGAACTCAGAAATCCACCTGCCTCTGCCTCCCGAGTGCTGGGATTAAAGGCGTGCACCATGC
>NC_034604.1:20101961-20154115 GCF_900095145.1 Mus pahari | reverse complement strand
AGACTCTCGACCTTGTTAGAGCATTACAAGATTTAGAAAATGCAGCCTCAGGTGATGCAGCAGTCCATCAAAGGATAGCTTCTTTGCCTGTCGAAGTTCAAGAAGTATCACTGCTTGAGAAAATAACAGGTAAGAAGAGAAAGTGAGACAGACCCATGGTGTTTGGGAGGCAGGGTATGGGGGAAGCACAACATCATTTCTTGTGTAATAATTGTGTTACTCTCTTCTTTTCTTAGATAAAGAATCTGGAGAAAGGCTTTCTAAAATGGTAGAAGATGCTTGTATGCTGCTGGCAGATTATAATGGCAGACTGGCGGCAGAAATAGATGATAGAAAGCAACTCACTCGAATGTTAGCAGATTTTCTTCGTTGTCAAAAGGAAGCCCTTGCAGAGAAAGAACATAAATTGGAAGTGCGTAACCTTTTCCTTCTTTAGTGCATATTAATTTAATTTTAATATATTTTAATGTATCTGTGCATCTTAGAGTTCTTGCATCATGGACTGTTCTAGTCAGTGGCTCAGGTAAGCTTTTTCTTGCTATCAAGAATTTTTCTTTGCCCTTGACCTCAGCAGCCTGATTAAGTAAACCTAAAATTTTAGTGTTAGCAGAATTTGTTACATTTGAAAATCATTTATAAGAAATTCCATGTAATAGAAATTTAAACTCTTCAAGCACAAAAATAATGAGAACATGACAACTCTAATGAAGTTGTGTGTTAGTGGCAATAAATTGTTTGGTTTATCGAATTCTTATTCTAGCAAATACAACCATCTTTTAAGTATTCAAATTATTCTCTTAACGTATTCCTGAACATGCAAACTCTTTGGGCTTGCACATGCTGTTCTATAAAAGGTTGTGGATAGATGAGGTATGGTTGCTACTGTTGGTAATGAGTCCGGGAGTTTAGGAACTAATAAAGCAGCAGTTTCATAATGTATTTTGAGCAGAGTAGCCATTGTCAGTATAGGAGAGCTGGGTTTGGTTTTATTTAAAAGACCATCAGATTTACTAGTTCTTACTTGAATGTTCTAATTGCAGTACTGTATAAGACTGTTCTGCTTGAGTCCCCTTTTTTACAGACAGCTTGTTCTAAATTTTCAGGTATATCATGGTATTGCCTGTGACGTTTATTTTTTATTATTTAGCTCTTGGCTCATTAAGCCCAGGTGCTGTTTGTACTGGCTTTGCTGTTGCAGTTCTGAGAGCTCACCCCAAATGCTCACCTCCTAATTTTGCACTGTCCCTTTTCAGTTTGCTCCCTTTCTGCTCACATAAACTTGCTCAATTATTGGTGCAGTGCTCTGTCCTAAAGAGGTTGGTTGCCCACTTGAAATGGAAAAGATAAATGGGATTTCTTAGAACGTGAATCTGCTAGTGTACTTACCTGTTTGAGATGTTGTAATGGCCTTCAGTCTTAATAATATATCGTTGCTTTTTTCACTGTTTGCAGCACTAAGGGTGAGTATGTCAACAGTGTTTGTCTTCAGCCTTTCGGTACAGTTTCTTTAACTTCTGTCGAGCTTCTATTGCAGATATTGGACACGGCGTATCTTCTATTGATGCCATCATCGTTAGCATATTCTTCCAGCTAAAAATAAAATCAAACTCCAAAGCCTGTATTGTCTCATGTTTTTGAAAATTGAAGAGCGAAGCTTTATTATTCTACTTTAATACCTGCTTTCTCACTTTGGATGTTGACTATCATTGGATTCAAAAATAGAATTTATATTTGACGTATAAATGTAGAAAATAGATCACCAACACCCCCGCCCCCAGACCTTTTTCTAGCCAAGTTTCCTAGTTAATAGTTACACACAGAGCTGAGGGTGGCAATACTAGCATTTACCATGTCTCAGGAGTACTGTTTTAGGCACTTCACATAATCACCTTACTCAGTCCTGCGCAGCAGGGTGCATTATTATCCACACTTCATAGTCATAGAAGTAAGGCACAGGGAAGTAAAGTAGCCCCCACATTGTCACAAAGTGCTGTTGGATTGTTTAGGAGTCCAGACAGTCTTCAGCATCAGTGCATTCTACTTAAAAGCCGTACTGGCTTCCTGTTTTTATAGAAAGAAGCATACCGCCTTTGCAAAATCAGAAGTGTTTCTCCAACTTTCTAATCCTTCCCGTTCCATCTACTCACTAGCTCGAAATAGTCTTGCCAGGGAGTTTTAGTGTTCAGCACTTTTGAATTTCATTTTGAAAAACAACCTCAGTTGTGACCAGATTTTTTGTTGTTTTTGTTTGTTTGTTTGTTATAAATCTTTCTGGTTTTTCAACACAGGGTTTCTCTGTGTAGCCCTGGTTGTCTTAGAATTCACTTTGTAGTCCAGGCTGGCCTCAAACTCTGTTCTGTCTGCCTCTACCTCCTGAGTGCTGAGTATGTGCCAACCATGCCCAGCTCAGAATCATCCCTTTAAGGATTCTAGTTATATAAACTAGGAAGTTTAAAATAGCAAGAACTCCTTATAAATTATTGTTGTGCAGTTGTCATTTTTGTTGTAAGCTGTGACAGTGAGTTGGTATTTACATATACTGTGTATTAGAAGGAATCACTGCCCTGACATAGAGACTAAGTAAGGGCTGAAAATTGAAAGTGTACGGTTTTCTATCAGCTGTGATGTCTCGGGTTACCATCCTCAGGAGCCTCAGTTAAACTGTTGATGTATTGCTGTCACCAATTATTCTTCATACAAAAATGGAACAAAAGTATAAGTTTAAGAAGTGGCTGTTTAATGTCTCGAGGAAGCCAGTATTAAAGCATTTGAAATCACTGATGCTTTTATAAAGTGCTTGGCTCCTTTAATCCCAGCACTCAGGAGGCAGAGGTGGATCTCTTGAGTTCAGGGCCAGCCTTGAACAAAGCAAGTTCCATCTGTAAGTGTTGTGAACCTGTGATTCCAGTATCAGGAGGCAGAGATAGAACCCCTGTTTTATTGGAATTTGTTTTGCATATGAGATAGAGATGTGACAAATTGAAGGCAATAATTATTCCTTTATTAATAATAGGCCAGGTACAATAGCTCATGTGTCTTAATCTTAGTGCACTGTAGACTGAGGCAGGAAAGCATGAGTTTTAGTTCAGTTTGACTTTTTTCTGAGACAAGGTGTCTCTGTGTAGCCCTGGCTGTCCTGGAACTCACTCTGTAGACCAGGCTGGCCTTGAACTCAGAAATCTGCCTGCCTCTGCCTCCCAAGTGCTGGGATAAAGTGCACCACCATGCCCGGCTCTCAGCTTGATCTTTGTAGGGAGTTCCGGTTGGCCTTCTCTACATAGTGAGATTCTGCCCCAGCCTTTAATTTCTGTGTGTGTATACTGACCTACAAGTTCAATTTAATTGTGCAAATTGTGACTTTGGTTGCTTTCTAACATCCGTCATATTTGTCATTACAACATGGTTATTGTGTGTGTAAAGTTTTCTTTTCATTGTTTTCATACTTTGTATTTTAATTGAGAATGCTTATTCCTTTATCATGTTATGGGTCATTTTTTCTTGTCATTTATACCCAAGGTGAAGTTTAATGTATAAGGTAGATATAATAAGGAATTAATAGCAGTACATTAAAATAATGTATTGAAGTAAGCATATGAAATGTGGTTTCTTTGCCTCTTGCTATCTTAGTTTGCTGTAGTACAATGTGTGGACATGGTGGTTGAGGATGACTGACACTGGAGAGAGGCCAGGAAGAGGACTGCTTCCCAGAAAGGCCTTAGGTCAGCTCATACAGTAGCTACAAGTTTGCCTCAGTAATTTGAGCAAAGGTGAAAATGGCCACTCTTTACATTGTGAAAGTGTTCCTATTTTGTTCTTTCCCTTGGTAAAAGAGGAACACCTGAGTGGTCTATGACTTGTAGAGAGAACCATGCTGGGCACTGAGGAGGCTGAGGCTGAAAAGGGGACAGTGCCAAATGCATCTGGAATTCCCCTCGCCCCTTACAGGGGTTGGAGAGCATGTACAGGTGACTGGTGTGCTGCTTTGCAGAGGCGGAGGGCTTGTACAAGTGAGATGGAATTCAAAGTAGGTTGAACCTGCAGTGAGGAAGGCAATTGAATGTCCATGAAGAGATGGTTACAAAGGTTCAGAGTGCAGGAAGGAGCGGTGACATTGGCTGTACTCTGGTCACTGAGTAAACTAAAGGGAAAGGTGGGGCGTGCTGAGTCCTTAACAGGACTTCTGATCTATCAGTTAGTATTTCAGACAGTGGTCTGAACTTCGAGTGGTAGCCATGAAGTGTTGGACAATCTTGTTCTGAAACCTAGTGCAGCCTTCCTGTTGCTTACAAGTGTGCACCACCTGAGGTGAAATTTTGTTAATACTGTAAAGGTGGTGTGTGGTCATAGTTTTACACCCATTGCTAAAGGCATAGATGCTATATACAATTCCATTATTCCTTAACTTTTCCCATCAAGATTTGAAGGATGAGACTGTTCTATGTACAACTGTTTTATATATTGTCTTACTTTGCACATTAACTGTAAAGATTTCCAGGTAATTATCACACCTTCTCTTTTCCTTTACTTCTGGGGATGAGACCCAGAACTTTGCCTGTGAGAAGCAAGCTCTCTGCCATCTACTCTTTGTTGATCACCAGTCTAACTTTAATAGCCAAGTTATATCCTCTTTTGTAAAATGGTATCTAACTACCTGCTTTGTTCTTTCAGTTTTTTACTTTTGAAAACTATTGGCTTAAATAATATTTTGGGATGTCTATTACATTCAACTTGTTGCTGTTGGAAAGGACTGCTCTGAATCTCAAGTTAAATCTTTGCTTATTTGTGATAGTTTTAAGTTCTTAGGAGGAAAAAAGATAAGCCAACAGGAGATACACAGTTTTTATGTGTATATATGTCACAGGACAACATCAGCTACTGTTTCTTTCCCAAGCACCATTGACCTGATGTTTTGAGACACGGTCTCTTATTAGCTTTGTATTTGCCAAGTAGGCTATACTGGTTGGTTGAGCCTTAGAGATCTCCCTGTCTCTTACTCCCCAGGGCTGGGATTAAAGTGAGCCTCTCTACACTCAGATTATTTTTTGTGGGTTCTGGGAACAAAAATCCAATTCCTCATGCTTGCAAGGCCTCTCATCTTCACAGCCTTTTTGGTAATGTTGAAGCACATTCCACTGTTGTATGGTCTGTTTCTGGAACTCTTGCAAAGACGAAGCTCTCCCACCAGGAAACAGCAGTATTCCATGCTTCCCATTTCCTTTGCTACCAGTTCCATTGTCAGGAACCTTGACTACTAGAATAATGAAATGTTTGTCTAATTTGCATTCCAACTTCTAGGTCCATCCATTCTATAGCTTCTGTAAAAAATAATTTAGCTCCTTTTATTGGTGTTTATTAGTTTTCATAATTTTGTTGTTTGGCTTGAAAAGTTATCCTGGCCAGGCATAGAGGCACGCACCTTTTGGGAGGCAGAGGCAGAGGCAGAGGCAGAGAGGCAGAGAGGCAGAGAGGCAGAGAGGCAGAGGCAGGCAGATCTCCGAGTTTGAGGTGGGTCTGGTCTTTATGGTGAGTTCTAGGATAGCCTGTAGTGAGATCTTGCCTGGGGGGGGGGGAGGAAAGAAAGACTTTCTAGTTGACTTTGTCAACATTGTCTTCAGTAAACAGTGGTGTTGCTGAGCAACCCTTTCCTCCTCTGAATTAGAGGGTCATGGTTTTTGTGGTGCACATTCTAGGATGTTGGTTTTGGAAACCTGTTCTTTTTGTAGACCTTTGTTGAATTTTGGTTTTGCTTCTGAGTTTCTTAGAGCTTCTCATTATATTCTTATTACATACATTAAATTTTCTGAATTGCTACTCCATATTGCTCATCTTTTCTCCTGTTTGAACTATTTCTACAAGGCTTTCCTCTATATTCTGTCATATATGTGCTGGGTTCTGCTTGCTTTATTCTTTTAGGAAGCCTTACTCCTTGCTTGTCTAGTGTTTTTAGTGTTGTCTCCTAATTGTCCTCTTTTGCTCATTAATAAGATCTCCCTCTGTGTACAGAATGGCTTGAATCCTTCCTCAGACTTCCAAGTGCTCAAATTACAGGCATTTCTCACTAATTATGAGTGGAGTTGATTTGGTCAGTTTGTTTTAGGTCTTTGTTGAAGAAAGGAATATACTATCACATGTGCTTAACTAGTTTGCAAGCTGTTGCTTAGGGTGAGTAAAGAGAGAGTCAGGGGTCAAGACTTAGGTTTTCTGGACTCACCTAGAGATGACTAGAAGTGGATTTTCCAAGTGTATGGTGACTACTGTCCAAACAGTGTACCTACTGTTGTCATGGCCTTTACGATTTTTTCTTGCTTTGTGTGTGTGTTTGGGGGGTGGGGCAGAAAATACAGGATTCCTTTTAATAAAGATGACGTGCAGTGTGTTAGCAAGGATTATGAATGGCTGCAGTGACTCAAATATTTATGCCTGCAGGGCTTCGCAGAGACTACTGTAGTGTCAGACCTGTTAGCATAAATGTGAAATGCCATTTAATTAGCTCTTGTGTATTTTCTACAAAGGTGAATATGTGCTTCTTGCTTAGTTTGCTAATCCCTTAGACTTTATTGATTGCTAAGAGTGCTCTTACTTGTCTTGCCTAGATTTCCCGAACCAAAGAGCTTTCCTCATACCTATAGCAAAGGTCTTATGATGGGCACTAACTAGTTAGGGCATTTCCAATAGTTACTCTATTTTCCCTTCCTCTCCTTTCCTTTCCCTTCCTCCTCTTTTCTTCACTCTCCTCTCCTCCCTTTTCCTCCCTTCCCCTTCTCCCCCCCCCCTCTAAAGAGACTCTCTCTGCATAGCCATAGATGTCCTGGAGCTCACTATGCATACAACTCTGGCCTTGAATTCAAAGCTCTATCTGCTTCTGTCTCCCATGTCCCCCTTTACCTAATCGATGGATTGAAGTATTAGGGAAATCAACATTTTCAAGTATATGGCTTATAAACAAATTATGGCCTCTGAGGAAGGTAAGTTTGTAGAATATATAATGAATCTTTCACTTCTAGTTTTTAGAGAATATTCAAACATTTCAGTAAATAAATCCTTTCTATGGCATAAATAATTTATGCCAATTTTTTTCTTCTAGGCACTGACCTTTAAAAAGGTTTTGTTAGTGTTTATTTTAACAATATTATACACATATACAATTATTTTGATCACATTCATCCCTATTACCCTTTTATTCCTTCTTACACTGAAGACTGTATGCATCCTCTCATAGCAGTTATCTGGGCACTGAACTGTTTGTAGCTCAGTGGTACAGTACTTGCCTACCGTGCATGCATGAGGCTCTGAGATCAGTCCACTACTATCTCAGCACTAAAAGAGTTGTTGGAGTAGGTGTGTGTGTGGTGGAAAAATGGTCACAATAGAGTAACTATTGGAAATGCCCTAACTAGTTAGTGTCCATCATAAGACACATGCTATAGATATGAGGAAAGCTCTTTGTTGTTTTTTTTTTTTTTTTTTTTTTCCTTTTCCCGGAATCATCAAAGGAGTAGGCAAGGCAAGAAAAAAACAATATGAACAACAGTCGCCAAGACATTGTGACTGTGACCTAAAAACAGGGCATGGTACAGCAAAGTGAGATGTGGTTGGATTTGTAGTTTAAAGTTATGTAATATGGTGGTACTTACCTGTGAAAAAGATACCATTGTAAATGCGTTTAAAAGGAACTGGCAAGATGGCTTAGTGGGTAAAAGCTCTTGCTCCCAAGCCTGACGACCTGAGTTCAGTCCCTGAGACCTACATACTGGAAGGAAGCTGTCCTCTAATCTCTACAAGCATATGGACACTATATTAAAAAAAAAAAAACATATTTTAAAATGTGTATAACACAAAGTCTCGGCAGACTAGCATGTTGCCGCCAAGCCTAGCCTGAGTTTAATCCCCAGAACCCATGTGGAGGAAGGCGAAAGCTGGCTCCTTCAACTATATTTCCTATATTTTTTTTCTATATTTGTGCCCTTATACATGCATGTCCCCTTCTCTGGATGATTAGACTGGAGATGTATTAGATGGTCGCATATTTGCCTAGCATGCCTGAAGCCTTGGGTTTGATCCCCAACACCACAGTGGTCCATACCAGTAATCCCAGCACTGGGTAGATGGAACCAGGAGGATCAGAAGTTCCAGGTCATGCTTAGCTGCATAGTGACTTGGAGGCCAACCTGAGCTGTATGAGACCCTCCTGAAGAATGCAGTGCACCAGTGTTTATGCATAATGCACAGGGTTGGATTTTTTTCCTCAGTTGTTTTAAGGTTTTTTTGGTTTGGTTTGGTTTTGGTTTTTCAAGACAGGGTTTCTCTGTATAGTCCTGGCTGTCCTGGAACTCACTCTGTAGACCAGGCTGGCCTCGAACTCAGAAATCCGCCGGCCTCTGCCTCCCAAGTGCTGGGATTAAAGGCGTACGCCACTACACCCGGCCAAAATCTGTGTTTCTTGTTTTCTTTTTGAATCCACAAATCTTCCACTTGTGTTACTGAAGTTTTTTGATGCTGAAAGTTCAGGTGTACCATGTCCCTTATTTTCCTGTGGTGTGGCACACATTATCAGCAGCTGAAAGTCAGTGTGAATGAACCAACATTTGCTACTTATGGTATTTGTTTTCTGTCTTTCACAAGTGCCAGCACTCCATAGAACATACATGCTGTTCAGAACTGAAATGTGGATTATAGAATTCAGATTTGACAGGAACAAGAACCTGTTGTATACTGTAGCAAAGTGAGCTTTTCTGTGGAAGTTTGGCATGGGTAGATTTTGAAGTTTGATATTGGATTGAGACAATGGAACAAAACAGTAACAGCAATTAACAAGGCGGTGCAGTTTCTTGTGTCCTACAATCAAAGTGCAGCAAGAGGATTTTACAATCTGGTTCTAGTGTGCAACCAAGTGTGATAGCAATAGCTTGTGGTGTTTGAGGGGCCTCTCTGACCAGTAATTCACGGGGCTGCAGGGAGATAAAACATGAACCTCTTAAACAGTAATGATTAGTCATTTAAGGGTGGCTCAGTGATGTTTCGAGTACTGCAGTCTCATAGGTAAAATTTGGTCAGCTTTTGTAGGATACTAACTGCTGTGGAAGGAAATCTGTTTCATTCTTGAAGCCTCTCTGAGTCTTGTTCCAGCATAAAGTAGTACACTTGGGAGTTTATAGGAAAAATTAGTACATTTCAGAATTGAGAAAACTCACATGTTACAATGCAGAACTAAATAGTAGCTGATTGTGATAAGACTTCAGTAAGTTTGTTGTGCTGCAGTGTGTTAATTATTTTAATTCCAAAGATTATTCCAGTTAATGGATTGTTGATATTATAACCATGTTTAGGTTTTCTGGATTACAAAAAAGATACACAACATCAGAAGCCTATTGAATAATTTGGAGAAGATAGCTTTTTGTTGCCTACAGCTTTGTAAAATGTATATTTCAAATGTATATGCACATTTGCTTATACAGTAAGTTACTTAGAGCTGCCTCTTAAGACTTACCCAAGATTAGCTAACTTCACCCATGGTTAAGATTTGCTATTTTCTAGGTAATACCAGATACAGGAAAGTACTAGTCAGTGTAACGTATTAGCCAGGTGATGTAGATAGGATGACATTGAGTTGAACTAGTAAACATGGGATTCCATATTAACAAAGTGAATGAGCTGCCCACAGTCATCCAGAGGCAAGAGCCAGGGCCAGGGCGGCAACAGATGTACATACAGAATGCCTCAAAGTAGAGCAGGAGGAGAGCGAGAGCTGGGACCAAATGCATATATGTGAATGCCTGCCTTTAGGTGCTTTGGACACTATCCCAAGAATTTGGTTTACTTCCAAGGCAGAACTAGGAGCACTACTGCTAATGTTGGGTTCTCAATGTCTGACACCTATATCTTCAACATTATACATCCTAATTCATGAGATGCTAACATAAAGCCTCACACCCTAGCATGATTGCATTACTGTTGCATGGTACATTGTTTCAATGTCAGTTAAAACAACAGAGACAAAGCAAGCATAGGATCCAAACTTAACCTGTTTAATTAAGTTTTTTTTTTTTTGTGTGTGTGTGTGTGTTTTAAATGACCAGTCCAGGAATTTAACACAAATGATTGATATGCTAATGGTTCAAGTGGGTAAAGCAGACACATGCTTCATTGGACAATAATACAAGTAGAGAGGTGAAAATATCCCAAATAAAAACATGAAAGAAAAATTCACCTAGTTCTTCAGATGGTTACCTGACTCAGTTTAGGACATCCATGGAAATAGTTGGTGAGGGTGTGAGAGGCTAATGAGAGCTTCCCTGAACAAATCCAGAATGGGAAACGAGCAGGAAGACAAACCCACAAATAGTACATCCAAAGTTGAGACGGTCTTGTTACCTGCCTGGAATACTGGAAGAGGGAAGCAGCAAAGACTAAGTGAAGCCCCAATGACTAAGGATTTCCAGGATGAATGGCAGAAACCAAATTCCTGATCTAGGGAAACCAGAATGTCAAGCAAGATTGAGAAAACAAAATGCAGTCTTCCTGTAGGCAAATCCTGTTCACATCATCGGACACCAGAGAAAAAGCCTTAAAAAGAAGCCAGAACAGGAAATTCCTGTAGTGCAACAGAATTGCAATGGACTTGGCAAAGTTGTGCGGGCAAGATGTTGGAAGTGGGGCCTGGTTGGTATTGATGCCCAACATCCCAGGAAAACTGACAAAAAGTGTTGAAAACCCACCAGCATGGGGTTTTATGTTGAAAGACATTTGAAAGCAAAGTAGTCTGCTGTTGGAGGTGATGGTATGATGGGATTATGTATGTGACGAGGATAAGGGGAGGGTTGGGTTCGGGGTCGACCTAAGTGAAACCTGTGTGAGTGAAGAAGCATCATGCAGAACTTTCCTGGTGTGCACCTCATGTTATCAGCCTACCGAGGATACAACAAATGTAGCACAGGCCACTATATATAATTTTTATTCCAAACACTAGCCCCAACTTAACTTTCTGGCATACTTCTTTGAAGCTGTAGAACATGGGCATTCTATTTAGATGTCACATGATATTTGATAGTCCTAAGGTACTGTGATGTAATAATAATCAGAAAATAAAACTTCCAAGTTAACAAGTTATGTCAGCTCCACATAGTCATCAGTATTTGTAGAGGCTGGTTATTTTTTTTTTTTCCAAAGTTGCATTATATTGCTTTTGAGGTTGACTGGTTAATGGAGAAGTCACCAGTGTCGTGTGCTGCCTATCAGCTACCATCTTACCAATACCTCTGTTCTTTTACTCTTAAGGTTAAAACTTAGGCTTGCTTATGGATTCAACTTTGCTGTAATGCTAGACACCATCTCTGAATGAACTTGCTCATGTTAGTGAATGTAAACAAATCACCCAAATATTTACATAGGTGAGTCTACTTCTGAAAAAGGCAAAGTTATTTAGTCACGGTTTTCTCCTTGGAACATGAGTTAGGGAGTCCTGACTGCTCACCCCTGTCAGCTGGTGACCCTGTGGTAATTTAGGAGATTTCAGTTAGCTAACATTCAGAATACCGTTGCTCAGTTGATTCCAGGAGTCAAGAAACAGGTGGGCATAATAGGATGCATAAGACTGAGTTGGTCTAAGTTTGAACCTTTGTTTTTCATTTTTCTGTTGACTTTGAGTGAAGGTTCTTAATGGCAATGACTCAAGTTTTGGGATGGTTTGTATATGCTAGGCCCAGGGAGTGGCACTATTAGAAGATGTAACCCTGTTGAAGTAGGTGTACCACTGTGGGTGTGGGCTATAAGACCCTCATCCTAGCTGTCTGGACGTCAGTATTCTGTTAGCAGCTTTCAGATGAAGATGTAGAACTCTAGCTCTGCCTGCACCATGCCTGCCTAGATGCTGCTATGTTCCCTCCTTGGTAATAATGGACTGAACCTCTGAACCTGTAAGCCAGCCCCGATTAAATACTGTCCTTTATAAGACTTGCCTTGGTCATGGTTTCTGTCCACAGCAGTAAAACCCTAAGACAAGTTTCATCTTGTATAGCATGTAGTCTCTACATGTGGAAATTAAATGGAGGATTTAGAATAGTGACCGGCATTTTTCGTTTGGGTTAGAGTGTGCTAGATGAGTTCAAAGCACAATTTAAGTGATCAGATATCATATAATGATGCACAGTGATTTGAAGAGGTAAGCCACTTGAGTATTTACATAGATGCAGCAGCTGAACTTACATGGGAATAGTGTTTTATTTTCTTTTAGAATTTTTGTGGAGAGAAAAGTCTTTGATTGTGCTAGGATGTCACTATTCTGAAAGTATAGGTGTTGATACTGGGTATTGTCAATCTAGTCGTTACAAAGAGGAGGGAGTGACTTGTCTGAGCCTGTTTTTATAGTGTTCTGAAATCTGCTCAAGTTGCTCCCAACAGGTCACAAAACTAGCTCAAAATAATTAATCCTGGTAGTTCGGTTTGTTGTAGTACACTGTACACTACAGCAGAGGGCTCCCAAGAAGTGGGTGGGGCTTTAATAGGCAGGTCCTTCTCTTTGCTCAGTCTGGCATCTGGGAGATGTAGTGGAAAGTCATCTTTGTTTTGATAGGTTTTGTTTGTTTTTAAATACGTATTTTATTTGGGTAGGTTTTTGAGACCGGGTATCACTAGCTCAGGCTGACTTGAACCTCTTTCCTGCATCATTCTTAGTACTGAAAGCACAGGCATGTGCCACTACACCTAGTTCTGTGGATTTTTGGTTTGGTTTGGTTTTTTGTCACAATTGTGTAGAAAAGAGAATAGAAATAAGATCAAGGAAAAGTGAATAAAAGTACAAGTTTAAAAACCTTTAAGTTATTGATAGTTTTAGAATAACTGTATGATGCCTAAAATAACTCCTGACTTATTCTGTTTTATTTTAGTGTTCCTCTTGAGGTAAGGTCTCCAGAGCTCTGTAGCACATGCTGGCCTGACACTCACTATATAGATAGACCAGGCTAGTTTCAAACTTTAGGCTATTTTACCTGTGCCTTCCAAGTGCATGACCCCACCCAGCTTGGGAAGTTTACTCTTCTAGCCCAGTGGTTCTCAAACCTAGGGATTGAATGACCCTTTTCAAGGGGTTGTCTAAGACCAGGGAAAAACACTGATATTTGCATTATGATTCATAACAGTTACGGAATTACAGTTATATAGTAGCAGCAAAACTTATGTTATGGTTGAGAGTCACCACAGTATTCAAGGACCACAGCATTAGGACAGTTGAGAACCACTGATCTAGCTGCTTGTTTCGAGCTAATTCAGATGCTATCCCAGAGTGATAATCACAGTTTAAGCATTACAGATCTGCAAAACTGCCCTTTCTCAAACAAAGAAAAGCTAAGCAAAGCACAGAGACCAAGATAACCAACGGTAATCCTTGCTCAAGGTCATGGAGGTAAGAGATGAAGGAGGCAGCGTTTACTGACTTGATGTTAGTGGTGCTCTGCTTGTTATTATACAAAGAGTTGACTCAGGAAAACTTCTTACCTTCCCAGTACACATATGAAGTTTGGGAATAATCCTGTAGTATTTAAGGTTAGGAAGAATGAGCTTTGAAAAGAATAGCACAGAGGTCCACGGAGGCGGGAGGAGGCAATGTTGGTGGTCGTCTTTGGTCAAGAGAGTTTTTGAAGTCTTCTGTACATAAGGCCTGGCTATAGAGAGAAACTTCTAGTTTGAAATCTCAACTTGGCAGTACTTACAAGGCTGAACACATCTTCCAAGGGACTAGTTTACCACCACCACTACCTTTGGTGCTAGGCTTGGGCCCAGGACTTCAACATGATAAAAGTGTTTTACCTCAGATTTAAACCTGAACCTTAACTCAGTGTTGAAGCATGACAAGATGAAGGCTCCTTCTGGTAAAGACAACATAGGTGGAAGAATGGCCAGAGAAATGTTCTAGATAGAGAAACAGCTTGGTAACAATGGTATGGGTTCTGTGTTTGTTTTTTTTCCTCTTGGGCTTAGCCTTTAAGAGCCATCTTCCAGCCCCCAACCCTTTGTTTGAGATGGGGGTCTCTATGTATCTCTGCCTAACCTGGAACTCTGTCTACATAGACCAGGCTGGCCTCAAGCTCTTAGCTTCCACTGCCTCTGCCTCTGCCTCTGCTGGGATTAAAGATGGGCACCACCACACTTGGTTTAGGGCAAAAAATTTTAAGAATGGAGGGCATGAGTTCAACCAGTGCAATTGAGTTTGAATGAAACTTGAACTTGGAACTTCGAAGACTGCAGGACTGCCACCGTGGGGATTAGACTGGTAGGTAGACGGGAGATGAGTGGGCGGGGTCAGAAATGTGGGCCTTTGTAAGAGAGCAGCCGGGTGGGGACATAAAAGACCAAGGTTAGGAGTGGTTCTCATGCTGCAGGCTGTCCCAGAGGGTGTCGCGGTTCTGTTCTTACTGGCTGAGTAAAACACAAATTCGCACACATGCTTTCTTAAGTTTCTTATTACAGTGGAGAGTTTTTAGTGAGTTAGCTTAGATATATGAGAGTGGTGTGCCTGGTTTTGATAAACATAAAGGATGACACATCCAAAGCTCGACTGATAGTGATTTAAATTAGGGGAAAATGTTAGGAGAAAGTTGTCTAGGCTTCTGAAAAAAAGCCCATATCCTTTCAAAACTAAGTGTATTTTGTTTGTGTATGTACATTTTTGTGTGCCAGGTGGAACATGTGGAGGTCAGAGAACAGTTTGTGGGACTAAGGCTGTAGAGTAATGGAACACACAAAAAAGAAAGAAGTTGATTATACTAGTAGGTAGTTATTTTCAATTTTGAATAAAATTAAAAGAAAATACTCAGGGTTATAAAACCCCAGAATGTCAAATAGAAAAGTGTTAACTTTATTGCTTCTGCCCAGATCTTACCTTTGACTTCACACACAGATCATATTTCAAGCATATAGTCTATAGTGTTATGTTACACTGTTACAGTAGGTAGGTAGGTTGGTAGGTGGGTGAGGCAGGGTCCCCTTTTGTAGCTGTGGCTGACCTAGAACTTCCTGGGCACACCAGATTGGTCTTGAATTCGCAGAGATCCACGTGCTACCACTTCCTGAGTGCTAGGACTGAAGGTGCCACTACTACTGGCTGTACTTCAATATTTAAAACTAGCCACCAGATGGACTGTTGCTAAAGAGTTGAACCCAGGGCTTTGCACATGCTGGGCAAGCACTCTATCACTGAGGTGTATCCTTCCTCTTCAAAGAAACCTACTCGCCGGACGTGGTGGCGCACGCCTTTAATCCCAGCACTTGGGAGGCAGAGGCAGGCAGATTTCTGAGTTCGAGGACAGCCTGGTCTACAAAGTGAGTTCCAGGACAGCCAGGGCTACACAGAGAAGCCCTGTCTCAAAAACAAAACAAAGAAACCTACTCCTCTACTTTTAAATGTTTGTGTGTACTACCTGAGGTACTGTGGTAGAATGCACCGTTTGTATTCTAAGACTGTGTCCCTGGCAAGAAAGAAGGCAGTCAGCCCTTGAGATTGTAGTCTTTGAAGCATCTGTTAGTGAGCCTCGTTGTCAGAATTGGTTGGGAAGCGAGGATATTGAAACCTCTCATGTTTGTAGTTATCTGCATGCTTTGCAGCTAGTGTGCCCGGTTCTTTGTTGTAGAGTCTTCCTCTCGTCTCCTTAGAGCTGTGGGCTATACTAATCTGACAAGTCCGCTGCCCTGCCAGGGCAGTTGTATTATTACAGAGGAGGCTTAGAAGTAAATACTAAGACTACTCCCTGGTTCATAGTAATTTAGACATCAAACATAGAGGGAAGTGGCTGACAATTCTGGTTGGGTGGCTTTTATACAATTCGTGTGGTCTGGACCCTTTTCCAGATGTTCTCAGATACTCATACGTAGTGGGGCCACTAGTTCTCTTAAAAACAAGCAAACAAAAAAAGGGGGATATTCTCCTTAGAGATCGCTAAGGAAATTCAGGTTGCCGCCAACACTGAGGAACACTGAAGAAGGGTTCTGGCTGTCTACTTTTCTGTTCCCTCTCATGCCTCATCTCTATTGGCTAAGAGTGTAAGAAGGTCCACATAGTCTCTGGAGAGGATTTAAGTGAGGATTTTGAGGATGCATTTAGGGTGAGAAATATATCTGCTACAGACAGTGGGCTCTTCTTGCTAAACCAAAGACCATCTTGACTGACTGACTGACTGCCTTTTGTTCGTTGAGTTAAGGGTTGCCAGCCTTTTAAAATCCTTTTTCTTGCTTTTGGTGCACAGTCTGGTGATCTGTGTTCCCCATTTGAAGTTAATACATAAAATACATATCATTTACAGATGTTGCAAGTTACATTGAAGAGAGGCTGTCAGAATTTTGAAATGTGTATAATAATGTAGCGTATCCTTTATTAATGATAGTGGGGTATAGTCATGTTAATTCTAAGTTATATAAATAGTAATGAAAGATTCTACAAGTTGGGATTGTAGCTTTGTTCATACAGTACTTGCCTAGTGTACACAGAACCCCACATTGTGTCTCCAGCACCGTATAAACTGGGTGCTGTGATTCATTGCTTTTATGCTAGTACTCAAGAGGTTTAGGCAGCAGGATCAGAATTACAGGGTCACCCTCAGCTACAAACTGAATCCAAGGCCAGCCCCAGTTCCATGGAACTATTTTAAACCTATCACCAATGAGATTATAATGTATTATGAAGCAGCTGGTTTGTATTGGAGACAAAGTCCCAGTTATGATAATGCTGCGATGGTTGCTAGCAATCACATAGAACACTTTGAAACCTGAGCTTAAGTTTAAGAAAATGCTAAGTGGGCTTCATCACGGTATCTCATTGCATGGATATTATACACTTTAACTACTCTCTGCTACCCCTGTAGCCCCTTCGACTAAAACTCACAATGGAATGATCATTTATTTGCCAGTAGCTGAATAATACAAAATTTCTGCAGAGAATCAGCAGAAAGCTAGATTGCCTTTTCAACATGAAAGCTAACAGGAGTGGTTTGTTTTTGCAGGAATACAAGCGCAAGTTAGCCCGAGTTTCCCTGGTACGCAAAGAACTCAGAGCCCGGATCCAGAGCCTGCCAGATTTATCTCGTTTGCCCAATGTNACTGGCAGTCACATGCACCTGCCCTTTGCGGGGGACATCTACAGTGAAGACTGATGGCCAGTCTCCTCCAGGGCCAGGACTTTGGCAGCCATGGAGACAGTATCTAATCACTGTACACTATCTAATTCCTAATGAGAAGAACTGATCAGGAGCTGATGTGAGACTGTTTATGGGATCGTTAGAGCTTGATTATAGAAGAGACTAAATGTTTCAACTTCACCTTACTCTTGCCACCCAAATACTGGTTCTGTGTGTCCTCATGCCCTTTGAGTTTAACACTAGACATGGATGCCGTGTGCAGGGTCAAATTAAAGCCTAGAGAACCGTTCCCCNGTAGCACTGTAGTAGTTCCATCCCAAATGCCATCCCAGGATAAAAGGTCTGTTAAGNAGAGATTCNCTTGATNNCACTATTTAGAACTAAGTGCATTTAATGCTTTAAGGATGTTGTAAGTTCTGATGTCCTAATGAGGACAACTCCAGCTGACTGCTCCTGTCGGGTCAGTCTTCTTACAGCAGATCCCTTTAACAAAACACCAGCTGTGGGGAGTAAAGGAAGCATCAGACAGTGACGTAATCCCCGTGCTTAATCCCTGCCCATGTGATGTAAACAATAGCTCTTAGTGTGAGTAGCTCAACAACTCAGTATCCATAATGTTCAATTAAGTAGCCCAAAACATTTTATTTCTGTAAAGTTTTTGAATGATTATATTTTGGAATTAAGCAATGCTGTAATACAGGGTAGATCTGGTGAATTTTATATTTGTATGTTTACAGATGTAAATACACAGCAAATGTACCTTTATCTTTACTTGAACCTAGTGTGTTAGAGCAGGTGCATGCTCTCCAGCTTTCTTTTAAGTTCCATTGTGAACCTGCAGGTTTGTGTTTCATAATGACAGNAGGGAGATATTTTCTCCTTTATTGCTTTGCATTTCTCATGTAATCAGAGTCCAAGTAAATAGTTAATAGAACACCTTTTAAATTTCATAGACCAATTATACTCACTACTCTGAATGCTTCACTGTTTCTTTCTCAGTATTAGAGGTTATAGTTGAAATGAATTTACATGTGAAGAAATGACAGGTAATTTATCTTTAATAACCAGTAGATTTGGGAACAGTGCTTTAAACACTGGCCTCTCTCCAAAACAGAGTTACATGTATGGCATCACTCCATCCCCTGCATGTCCTATCTTCCAATGACAGCTTTTGGGAGTTAGAACACATTTCCTCACAGAACCTATAGCTGTTCTCTGTGCACACCTCTGAAGCTCAACTGGGAGCCCAAACCACTGGACCACAGATATGCTTGTAATGAGCTGACAAGTGGCTCTCGCACATCCAGAGCAGCGTTTGTCTGTCACGTAAGGGTTTGTGTGCAGCAGCCAGACCCTCACGCTGGGGTGGCTGCCAGGGCTGCTATCTTTTCCTTAGGGGTAGGGATCGAAGAAAAGATTCAGCAAAGGAGATGCACATTACATACCCTGATTATTCCTGTTTTGAAAGTATGCCAAGTAAGTTAGTTTTTGTTGTTGTTTTTGAAAGCAAAAGCTTTGTGTGTTAACTTATTTTCAGTATCTTAAATTTATTTATGATTTGCTGACACAGTGATTTATCCATCTAAAATAGATACTTTTCCATTTAAAACTAATTTATAAATGGTATACTCTTGGGAAGATATAAACTCTTTTAGAAGTTTCCAGAAATATTTTCACCATGAAGACAGACTTAGATACTCTTTTGATGCCACTATCTGATCTAAATATTTATGATAAAATGTATTATTTTTTTAAAGAGTGTGATGAGATCTGTGATAAATGCTAGTACTCAAAACCTGAGTCCCCAAACCACAAGTTGTTGGTTAGCTCACTAATTGAACAGACTGTACAGTTTGTTCTCGAAGTAAGTTTTTCAGCCTTACAGTAGTTAATANTCCTTTCTGAAAGGAAGACTAAACTTAATGGGCTTAAACCAGGCGTGGTGGGTCATGCCTTTGATTTCAGTACTTGGGAGGGAGGTAGGAGGATCTCTGAGTTCAAGGCCAGCCAGTTCTGTAGAGTGAGACCCATGCCATTAGTTATATGAGTGAGACCCTGCATTCAGAAAAAGAAAAAAAAAAAAAAAAAAGAAATGAGCTTAGGTGAGGGGTATAAAATACCAAACTGTAAATCATGCACATTTTCTCTACCATGTACCCGAGGCAAATTACAAGTATGAGAGCAACCTGGTCTGGCCCTCAAGGGAAAGTATGTCACATTGTAGCAAGGTCCTGTGCTGTGAATGGACACCATTCCTCTTTTCTCCACAAACAGTGCAGAGAGCTGTCGGAGTGGCAATGTGAGCAGATTCCCCGGAGCTCCCTCTGCTCCTACAACACTACAGTGAGTAAATGAACCATAGGGGGAGCTGGGAGCCTGGAAACGAGCTGGGCTCTGTAGCCAGACTTCCCTGAGGAAGACCATCCCACCTGTAGCTGTTGTGATAACTGTTCACAGCATTCTGAATCAGGACTTTTCTATAAGAAATCCTTTAGCATTAATAAAAGCTAGGATGATCCACCCATCATGATTTTCAGAGTTCAGAGGATGTTGTCTGCTGTCACTGTTATGAGTAGCTTTGTGGTGTGTGGTTCATGAACTGGTCTGAGGACAGTGACTGGGAGGTAGGAGGGCCTTCTTCAATTCCGAAGTCGACAGGATGTGAAGTAATGCAAAACCCCTACACTGTTTTACTAGCTATTAGGAGTTACTCCTAGAGATGNGCCCTGCTTCTCAGTTGTGCTAGAAAGAGCTTTTGACGGTGTGAATTCAGTTCTTCTCTGTACAGAAAGGGAACACTGGGTCACTTAATGGATTTGTGTATACACAGCATCTGTTGCCATCTAGTTTGCGGTGTCAAGAGCACATGGATAAAGGATACTCCGTCTTTTATAAATCCTTTTCTTTGGCTGTATCTGATGACAATATAAGATCTTAATAAAGTTTTATGTTCTTTTTGAAGAGTTTGTGTGTGTGTGTTATTTTCTGAATCCATTTCATTGATAAAGGACAGGAAGGTGGTGGGACTAATGGGAGGGAGTTGGCAAAGTCCTGGAAGTAGTCAGTGAAGCAGAAACAACACAAAAGGGGACTATCAGTATCATCAGAGGTATGTATTAAACTGCAGATGGCTGAGCACCAACTTGATTCTTTTCTCTTTTGTTTGCTTGCTTTCTCAAAGCACAGGCTGGCCTTGGGTTGGGCCTCCCCGCCTGAGCCTGCTCAGTGCTAGTATTGATTGGGACTGGTCACGTTTCTTACTCTCCATTCTCACCTTTAGAGCTTCCTTGTTTGTCTCTTTCCCTCTGTCTTTATTGATTTCCTCTTTTATTAACTGTTCCTTCCACCTTCTCTCTTCTGATATTAATTGCTGGACTTGTTCTGTTCATTTCCTTTCTATTTCCACCTTTAAATCCACTCTCCACATTGCTTTACTACCTCCCAAGTTAGTGAGGTTGAGACGGTGTGTGTGTGTGTGTGTGTGTGTGTGTGTGTGTGTGTGTGTGTGTGTGTGATAGTCTGTACCAGCACAGCGGGTAGAATGGACTGTTGATGGTGTTTTCAGGTGGTGCTTGATGGAGCATCTTCTGGGGCACAAAGGTCACTCCACAGCTGTATGCGTGTCTTCAAATGTATAAAAGCTAGTAGGAATGAGATAGTACAATTTTCAGAGCTTCATTTTCCTAAGTGTGTTAGATAACTACCATTAGCCTTGACCAGGAACTTGTTCTTAGTGCAAGTTATTGGGCCCAGATTTACAGAGTCACACTATCCAAGATTAGGGACATACTCCTCTTCAGCAAATCCTCTAGGTAATGTAAGGTTTTTAAAGAACATTGCTTTTTAAATGAACATTTTGTCTTTTAAAGACTTATTGTGCATGCTTGTGCGTGTATGTATACCTGCAAGTCACGAGTCAGAGGTGGAGTTATACACAGTGTGAATTGTTGGGTCCTCTGCAAGAGCAGTACACCTCCCTCTTACTTGTTGAGTTGTCTGTCCAGCCCCTGAACATTATATCCGAAGCGTCCAACAGTGATCCAAATGGATAACTTGCTAAAGTAGGATATGCAACAAACTTTAGAGTTATCACATTTGAATTCTGCCCTTCACGGAAAAGTATAAAACTGGAATTTTGAATTAAAGAACCCTGTGATTCAGAATCATTGGCTAATTTAAACATACCTAGAAATACTGTTATATTCAGTTAATTCTGTCTGTGTATATGCTGCTGGAGATGGAACCCAGTATCTTTCCCATGAGAATCACCCACTCCCACCAAGATGTATTCTTTGTTCAGCAAATAAAATCTTACCATATTTATTTGGAAGTACAAGTTGAGGGGAGGGGTGTATTTTAAAAATCATACATCAATATATGGCTTTTCCCAAATAATACTGTCATGAGTTGTCTTCTATTAGTGGACTCTATTGCTTGTTGGTATAGTGTCTCACTATACAGTTTAGGCTGGCCTTGAACTCCGTCTTCCTGAGTATTGGGACCAAACTATTCCATCATTTGAAATGCTATATATGTTGTATATGTTCACCATATTCACTATACTGCCATAAATAGGGTGAACCTAGGTGTGGTTGTGGTTTCAGATCTGAGCTGCAGTTAACACTCTTTGTGTTGTTGTTGAGGTAGTATTTGAGTATTGTATGGCCTCAGGTGAGCTTTATGGCCAGTTTATCACATCCCAGTCTATTGGACATGGATGCCCAAGTTAGCAGCAAATGTCACTGGTGCTTTCTCACTGAGCTGCGAGTCTGCATGCCTTTGTGAGCACTTAGGAAGACTGCAGGCTGCAGTTGTCAGCCTCTGCCTCTTTGCTTCTTTTTATGTCCATGAATGGGACAGAACAATTACAGCTGCAGTATAAATCAGTAGCATAAAACAGTCTTTCCTGATAGATCTAGTCTCCCCACTGAACCCATCAAAAGCTAACTTCCAGTGACTGAGCTTACTGGTTCATTAACATGCATTTTTCCTATATGTTCCCTTAAGAGGGCAGGGATCTGATCTGGGACTAGAGTCCCAGATGGTTGTGCTGACAAACCTGGGTCCTCTCCTGGCTCTCCAGGCCTCATGTGCTTGTGCACACACCACAGTTGTGTGGAGGTCAAGCGATGGCGTGCAGGAGTTGTTCCTCTGCTTCCACCATGTGTGTCCTAGGAACTAAACTTGGGTCAGAAGGTCTTGGCAAGTGATTTTTACCTGTCAAACTTCAGCCCCCTGGGATAGTTTTAGCAGCTTACCAGTCAGTGCAGTAATCACTTTTCAAATAAACCAGCACAGTAGGCCTAGTTTTAGTTATGAAATATGAAATGTCATATATGAAGTAAAACGTGTATGAGGTCTATTTTTGTCAGTTCATTACCAAAATTCTCCATGTTTGTTTTCTGTCATTTCAGAAACTTAGTTTTTTATAAAGCTGTAGGCATTACCAAAAAACATCTGGTTTAAAATACCATTTGATTTTCTTTTGGTCTTCACCTTCATTCCACAGGTGCACTGTGTGGACAGAGGGTGAGTATGACAATGTAGCACACTAGAAATCTTGTTTTTAAAAGTTTGGAAATTATTTCAAATACGGCCTTTTTTGTATGTTGCCAATTGAAATTTTTTTTTTTTTTAAATGATCCCTAAAACTGTTCAAGTGCACTTTGATTGGCAAAATGAAAAACATTTCAGTAACTATTTTCAGAAGTGTTAGGATTTTTTTACGCCTTCCTAAGACATCTTATTTTCCCAAAGATCCAACGAAACTAATACTCAAAATTTTTTACTGCAGTTCTTTAAGTCTAGGAAACAGTACACTAAAGAACTCCCCAGTGACTCACTTTACCTCAGCTCCTAAAACACACTGCACAATCCCTTTTTTACTCTTCAGAATGCATGATCTAAATCAGGAGAGGCTCAGTAGTAGTAATGGGGTGAACTCTGCAGACACAACACGGAACGCCTGGCCTGGATCACTGCTGCAGTGCTTAACCCTTGTTAGCCCAACCCTTGGTACAGCGCTTGCTCAGCACGCAAGACCCTGAGTTTAATCTCTAGAATGGATATGAAGGAAGCAGGTGTTTATTTTATCTTTCAAAATGTGAAAAATGTTCATAGTTTACTAATATTGTTATGCACGTGACTGAGGAAATACATTTGATTTTTCTATATTAAAACGTTATTTATACATGGAAGAAAGCTTGTTTCCTTCTGAAAGAAATGATAATAAAACTTCAAAACCTAAATTAAATACTACCATTCGGTACATATTATACCTTTATCATAAAAACTGTCTCAGTTTTCAAAGCCCTTTATTACATTTATTCATCTGCTGCAGGGCAGGCACTCATGTGGAGCTCAGAGAACAACCTGTAGGCTGGGGTTCATTCTGCTCCATTGGTCCTGGAGATAAAATACAGAGTTGTAGGCGTGGCCACAGCAGTACTTTCCCTTTGGTCATTTTTTGGCCTTCACATTCACCAGGGAGGCCCAGGAGGCTTGGTTTAGTGAGTCAATTCCCACAGCACTGAAGGGTGACAAGAACAGCTTGCTTTTGGCTTAGTTTCCATGTGCTCAGACATCAAAGTGAGGACAGACGCTGCACTTGACAGTTCTTTCTTTCAGAGGTCATTCCCTCACAGAGAAGATAAGAAGTGCCTGAAGTCCAGCGCTGGGCTCTTGTCAGACGCGCTCTGGCTGAGCAGTGCTTTTAGTTGAGAGAAGTGTTTCTTTCTTTTGCTCCCATTCCTTGAGGAGCAAATGGGTGTTGACTGTCCAGATGTAGGTGTTCTGAAAGGAGAGAAAAACTATTGTCAATCACACTGCCAAAGGATAAGACGTTCCTCCTGCTAAGAGCACTGCACCCAACATCATCTGCTGTGTATACCACACTGCATTACAGCTCTGTCTGGACACTGGCCGTGTTCGTCATGGTAATTCCCATGAACAAAAAGCCTCATGGAATATCCAATCCTGGCACCATTTAGGAAGCTCTTAGAGCACTTTAGGAGGCATTTAGAAACACCCATGATACCTGAAAGGTAAACCTAGAGGTAAAAAATTACCGGGCTGAATTTACACCTGACACCAGCATTCACGATAACTCTTGCAACTGCAGACTTCATTCCTCTACAGCCCTCTAAGGCCCTGAGGAGGCACTGTTTCACTATGTCTTTCCCAGTAGGATGGCAGTGCCACAGCACAGGCACTAAATTACTGGTGTTTTTGGATAGTGTCAGGTCCACAGGACACACTCCACAAACATACACAGAATAAGCTGTTTACCATCTAGTATGAGTTTGCATGTGGCTGTAGGGGTCTGAACTGGGTTGTGTCTACAAGCAAGGACTACCAACTGAACCCTTTCCTCAGAACTCCTAAAGGCAAATAAATGGCTTTAAATACACCAAAATTTTCTTTTACCCACATTTACACAAAAAGTGAAATTTCTGTTGGATTTATATCAAATATTAACTAAAATCAGTAATACACAGAAAACTGGATTTGACATTTTAACCCAGTATCACAAACTTCAAGCTCAATATAAAATTTCAATCATTAAACAGAAATAATCAAGTCCTGGCTAGATTTTGTTTATGTTCAGGACATTGATCACATTCGTAGCTGTGGGATTGCACTTAAATTCATGACTATCATACTGAGGCTTCCTAAAATGAAAACTTGTTGGGAGTCTGTGGCAAATCTCATTTCATCTAGATTCCCATAAGAATTTGTGTCAGAGGGGCTGGTGAGATGGCTCAGCAGGTAAGAGCACCTAACTGCTCTTCCAAAGGTGCAGAGTTCAAATCCCAGCAACCACATGGTGGCTCACAACCATCCTTAACAAGATCTGACTCCCTCTTCTGGAGTGTCTGAAGATAGCTACAGTGTACTTACATATAATAAATAAATAAATCTAAAAAAAAAAAAGGAGAGAGAGAGATCAAGAGCATGACAGTGGTGGCTCACGCCTTTAGTCTCAGCACTTGTGATGGAGGCAGGCAGATCTCCGTAAATTCAAAGTCATCCTGGTCTACAGGGCAGCAAGAGGTGCAGGGGGTGAGGCAGGGAGGAAGGAGAGAGAGACACACAGACAGATATTTAAAAAAAAAAAAGAATTTGTGACAGAGGAAATATCCTTTGGAAACTTAGTGTGAAGGCTTCTACAATACAGGGTTATCTGAGGCAACACACAAGACAGGCAAGTGCAGGGCTGGAAGGCCATAGTCTTGTATTTACCCAATACGGCAGGACTTATTAAAGACTGCTGACAGCTGCACGTGAGCCATTTCTTCCTCAGGAAAGCACTGTCCTAGCCCTGACAAAGGTTACTGAGGACCTGGCCCAGGACAGCAGCAGTAGAAAAGGAAAACTGGCAACAAACTACAGCATGGAAGCTGCCAGTCCCTCTGCCAGTCAGGTAAGGATGCATAAAAGGACGTCTTGTTCCGAGTTAAGAACAGGGGAAGGGAAGACTTGGAGGTGGGCTGTGGATGTGTGTCAGGTGTTGGGATAGACTGCATAGGAGCCATATGCACTGATGTAACAGCTGAGGATTAGAACTGTCAGACAACAAAGGGCATGGGAGAAGAATGCGCCACAGCCTGTAATGCATGAGGTGCTCAGGATGCACATGAAACTAGACACTTCATGTTTCACTGCACTAACAAGTCTAAGTACCTGATGGTCACGGAGGGGCTCTTGCCTTTGGAACCATTCGTATTCTGACCGAGGTTTGCAGAGCCTGGGGCCGTTCTCTTTGGTGTCTTCCAGCTGGCTTTGTTGGCAGCAGTGGCAGCGTTGCTCTTCAGTGCCCACAGGAAGCTTCTACTCTTACCATGATGTCTCACTGTTCTGTTGCATGTTCTACAGGTAATCAGCTACCACAAAAAAGAAGTTGGTCCCGTGAGTCCTGGCAATGTAACCCAAAAAACTGTGTTTCCCCAATTCCTATGTGAGTATGACAGAGACAAGTTAGCACAGAGCCTGTCGTCCTCTATGGAGGAGTCAGATAAGACAAGTCCATAATGATAAAATACCAACAAGAAGGTGCTGGTTAGGTGTTTATATTTAATACTTTAAAAAGACAACAGAGTTGGGGGTGATGAGACACTCTGAGACCCTAGCCCTATAGAAAGAACTATAGGTAACTAAGGAATGTGGAAAGCAGGAGGAATCGTTTTCCTGGGGGAGAGCACACCAGTTGGCTATCCAGTACTAATCAGCTAGCCCTGAAAACATACATAGCACTATATCAATGGAGCAGGTTATGGTTAGGAGTATATATGTACATACATAATACATACATGCATGTGGCAAAGAAAAGAAAGAGACCATGAATTTAAAAGAGAGGAATGAGGGGTACCCGGGAGGTTTGAAGGGAGGAATGGGAAGGGAAAATGGTGCAATCATATTTCTATCTCAAAAGTAAAATAATTTAAAAAGATAATGGACTCATTATGAAACTGATTTGTGTAGAAGCTAGGGACAGGAGGGCATCCGCTAACACTTGATGTTCTTTTTAACAGCAGGAGAGGCTTACTGTTTTCTAGCTGGTGAACTTTAGTTCTTTTCTCAGTAAAACATAGCCGATCACTGGCATTTTATGTAGCACCTTTGAATCCATAGTGACTATGTAAATGCTAGACTAATAGAACCCTTCCATTTCCATCAATATTTATTTTTATTTTACGTGTATGGGTGTTTGTTTGAATGAAAATATGTGCACCATGTATAAGACTGGTCCTCTAGAATAGGCCAGAAGGTACAGAAAGTGTGTTGGTTATGGGAATGGCTGATGGGAACCAAACAGGTAGCAAGTGCTTTGAGCTGCTGAGCCCTCTCTCCAGCCTCAGTAGGATGCATTGCTAAGACATGGTCCACTTTGTACCTAATGCCTTTTCTACATAGCCTATGTCTCAGCGGCATGTAAGCTAGTTACGTGAGACGTACTTAGATTTCAACAGACAAAAATTCAAATAAAGATCTGTGTGGTGATTTGCGTGAGAATGACCCACTTAGGCTCATAAGCTTCAACACTTGGTCCCCAGTTAGTATAGCTGTTTGAGAAAGACTAGGAAGTTGGACTGGGGCAGGCTTTGAGGTTTCAAAAGAAGGTGACTCCCAGTGTCTGTCTCTGCCTTAAGGTTGTGGATCAGGACGTGAGCCCTCAGTTGTTCCTCCACTTGGCCAACATGGACTCTAGCCCTGTGGAGCAGTCTGCATAATCAAACACTTCCTTTTATAAGATGCTTTAGTCAGGGTGTTCTGTCACAGCAACAGAAAAGTAATGAGAGCAGTCTGCATAGATGAAGGTCTGCTGCCTTACAGTTTTTGGAAAAAGGCTATATACAAATTAAGAGCCTTTCTTTCAGGTATCTAACTGAAATACAGTAGAGTATAAACTTCAGCAGAGTAAACCATCAGAACACTGCACACATCTTCCTAGGGAAACATTTTCAACAGTTGGAAATATATTCCCAATGTATTGCACTGTTTCCTAGTAAGTTCCTGTGGCAGGAAGCTCATAGGTTGAGGTCGTCTAGGCTACACAGTGGATTTAAGGCCAGTCTGGGCTACACAGCAAGACCTTATCTCAGAGCCTGCAAACACTTGAGTAAGTTGGTAATGTTTACACAGAGCATGCAAAATAGAAGATATACTTGATAATGGTCTCCATCTAGTAAGCCTTTGGAAATTTTTGTTTTATTCCATTTTATACACTAAACACTTTGCTGGGTGGACACATGCTGACCCTGGGACTTCATACACAAAGTGAGTGAGGAGGGAAGTATTTGTTACTGAAGAAATGATTAAATGGTGACTGAGCTTGTGAGTTTGACTGCTAAACATAAGGAATTCTCAAAACTGAAAATACTGCGCTCAACAGTGAGGTGAGAGCAAGTAAGAGCATCAATCCTTGGTTTTGGGGAATTATCAAAAATTAAAACTACTAGCCAGTGTGATAATGCACACATTTAATCCCGGCGCTGGGGAGGCAGAGGCAGGCTGACCCTGGTCTACAAAGCCAAGTTCTAGGACAGCCAGGGCTTTCAGAAGCACTGTCTTAAGATAAATTATACCCTCAGAGAATCACTATCACAGAAACATTGTGTGTGCACTCTGACACTCCAAATGTACAACTATAACTTTGTTCTGTTCAGGCTGATTCTCCCTCTAAGGGACAGAAGACAAAATGACAGCTTGTTTTTATGTACTAAGCTGCAACCTTACCAGCACACTTGTAGAGTCTTTATACTTTCTCAACAGTTTCGCTTCTTTAAAACTGAGTGTATCATTTCTTGCTTCTCGATTAATAAGTTTCTGTATCTTCGGTGTCAATTTGGCTTTAGGTTTGAGGCGCACTCTAGAGTTATCCAGAACCAACAATTGGAAGCAGTGTGGACATGTTTCCTGAAAAGTACTGTTATCCTCTACAAATAAACAAACAAATAAAACTCACAGTTTGCAAGTCAGAATATTTTGTTACCTCAAACAACTGGTATCATAAGTGGGGGGAAAACCATACTGATATCAGCAGATACAGTCTCTTGAAGCAAACTTCAGATATGAAAATGCATAAAAGCAAACTGGCAATAATGTACTTTACAGAATTCTCTAATCCCATCCACTCCTGCAGCAGCAGGTAGGCAGGTCACTGGCCTCTCCTTGTCTGCTCATGTGTTGCTTAGTTATCAACACATTTACCACAAAGCAATCGGCACAGGATTTTTCTTCCCTTCCTTCTTTCTACCATCAGTACAACTAGTACTTTCTGTGTACTGTGAACAAAGGACAACTAGATGACATAGACCATCACATGTTAATGCTGGGCCAAGGGATGGGACTAAGGAGGGAGGAGCAGAGGCTGGTGAAGTTATGATAATTTAAAGAAGGATGTTTAGGGAAGCGTCATCAAATGAGCACTGTAGAGAAAAATGACAGCAGGCAGAAAGTAGTGTTCAAGGCACTATAAGGCAAATGCAAAGGCCCAGGAACACAACAACAAGCAAGGCCGCTATGGCTGGAGTCGAGTGAGCCAACTGGAAGTACGTCACAGAGGTTATGTGGCATTCCAGCCTAGAAAGAGACTGCAGAATGCCCTTTGGATCAGGTTGCAAGCATGGATAAAAAGTGGGTCAGTGGCCTGGTGAGATGGCTCAGCGGTTAAGAGCATTGACTGCTCTTCTGAAGGTCATGAGTTCCAACCCCAGCAACCACATGGTGGCTCATTAACCACCCATAATGATCTGGGCCAGAACAAGCCTGGGGATGCAGGGGGGTGGGGCCTAGCAAGAGGGAGAAGGGGAGAGGGAAGGGGGTCGGATTGGGAGGTATTTTAAAGCCACTGTGATTTGCTAGTACAAGGTGGACCAAGGAGGAGAGGTGTTGTTAGGGTGTCAAGAAATAGCTCCAAAAAAAAAAAAAAAAAAAGAAATAGCTCCAAGGTACAAGATCACTGTTTACTAAGGTGAGAACTGTTGTGTAAAAAAGGAGGGGGTGAGAGCAGGAAGGTCTCAGTATATTGTAGCCAAGACCCAAGACTGAGTAAAAAAATTCATCTAAGAACTGAGTTCTGGGACACCACAATGTTTGGCTCTTGGAAGATTATTAGGAAAACCAAGAGGTACAGGAGTAAGAGGTAGATGCCTGGACATCCGAAACCCTGACCAATGGGGTGCTGTTGAGTTGGTTCAAGGGGTCAAGGCACTTCTATCAAGGTAGACAACCTGAGTTCCACCCACGGGAACCCACCCATCCAATAGAAGGTCTAGATCCCATCACACTCTTCTGGTCACCAGGCTCCCAAGTGACGACAGACACGAGGGCAAAACTCAATAGAATAAAATGTAAAAATAAAAGCAGATCAAGGGGCAAGGGAGATGGCTTAGGGGGTAGGAGAATTGGTTGTTTTTCGCAGAGACTCAGGATTAATTCCGAGCACCCACATGGGGGCTCAGGGCCGGTTTTAGGTGCGCCTTCAGGGGATTCGACGCCCTCTCCTGGTTTCCACGGCATCAGGCAAACACACAAAGCACCAAAACACATTTAAGAATCAAAAAGGCACCAGGCGTGGTGGCGCACGCCTTTAATCCCAGCACCCGGGAGGCAGAGGCAGGCGGATTTCTGAGTTCGAGGCCAGCCTGGTCTACAAAGTGAGTTCCAGGANAGCCAGGGCTACACAGANAAACCTTGTCTCAAAAAAAAAAAAAAAAAAAAATCAAAAAACAAAAAGAATCAGAAAGACTGACCAATGTGTCTAATGTAAGGATTAAGACAGTGAGGAATCTGGGGTTTTCATGCAACTGAGAAGCCTGGGGCATTTTTTTCTTTTTTAAAATGAGACAAATCGATCACCCTTCTCTGGACCACTGGGGTGACAAGGGCCGGAGCCACCGCAGCCGGCGTTCTCCTACCGTGTGTCGAACTGTAGGCCCATCTGCAAAAGAAAAGCGGGGGTGAGGCCGGGGCACCGTGGCCGCCCTCCCTCCGCCCGCCCGCCCGCCCGTCCTCCGCCCCTCTCTTACAGGAGGTAGCGGGCCTGGCCCGGGCAGCTTCCCACCAGGCCCCGAGCAGCCGCTTCAATGTAATACTTCTGCCGCATCGCTCGAGAACTCGGTCGCCCAAACGCGGCGGAAGAACTCCACGCCGGAAGTCGGCTTTCTCAGTGTAACCATCCTAGGCCTCTGCGCTCAAACTCCCTCCGGAAACACTCATTCGCGACACAGGAGTTCCGGTCTCCTCCGTGTCGCGTATCATCTGGCTTATGATTTAGGTCTTGTCGTCTTACCCCGCTCCCTGTCCCCACCCTCACTACAATATCCAAAGCCAAGATCTTGTACCCGGAATGGTGACAGGCTCCAGAGCCCAGGACTCCACCAGCCACACTGACTTCCTTCCCCTTCTAACCATCAAGTCAAGATTTTTCTGGGTAGCCTAACAAGGTTAATCAATTAACTACCACAAGGTGTTTTACTTCCTAGTTTTGGTTTCTTTCTTGAAAAGAGATTTATTATGTGTATGAATGCTTTATCTGCTTATATTTCCGTGCCTCACTTGAGTGCAGTGCCTGGGAAACTCAGAAGGTTTCTGATCCCTTGGAACTGGAATTCCAAATAGTTGTGAGCTGCCATGAGGGTCTTGGGAACCAAACTAGGGTCCTCTGCAAGAACACTCAACATATGTTTGTTTCTTTGTTTTGTTCATGTTTTTCAAGACAGGGTTTCTTTGTGCAGCAAGTTCAAGCTGTCCTGGAGCTTGCTCTGTGGCCCAGGCTGTACCTGAGCTCAGAGAGATCCGTCTGTCTCCAGAATCCTGGGATTAAAGGCGTGCATCATCACTACCAGGCTCAATCGATGCTCTTAAATACCAAGCCACCAAGTGTCATTGATAACTGAGCCATCTCTCCAGCCCCAGTGTGATTTATTACACACACACACATTTTTTTAATGAATGCACTTTACTTATTTAATTTAATTTCTTGAGACAGTTTCTCTACCTAGCAATGGTTGTCCTGGAAATTTCTATGTAAACCACGTTTGCAACTCACAGAGATCAGCCTGCCTCAGCCTCCAGAATGATAGGTTTAAAGGTATTCACCCTGATAGTCACACACACACACACACACACACACACACACACACACACAAATTCTTTAGCTAATATTAAGCGTGATTATTTTTATAAAGTAGAACATCTGCTATTTCTTTCAAGATGAACACCAAGTTATGTTAAGGTCTTTTACCATAGACCCTGGCCTTTTCTCATTGAAATAAAATGAGAAACAATTTGTAATGAACATCACTACCAGGTGCCTTTTCCTTTTCCTTCCTCCCTCCCTCCCTCTCGAGACAGGGTTTCTTTGTGTTTCTGTGTAGCCCTGGCTGTCCTGTAACTACAAACAGGCTGGCCTCCAACTGAGGGATTCTTCTGTTTCTACCTCCTAAATGCTGGGATTAAAGGTGTACACTACCATGTGCAATCCATGTTCTTTCCTTTTCTTTTTTCTTTTTATTTACTTACTTGTTATATATAAGTACACCGTAGCTGTCTTCAGACACACCAGAAGAGGGCACCAGATCGAATTACAGATGGTTGTGAGGCACCATGTGGCTACTGGGAATTGAACTCAGGACCTCTGGAAAAGCAGTTAGTGCTCTTAACTGCTGAGCCATCTCTCCAGTGTTCTGTTTGTTTGTTTGTTTGTTTGTTCGAGACAGGGTTTCTCTGTGTAGCCCTGGCTGTCCTGGAACTCACTTTGTAGACCAGGCTTGCCTCAAACTCAGAAATCCGCCTGCTTCTGCCTCCCAAGTTCTGGGATTAAAGGCGTGTGCCACCACGCCCGGCTTCCAGGTGCTTTTCTTAACACGATAATTTATATTGCTAACTCATTAATCCTCATGACAAGCCCAGAGGATAAATACAGTATTACTTCATCTAACGAAGTGGGTTCTCTCTCTCTCTCTCTCTCTCTCTCTCTCTCTCTCTCTCTCTCTTGGTTTTTCGAGAGAGGGTTTCTCTGTATAGCCCTGGCGGTCCTGGAACTCACTTTGTAGACCAGGTTGGCCTCGAACTCAGAAATCCGCCCGGTCTCTCTCTCTCTCTCTCTCTCTCTCTCTCTCTCTCTCTCTCTCTCTCTCTCTCTCTCTCTTGGTTGAGACACACCACGTAGTCCAGGATAGCCTCAAACTATTTAATTCAGGCAGTCCTTGATCTTATCCTGTTGCCACAGCCACAGCCTGAGATTATTTAAGTGTGAGTGACCACCACATTGCATCTATTTCCAGACTCTTTGATCTGTTTCACCAACCCATAGAAGGGGAATACACACTTCCTTCGCCTTCCACCAGACAGTCCTTCACCTGACCCTTGCCTCTCTGAGCACCAGTCTTGTATTCAGGCGCCTGCTCAGCAGTTTTGCTTGAGGTGTTACTTATTTTCAAGGTGGCAAAGTTGCCGAAATAATTCTCCTGATTTTCTGCATAGATCTGCCCAGATGCCTGATCTACTTCCAGCCTCGGATCCTGAGCCCACTCCTGATTCCAGCCTTGGACCCCAAGTCCCACTCATGCTTCCAGGCTTGGACCCTGAGCCCCACTTGTGCTTCCAGCCTCGGATCCTCAAGGCCCACTCGTGTTTCCAGCCTATGATCCCTAGCCCCACTGCTGATTCCAGTCTCACATCCGGAGCCCCACTCCTGACTCCTCTTTCTACCACTTGCGCTGCTCTGACCTCAGGTTAATAGCTGCCTCCATGAGCCACAAACCAAGACTTTGCACCATTAGGCCCGGCATTTCCTCAGAGGGTTAACTCACACACTATGAGTCCAGGAAAAGATAAAACCCAAAAATCAAAATACGGCTTCTCCAGAGATGTCCTTGGTTCTCTGGCCAAAACTGTTAGAAGGGAACTCTATTTTTTTTTGTTTTGCTTTGTTTGTTTGTTTGTTTGTTTTGTTTGTTTGAGACAGGGTTTCTCTGTGTAGTCCTGGCAGTCCTGGAACTGGCTTTGCAAGCAAGCAGTTCACAAGCATCTGTAACTACAGGTCCAGGGGATGCGATGTCTTCTTTAGACTCCTTGGGTACCAGGCATGCGTATAATGAACAGACAAACATGTCTGTAGGCAAAACTCCTGCATTAAAAATTAACACAAAATAAGGTGGAGAATTGACTCTAAAACATAAAATGAGCTACTT
Organism: Mus pahari; assembly: GCF_900095145.1. Taxonomy (NCBI): domain Eukaryota; kingdom Metazoa; phylum Chordata; class Mammalia; order Rodentia; family Muridae; genus Mus; species Mus pahari. The sequence goes on along the minus strand of NC_034604.1, from coordinate 20,120,298 downwards.
TATTTTTTTTTTAAATTTTCTTTATTTACATTTCAAATGCTATCCTGAAAGTTCCCTATACCCCCCCCCGCCCCTGCTCCCCTACCCATCCACTCCCACTACTTGGCCCTGGCCTTCCCCTGTGCTGGGTCATATAAAGTTTACAAGACCAAGGGGNCTCTCTTCCCANTGATGGCCGATTAGGCCATCTTCTGCTACATATGCAGCTAGAGACNCNAGCTCNGGGGGTACTGGTTAGTTCATATTGTTGTTNCACCTACAGGGTTGCAGCCCCCTACAGCTCCTTGGGTACTTTCTTTAGCTCCTCCATTGGGGGCCCTGTGTTCCATCCAATAGCTGACTGTGAGCATCCACTTCTGTGTTTGGTAGGCACTGGCATAGCCTCACAAGAGGCCGCTATATCAGGGTCCCTTCAGCAGAATCTTGCTGGCATGTGCATTAGTATCTGGGTTGCTACTTTGTTTTAATATGACATATAAAACGAAACACAGTATAATAAAATAAACTGCTTAAAGGAAGTGCTCGGGTCCAAATCCTATGTTGGAGGGAAGATCCATTTGCAATGCAGTTCCCGACAGTCACCAGCAGAGGGGAAAGTAGTTTTATTTCGCATGGATCTCAGTGCGGCGCAAATTCTCTCACTAAAGAGAAGCAACCGAGAGCAACCAGGAGACCCTAGTCCATGGGCGGGTAAACTGGCCTGGAGGAGTCACTCGGACCGCCCAGTCCCCGCCAGGTCAGTGCACAGACTCCCGGCAGCTCCCCTTAAACGAACTGAGAGGGATCACTTGGTCGGGTCGCCCTGCTGGCCGCCCAGTCCCGGACTTCTTTGCTACCAAGCAAAGCCTTCTCTCATTCGGGAGGACTCGGGAGGCGAGTCTAGGTGCAATCCAGGGAGCTCAAGCCTGGGTCCTAGTACAATTCTGAGGGCCCGAATTCGGGTCCGAATACAAACCAGGTAAGCATCCTCTGGGGCCCGAGCGCGATCCAGGCGAGAATCCTGGTTCGAATGCGATCCTGGCAAGCTCGCGCTAGCTTCCCCGCGCATCCCTGGTGCCCAGTCCATCCGCCCCAAGTAGTGACCAGGGCCGGGCGGAGGACTGGGGCAGTCAGTCCGAGTGCAGAAGGATCCCGGCTACGGGCACCGATCCTGGAAAGGTCCTTCTACCAAGGTGCTGAGGTATGTCACTCTAGTAAGCCGGGCAGTGCGGGGACTGGGGAGCGGCTATTGTATTAGAATGGACACGAAGAATTACGTCGGCTGGACTATGGCGAGCAGTGACAGAGCCTGGGTCAGTGAGCTACGGAAAGTGAGAAACGGACCTGCTCCAGGGACCGTTCCAGACACCGTGGATGGGAGCAGAAGCTCACTTAGATTGCATACAGGAAGCAAAGAGCGGAAACGCGCAGCGGGGTGGGAGGTTAGACTTGGGAACAGCCTGGAGGCAACCGGCTGGATCCGCACCTCCGCCAGCGCCGGGCAGGGGAGCGGGAGTCCTGGCAGTCCGGAGTCCACCTGGCACCGCCGATGCTTTAAGCCTCAAACCGCGGCGCGCAGGCAACAGGTTTGCTCTGGGCGGGACCGAAGGGGAAGACGCGGAGCTCTAGGAGATTTGGAGGCCCGCTGGCAGGTGCTGTGTTTTTCTGTGCCCGGAGGAATTTCTTTAAAACCATTAGTGTTAAAAAATTAGACGTCAGGACCCCAAGGTCTTGCCAAAGCAGCGCAATGAGTAATTTGTTTACACGAAGACTCAGTAATAGTATGTGCAGCTGCCTTGCCTCCTTAATTATATTTAAATATATTCAGAAAGGGTCCATTTGTTTTTAGATAGCTAAGTGCTCCTTGAAAATAGATAGGGGCAATAAAAATATTTCAATAACTTGAAATATATGCAAAAGTTTTGCCAAACTTTACACGAAAACGAGTAAAACAATAGCCGAGCCAAGTTCGGCTTTTTCAAAAGAAATCTATAGTGCTGGACAGCCGTCCTCTCCCTGGCGCTTGAGGGGAGAGGGGCTTCTTGTCGTGGCAGACTCATTCCTGTGTGCCCCGCGTTCATCTGCAACACCCAGCTTGCTTCTCTCGTTTGACTTGGCAGTTGTGGGGTCTCCGTGCACACCCGCTGCTGCTCTTGCTTCAGCTATTTGCCTGCTGTGTGAATTTGGAAGAAGTCAAGTTACTCAGATGGTGGCGGTAGAGGTCAGTGCTGAGAGTGGGGTGTCCACAGTGAGAAAGCCTTGGGAGGTGGGAGTGTGGGTTTGATCACCAGGCTTGAACTTCTTGTGCCGTTTCCCCCTAAAGGGTGCCATAGTAGGAGCCCTTACCGAAGCTCCGTTGTGATTGAAAGGTTGTAAGGGAGTCTCTCCTCTAGCCATATGTATATAAAAGTATAGAGGTGTGCCTTGTATGTCCTATAACCCCAAGATTCCTCAAACTTGAACTTAGAATGTGACTTACTGTAATTAACGTTCACAATTAATCAGGATTAGAGCTAACATATATTATAAATATCACTCATGTGGACCAGGCTAGCTTTGAACTTGCTGTGTAGCTGAGGATGGCCTTGTACTTGTGTGTGTGTGTGTGTGTGTGTGTGATGCCTGTGTGTATATGTGTGCAGGTGCTTCCACCTGTGAATGTGGAGACCAGAGGTTGATGTCAGAATGTCTTCCTCAGTCTCTTCTTCACCTTACTTTATTTTAAATATTTGTTTATTTCATGTGTTGGTGTGTTTTGCTTATGTGTTTGCATGCATACCTGGTGCCCAAGGAGTCCAAAAGAGGACATCGGTCCCCTGGACCTGGAGTTACAAGTGGTTGTAAGCTGCTATGTAGTGCTGGAGGGTCAAACCTGGAACTCTTGGGGGCTCTTAACCACTAAACCATCTCTGGGCCCTTTCTCCCTCCCTCCCTCCCTCCCTCCCTTCCTTCCTTCCTTCCTTCCTTCCTTCCTTTCTTTGGTTTTCAAGGCAGGGTTTCTCTGTGTAGCCCTGGTTGTCCTGGAACTCAGTCTGTAGAACAGACTGGCCTCAAACTCATAGAGATCCACCTGCCTCTGCCTCCCAAGTGCTGGGATTAAAGGTGTGCACCACCGCACCACCACTGCCTGGCTCACTTTATCTTTTGAGTTGATCACTGAACTATTTCATCTTGGTCAGTAGGCCAGTGAGTCCTGGATCCTCTGCCCCCATGCAACACACTAGTATTTCTGGTGCATACCACAGCACCTAGTTTTATTGATTCTTTGTGAGTTTTACATCATGCCCTAATCTTACTCATTTCCCATCCCCTGGTGTCCACCCTTAACCCTTGCAACCTCCCCCCCAACAACAACAACAACAACAACAACAACACACACACACACACACACACACACACACACACACACACACAACAAAGCATAGAAACATCTCATCCTGGAAGCTGCAGTGTGTCCCACAATATACCCCATTGTCCACACATCTTCTCATGCAATGAGTCACTCAAGGCCTCTGGCTTCTGTGATGACATGAGTATTGGATCCTCACTGGGATTCCTTCCGGTTATTCTGTTGTTGCCCTGTGTCATGGAGATCCTGTACCTTTGGGTCAGTAGGATCGGCCCGACCCTTTTACTTGACCCAACAGTTCACAAATGATTTAGATTTTGGTGTAGGCCAATTCAAAGCCCAGGATCTAGGCCTTGGGGGTGGCTGAGCTGGTCAGCCTCCTGGCTCTTCTCTAGCCACATCTCCAGGGTGAGTTCACCAGCACTGCTCTGGCAAGGTCACCCATGCCATCAGCAAGGTCTTGCTGGGCCTTTCAAAGCATTCTGTTTGTCAAAGGGGGACACAGTAGGTGTCCAGAGCCATGTCCACTGTGCTGCCCAGTTGAGGCTTGGGGCCCACTCTCGCAAGTAGTGCAGGCAGCAAAGGGCTGGGCCAGCTCTCCTGTTCTGACACCCTTGGGGCTGGCTCGCTCGTCCCTTCAGCATCACAGCCAGCTCCACTGTGTTGTCCAGACAGAAACACCCGGTTTTTTGGTGGGTGCTGGGAATCCAAACTCAGATCTTCATGTTTGCATGGCGGTCACTCTTAACCATCTAGCCATCTCTCCAGCTCGTCTTGTTTTGAAGACTGGGTCTCTTGTAGCTCAGGTTAGACCTCAAATTCTGTATATGTCTTGATGATCCTGACCTTCCTGCCTTCACCTCCTGGGAGCTGAGATTACAGTTGTGCACCACCATGCCCAGGTTAATGTGGTGAGGGGCTCTCAAACCTTCTTGTAATCTAGGTAAGTGTTCTATCACTTGAACCCCCTCACCCGGGCCCCTGGTACAGATTCCCACACTAGGAAACGCTGCAATGTAGGCTGTCTGTGTAATTCCTTCTGTTGGCTTTCTACATTTGCAGCTGAGCATACTGTATTTCCTATAACGGGGAAACCAGTGACCTTTGTGCGTGCCGGGCGCCCCTGGGAGGAGGTGTACCTGGTGTGACAGATCCTCTGTTGGGGGAACCTTCCTCCTCTCTCCCTCTCCTTTCCTCAGTGTGCAGCCCTCATCACCCAGGTTACCTCATGGATGAAAGACAGCTGCTGAAGTTCCAGCCACCACACCTGCATTCTAGGCAGGGATAAGGAGAAATCAAGGCAAGAAAGCCTGTGCAACTGGGCTGCTTGTATTTTGCTGTGGCAGATTGTCTGCAAGAACAGCTGCCGGTGACCCCTGTAGGCACATGTCACTTCTATCAAGAAGTAGAGTCTATTTTTCATTTCCTCAAGTCAGAGCTGGTTCTGTGATTTTTTAAAAGAGGTGTTTGTTGTTTGATTTATATTTTGAGACAGGGTCTCTCTACATAGCCCTGGCTGACCTGGAACTCACTATTTAGCCTACAGTGTCCCACTTTGGCCAATAGAATGCTTTGAAAGGCCCAGTGAGGCCTTGCTGCTTCTGTGTCTCATTCCTGGGACCCGGCTGCTGTGTTGAGCCTTAGCCTAGTCCTCTTTGTGAATAATCATGATGACAGAGGCCTAACCTTCTCTAACTCCTCCAGCTGCCCTTGCAGAGACATCAGTCTTGGTGCCCCAGCCCCAGTTGCTCCTCCACAGACTGTAAGACCCACCCCGAGCCAGCTCACCTGGCTTTGGCCTCCTTGGCATCCTTAGGCTTCTTCTATTCCTTGTTTCTGTGTCCAATGGGCCCTGGCATAAGGCATGCTCACGGCTCCAGTGCCTGGCCACCTTGCTCCTATTCCCAGCTGATGAGCGCGACAAGCTCTGTGTTATCCGGGCCTTGCTCACACCTGCACTGTCTGCACAGCCCTCTGCAGCCAGGTGTGGCAGGGGGTGCAGCTCTGTGAGTTTTGCTGATAATGGAGCTGCGGGAGGGCCAGATGTGGGTTCCCTTAAGGAGTATGGTGAACACAGTCGCAGCGGTTTTATGAGCATGCCTGAGCAGAGAGGGAAGTCCCGGTGGTGTAGTAGACTTGTTCTTTAAGAGAACCAGATAGGCTTTTCCCTGGCCATGTGACCCTGGGTGTGTATTGTTGCATGTTGCCTCAGTTTCCACATTTGTAAAATGAGGCCTTCTGTATCCATTTCAGAGGGTTATCGTGAGATTAAAGGAGAAGGCACATAGTATCTTCTCAGCAATAGAGGTCGTCCTCTTATGGGTTTCGTTTCATCTTGTGTAAACAACTGAGTGATTGTAGGATCAATGTCGCTTGAACAATTGGCCGTTCTTCTTCCTTAGGGGCCATTGGAGGTTAATGGCTGCTGAGGCAGGAGGGGGCTTTTTAATCCGTGGTGTACATTGCCCTTGTCCCTGTGAATAATCCCCCCATCCTCATGCAAGCAACCCTAATTAGAGGCATTTCTTTCCCCTCTTCTTCCAGCATGGAACAACAATAAAGAGACTTGGAAGTAGGAGGGGATAGACGGCCAGTGCTAATTATCACCCTGACAATCTAGACTCACTTGGGAGATGAGCCTTCAGGAGTCTGTTCTCTTTCCACCCTGGTGAACTCAGAGGTCTGGTGGAAATTCCTCCATCTCGTGAACCATCTCGCTTTCCCCAAACCCATCTTTATTGCGTGTGGTCCCTGGCTGGGGTGCTGGATGGTATACATGGAGAGAGGAAGCTGAGAGGCAGCACACATTCATCATCCTCTGCTTCCTGCCTGTGGATGTGATTTGGCACGCTGCTTCAGGTGTTTTCTGCTTTGGCTTCATACTCTTTTTTTTTTTTTTTTAAGATTTATTTTATTTATATGAGTACACTGTAGCTGTTTCCAGATACGCCAGAAGAGGACATCAGTTCCCTTTACAGACGGTTGTGAGCCACCATGTGGTTGCAGGGAATTGAACTCAGGACCTTTGGAAGAGCAGTCAGTGCTCTTAACTTCTGAGCCATCTCTCCAGCCTGGCTTCATACTCTTGAGCTGTGGGCCGGAAGGAGCCTTTCTCCCTTAAGGTGCCTCTTTGGGGTGCTTTATCACAGCAGCAGGAGAAGTTTAGACAGGGACTTCCTGGGCAGAATGAGGGGTTCAGCAGGAGTGAGAGGGGAGAGTGGGTAATAGGTATGGCCAAGATATAGCGTGTACTTTTATGAAGCTGTCAAAGGATAGATTGAAACACTTTAAAGAAGTATGTGCATAAGCTGTGTGTGGGTATGTGATGTGTATGAACATAAGCTGTGTGTGGGTATGTGCCCTTGAGCACAGATACCCATATGCCAAAAGAGGGCACCAGATCACCTGGAGCTGGAGTTATAGGTGGCTGTGAACTGCTCAGTGTGCTAATAAGAGTGTTAGGAATCCAATTCAGGTCCTGTGGAAGAGCAGTATGTGTGTTCTCTTAACCACTGAGATATCTCTCCAGTCCCAAGAATGTTGGTCAGAGCTTTAGCTATCAATCCAAAGACATTTTTCCATAGATGTTCATTGTAAAATCGAGAGTTCTTTCCTACTGAAGTTATTGCCACTTTGTTACTACACTTAACAAGTTAAAATGCTGTAAATAGTATTTTTAAATTACTTTTTAAAAAGCTGGGCTCACACCTTTAATCCCAGCATTTGGGAGGTATATTTCTGAGCCTGGTCTATAGAGTGAGTTCCAGGACTGCCCAGGGCTATACAGAGAAATCCTGTCTTAAATAAAAATAATAATATAAACAAAAAAATCATGAAGTCAGAAGAAAATTATTTGGTCACGTCTCCTCTCCTTCTGTGTCCCTAGTTTTCTCAGTTTCTAAGGTGGGGTTGGAACTTGGGATGAGGTTTAAACAGGTGATGTGGCCACTCCATGCCTCTCTTGGAGACTGCTTTCTTGGGGCCAGAGTAGCCTGAGAGTAAACTCTGAGACTGGGAGCTCACTGAACAACACTTTTCACTTCCATCTGGCTGGGTCTTAGTCCTGTGTGTGAGAACCCCTTCCCCAGTGTGTCTGGCTGGGACTTAGTCCTGTGTGTGAGAACCCCTTCCCNTGTGTGTGAGAACCCCTTCCCCAGTGTGTCTGGCTGGGACTTAGTCCTGTGTGTGAGAACCCCTTCCCCAGTGTGTCTGGCTGGGACTTAGTCCTAGGTGCAAGACTCCCCCGGCATTCCTCCCCCCCCCCCATGTGTGTGTCTGTACCACATAGTGAAATGCCATGGTGCACATGTGGAGGTGGAAGGACAGCATGCTGGAGTTGATTCTCCCTTTCCACCTTATGGATTCTGAAGGTGAAGCTTAGGCCTTCAGACACCTTCCCCTCCTCCCACTGCTTATTTACTAGCCACAGGAGCTGAGAGTGTTAAAATATGAAAACGGAATCAATAGGGTCATTTTTTTCCCCTGTGTAAACTGAGAGGCTTGGACTCCACTGACTGGAAAAAGAAAGCGTTCAGTTGATGCTTTTATCATCATGGTGGGAAAGCACGGAAGCATGCAGGCAGACATGGTGCTGGAGAAGCATCCGAGAATTGTAGATCCAGAACTGAAGGTAGCAGGAGGAGAGTGGTCCACCAGGCTTAGCTTGAGCTTCTGAAACCTCAAAGCCCACCCCCAGTTACATATTTCCTCCAACAAGGTCACACTAATCCTCCTAAGTAGTGCCACTCCCTGATGACCAAACATTCACGTATACAAGCCTATGAGGGCTACACTTAGCACCACAGTTTAAGTTTCTAGCAAAGGTTCTGTTGCTCACGGTTTACGTGGAGAGGGAGAATGAGATGGGGTGGGGAGGGTGATGTCGGGGAGTGAGGTTCTTTGGTTGGGCTGTGTGCAGGACCCTGGGCTAAAGGGCTCTCAAACTTTCTGCAGGTTTCTCATCAGCCCCTGGCGCCCATTGGTTGTAGCTACCTAGAGAAGTTCATTGGTTTGCACTTCTGGACTGTAGAGTTGGTGATTTGAAAAGGCTCAGCATAAGCCAGGGGTGGAGCTGCTGGCCCATCTCACAAGGAACTGCCCCAGAGAAGGATAAAACGAATGGCGGTGACCATAGAGCTAAGCGGTGGCTTTTGGACGAGGCTCCTAGCTATGAGAACTCAGCACTATGAGAAATAGCCAATCAGCACTTTCCTCATCAGTGTAATGTGGGTAAAGTTATCGTCAAACTTACCTTGTGGTGAGATTAGCTATGGTTATGAAAGGTCTTCCTATAGCAATTGTGTGCAGCTTGCCGAATTTCTAAGTTTGCCACAGCTACTCCGCCCTTCCATGGTTCTGGAGGGGATCGTGGTCTCCTGGAGGCATGTACTCATAAAGGCCGCTTTCCTGCTCCCACCGTATTATCTGGGGCTAGGAGCTTAGCTGTCCTGCTGAGATCCTACCCCACTCTACCCCTCCCCTTATCCCCTGCTTCTCCACCCCTTCGCCCTGTGTGCAGAGGATGCCCCACGGTCTGTCCTTAACCTCAGCGTCCTCCTGCCGCTGCTGCCAGGCTGTGCTTCCTTTGAAAAATCTCACTGCTGCCCACTGTGCTTTCTTGTGAGTGCTGATGTGAACGTTTCTCTGCCAGGATCGGTGACATTCGAACACTGCCAGCACTTAGATTAATGTTGACATTTTTGGTGTCGCTTGAAATACAGATAAGCTGAAGTGTGGTTCTGCTAATGTCAGCATTTAAGAACCTAAACTTTACAAACTGGCTGCCAGGGAAGGCATCCTTTCTTTTTCAGATAGTAAGATCACATTTTTTTTTTTTTTCCTTGACTGGCAGAATGTGCCGAGCTAACTGTGTATCACAATTAAACCTTATTGATGTTTCATGATTTATTGGCCTTTTTTCTTGGATAATTGCCTTTGTTACTGTCTATTGCTGTGAAGAGACACAATGACCAAGGCAACTCTTATTTAAAACAACAACAACAACAACAACAACATAACAAAAGCCCAAGCAAACATTTAATGAGGTGCTTACAATTTCAGAGGGTTAGTCCATGATAATCATGTCAGGAATCAGACAGGCATGAGAGCTTTATATCCCGATCTATAGTTGGGGGTGGGGGTGGGGTGGGAGGGGGGGATGGACCTGATAGGGGCTTTTGAAATCTTAAAGCCCACCCACAATGATACAGCTCCTTCAACAAGGCCAGACTTTGTCCAATAAAGCCACACCTCCTAATCCTTCTCAAACAGTTCAACTAAACGGAGACAAAACATTCAAACGTACGAGCATCTAGGGGCCAGTCTCATTCAAACCACCACAATAATTAATTTTCATTTTAATTGCCCACAAATATAGGCCAGTCTTGTAACCTTCCAAGACCCTTATAAAGTTACTCAAATCCTCCAAGGAGCAAGCAGTGTGGGAGTTGAGAACAATGCACGAATGATCTGACAAGTCAATCAACACTCCATAGAGCAGTCTGTGTAGCTTATTGGGTCAATCTTGAGAATCACCCCTCTCAAAGCCAGCATTTCCAGAGCTTATCACCTGAGATGGTGTGTGTGTGTGTGTGTATACATGTTCATGTGTCTGTACAAGTGTTCATGTATGTTCATTTGTTTGTGTGCACATGCATACATTCATGTGTGTACATCTGTTCTTGTGTGTGCATATGTACTTATGTGTGTGCACATGTGTGAGTGCATGTATACATATATGCCTGCATACCTGTATACATGAGGTGTCTTTCTCAACTGCTGTCCTGATCTTTTGAGCTAGGGTCTCTGTGGGAACTTGGAGCTCATTTATTCAGTTAGCCAGCAAGTCCCACGCTCCCTCCTGTCTCTGGGATGACAGCTGTGTGCCGCTGCACTCAACATTTTCTGTGGGTGCTGGGGATTCAGACTCAGGTCTCCATGCTTGCCTAGAAAGCACTGTGTAGACGACTGTCCTCCTCACCTGATTCTGTTCTATGGTTGCTTAACAATTCAGAGGTTATGTGGCATTTTTAGTTGGCTGTTTCTGGTTTCCATTATGAGAAATCCACCCACATGTGCATCCTTGAACTTAGGCCCAGGTTTTGTAGCACATCTATTTGGGCTCTAGTTATGTTGGGTTGGGGTTCTGGGTTCTTGGTTCTCTCTCTCCCTCTCTGGTTCGATTCTGTGCTAGCTTTCTTTCAGGCTAGAAGCAGGAGGATGGCTAGATGCCTCTGATCATGGCCCTGTGCGTTCTGCATGGGCCATTCTCTCTGCAGAGATGTATGAACTGAATACCACAGAATAATGAACAGAGGTGCCTCAATTGAACTGGACAGGTCAGGCCCAAATGAACTGGGAGACCACAATGGCGGCCCCACATGTAGCTCAGTGCTACACAGCTGGGTGAGTAGGGTGGGTGACAGGTCTGCCAGCCCCTCCTCCAAGACAGAAGAAGGTTCTTCCCAGGTGCGCTCCTCCGAGGCTGTGTGCACCTGTCTGCTAGGATTCCGTCTCGATTATCCAGACCTTCTCACTGCCAGGACCCCCGGGAGAGAATGCGCCTCATGATTCTTCCAGAATGGGGAGTGGGGGGTGGAAAGCTTCCAGGATACATTCTTTGCATATTCTCACCCCAGAGCTTTGCTGTTCTATGGGCCCATCAACCATCCAGATTCCCTTGGGATCTGCACTCAAGGGCATTTATAGGTAGGGGATGAGCTGGGCATGGAGGGGCACACCTTGAATTCTGGCACTCAGAATATGGTGGAGGACAGTTAGCTCGGTCTAAGCTTAGTCTAAACTACAGGAAACCCTGTCGGAAAAACAATCCAGTGCTGGGGATGTAGCTGAGTTGGAAGGGTGTCCTCTTCTTGTGCCAGAGATCCACCTTTAATCCCCTACATCACTAAACCAAGGTGGTGACACAGAGGCCTGAAATCTGTCAGTGTGGGGGTGGAGGCAGGAGGATTGGAAGGAATTCAAGGTCAACTCCTGTCTCACTTCCAGTCCACCTGGGATCTGAAGACCTTGTCTCTAAACAACAGTTGGATCTTGGTCCTTTCTCAGTTTAGCAAGATGTCTCAGTGGGCAAAGTGCTTACTACCAGGCCTGGTGACTTGCCACCTCCACACATGTATGCGAGCACGTCCCTCTCCTTGCCCCACACATCTCATACAGTTCTGCAAAGAGCTGCTGTGGAAACGTCTTTGTCTGGATTAACCAATGACTATATTAGTTTGTTTTAGAAAATAACCTTTTACAGCTGGGCAGTGGTGATGCACGCCTTTAATCCCTGTGCTCTGGAGGCAGAGGCAGAGGCAGAGGCAGAGGCAGGCGGATCTCTGAGTTCAAGGCCAGCCTGGTCTACAGATTGAGTTCCAGGACAGCCAGGGCTACACAGAGAAACCCTGTCTGGAAAAACAAAAAACCCCAGAAATCAAACAACAACAACAACAAAACCCAACTAACCAACCAGCCCCCCAAAACAAAACAACACCCCTCTTCCCCTGTTTTTCTTTCTCATCACCACCACCAAGGTTTTCTTATTTCCCATTATCCCTTTATCATCTATGCCTAATCTCAGTGGCTGGTCGGGAACCACCAGACTTCACAGGAAAGTGAACCCTGAAAGTGCACATTTCACACACACACACACACACACACACACACACACACACACACACACACACACTCAGCACACCTGCACCTCACCCCTGGACTCAGGAACTGTCAGGAAAATCCTCACTTTGGATCTTAGGGGTTGAAGCTGTGGCAGAAGGCCCTGGGTTCAGGCAGCGCTGCGTGTGAGCAGTATGCATGTGCACAGCTAGCAGATGGAGAGTGGGGCTGGGGTGGGGGTGGGGGTGGGGGCTGTGGTGTTGAGAAGCACTAGGCCCTCCCTGCAGTAGTGCCTGAGGGAATAGGATGGGGACATGGGAGAAGTAAGAGAAGGGTCATCATCTGTGTCAGGGGCCCCTGGGCACACTGCAGTGGCCCAGTGGTTCTGGTTGCAGTGGTTCTGGTAGAGGCGGCTGCAGTGTGCATCCAGGCTGGAGTCCTGCAGGAGTTGTGCTTCCCACACTCCCAGATCCCTTTTTGAAAAGGTTTTCTTTTCATTGTCTCTTTGGTTTGCTTTCACAACACACATGTCCCTTCACACCTCAGGACTGTTTATCTCCACCACCCTGTCCCTGATGGAGAGAAGGGGAACACTCCACCCCACCACCCATGAAGTCGGCAGGGTCTGAGTTCCCTCTGCAGACCAAAGCTTCGGCCATGTGCTCCAATACCAAAGTCCTGGGAAGTATTAGGACGAAAACAGTCCAGCAAGGAAAGATGGATGTGCTGGCCAGTGAGGGGACACCCCAAGAGCCTGTCCACTGCTGTGAGGACACAGTGCCTCCCTCACCCCAGAGTTGAGAGTTTGGTGATTATCCTAATAAGGAAAACCAGGCCGAGGTGGCCCAGGCTGTTACAGCACTGGGTGGGTGCTGGCAGCGTCAGGAGGTAGCACTTTTGCAGGAATTCCTGCTGACTGATTAGCACATCTTCCTGTTGGTGCCACTGCTGTGTTTTTTGGACCCAGTGTACTTTTGGTGACAGCACAAGGTAAGTGAGGCCACCAAGATTGGACACCGCTGCCCATCAGTGAATGTGGTCCATTTGTCTGGGGTTGGGGTGGGGTGTGAGAGGCAGTGAGCTCAGTGGAGGGGTGCTCTGGGGAGGAAAAACAAGGAACAAGGCTACCAAGGGGCTAGAGAAGCAGCTCAGATAGAGGGACGACTCTCAAAGGATGCTGGGCTCTGAGGATTATCTTGTCATCAGCTTCAGGGAGACACAGCCCAGCACTGCTGCGGTCACAGCCACAGGATCCCACCTACAGGCATCCATCAGGTAAAGCTGCATGCTAGACTACACTAGAAACGAATTTCGGGATAAACAAGGGTGATCCAAGTTAGTGGGTTTATTAGGTAGAGAAAAACTTATTTCTGATGGATACACAAGATAGAGAAGAAAAGAGATGGGGGTGGGGTGGGGAGGTGGAAGAGAGGGGGGAGATAAATACAGAGAGAGAAAGAGTTAAGGAAAGGACAGTGTACATCCAGGGCTTGGCTGTGGGCTTTTTAGAAGCAATTATGTGGCTTTTAAGCCACATTACTCAAAAGAATGTAACTTGTAAAATGATTGAAAGATTACACAAAGCTTAAATTTTAAGTTAAGTTTAAACAGTAAGTAGATCTATATGAGTTAGCATTCTGACTCCTTTAAGGGTTTCCTTTTGTAAAGTGGTTCTCTGAAGTGCATCACTTGGGTTTGGAGATGAGAGAGGAATGCTAAGACAGTAAAGTCCAAGGTCACAACCATCCTGGGCTTACGCTAGTGTGGCTCATTTGTTGCTTTAAACATCTTAAAATAGGCTTGGCAAAGGGGATGCTGGCTCCAGGCTGTTTGAGCTCACAGCACGGCAAAGTTTCTGATCCCAGCCAGGTTCTAAGGAGAGGGGTTTCTTTACCTCCCTGTGTCTCCTCAGCTTTTCTGCCCTGCTTGGCCAGGGAACCCTGGATTCATCTACCTGGGGCATACACAGAAACTGGGTGGAGGCTCCAGTTCTTGGGCCCAGCTTGTTGGCCAGGGCGTGGGGCAGAAGCTCTGACTTATGAGCAGTGAACATGGTAGGGTTTGGAGACTCTGGGCACACAGGCAGCTGTTCTGAGTCCTTATTTTGGTTTTAGGCCTCACTGACCAATGAAGAAAGGGCAGGGCTGTAAACCCAGGCAGTGCAGAATCCATGAGGGCAGCTGCATAGTTTCTGCTTTGCACAAAGGCCTGGGGTGGGGGAGGTGGGGGTAAGTCCAGGCGAGGTTCTTCACCCAAGTTGTATCCCTTAACAAGAGGTCTGAGTCTAGGCAAGAGAGAGTCCTCATTATAATTCATGTCTGTATGCAGTGTGGGTTAGTGGCAGCCCTAAGGACAGGCATCCAGAAGACCCTTCCTACAGGGCATGCACTGTTCTCCTCTCCTGGAGCCCAGCGTCATGCTGGGCTCACAGCTCTCCCAGGCTTAGTGAGTGGGGGCTGGGCCACTTATTTCTTGGGTATCTCTACCGCTCTCACTTTTGCCAGACATAGAAGAACTACTCTTGTTTTGTTTTGTTTTGTTTTGTTTTGTTTTGTTTTGATAGCGTTTCTCTGTGCCGCTCTGGCTGTCATGGAACTCACTCTACAGACCAGGCTGGCCTTGAACTCACAGAGACCTGCCTGTTTCTGCCTGCCAAGTGCACCATCACCACCCACCAGGGACATCACTCTTAAAATTTTATTTCATTTTAATATGTGTGGATGTCTTTAAAAATTATTTCATTTCATGCCTGCACGTATGTCTGTGCAACACGGGTGTGCCTGATGCCTTTAGAAGTCAGAAGAGCAGTGGAGCTTTTGGAACTGGAGTTAGAGACACTTGTGAGCTCTGGGAGTTCTGGGAACCAAAATCGGGTCCTCTGCAAGAACAGCCAGTGCTCCTACTGCTGAGCCAACCCTCGAGCCCAGGCACCTTAAATTAAAATGTAGGGTGCATGTTTTAGTATATCATATGATTATCCCTGCCTTGACCTTTTTTGTCCTTTTTTTTTTTTTTTTTTTTTTTATTACTTTCCAAATTATGTATGGCTGTTTTTCTACACAAAATTTAAGTAGTTTTTATTGGGATTATAACACACACACACACACACACACACACACACACCACAAATGTATACTACTGTGTGGTATGTATATGTATCAGTCACTTAAAATATCCAAATTAATAGATCTTAGTATATTCACAGGGTATTAAAGCAACCACTACTATCTACTCTTAGAGTAATTTGTCCCTCTTAAATGAAGCCTTTTACCCATTATCACCAATCACGCTTCTACCTTCCACCTTTGTCCCTGCTTAAGCAATCATGGACATTTCTGTCACTATTAGCTCCTCCTCCTCTTCTATCTCCTCTTCCTCCTTCTCTTCTTCTTCCTCCTCCTCCTCTTCCTCCTCTTCTTCCTCCTCCTTCTCCTCTGACTTTTCTGTAACTATAGTCATATACTATGTGGCATTGGAAAGGTAGCTGAGAGCTACAACTTGATATTCAGGCAGCAGGCAGAGAGAGACCCTGGGCCTGGGTGGGATTTTGAAGACACAAAGCCACTCCCAGTGCCACACCACCTCCAAAGAGGCCACACCTCCTTCAAAGAGGCCACACCCCCTAATTCTTCTGTAACAGTTCCACTAACTGGGAACCTGCAGTCAAACATATGCACCTATGGGGGCATTCTCCTTCAAGCCACCATAGCTGGCCTTTCATTACCCTTGTCCATTAGTTAGATGAGAACTGACATCTTTGGATGTGGAGTTTCCTACTTAGAGTCAGAGTGCGGTCCCCTCTGTCCCAGTCTCCTTCCCGCCATCAGGAGCTTTAACTTTCTCATTTAGGTTCAGATGTTTCTAACCACCTAGGCCTACACATTTCTCTTTGTTTCTTACTGCTGTCTATGGGTGGGATTTGCTCTTGCCTTGAGTCTTCTGATGTATGGAGGCCATTGCTTTGAAAGGTTTACATTGCATTCTTTTGCCTTGACGCTTTGTAGAGTTAGTCACTTTGATTCTCCAGATTTTTTCAGGTGTGAGCTCCTGTCATCTGCAGATAGCATAAGCTGATTTCCTCTTTTGCCCTTCTGTAAGCCAGGCTTTCTCTAGTCAATATGTGCTGACTACTCCCTGCAACAGAGCACTGAACCTGTTCCTTATGGTAATAGAAATGCTGGTAATGAAAAACAAGCCCCGTCATGGTCACACACAGCCTGGGTGGTGTATTCCTGTTTGCATAGTGAATGAATGAGTCTTTACTCCTCTACATTTTGGACTGATAACCTAAGATCTTCGTGTTGAATTAGCCCGTCTCTTTATTGCACAGAGCTCTGTGACATTAGATTACAGAGAGCTGCTACGAGCTGAACACTAGAGCACCAGCTCTGCCACAACTTCTTCAGCATGGATCATTACACTTTAAAGAGTTTTGTTTAACTGAATAAATAAGTTGTCACATTTCAGTACAATTACTCTGAACAAGCGTTATAGCAACATCTAATAAAGCAAAGTGGTGTGATACAGGTATACACACACACACACACACACACACACACACACACACACACACACACAGCCTAAACGTGTGCTAGAACCATGTGGTGGTTTGAATATGCTTGGCCCAGGGAGTGGCACTATTAGAAGCTGTGTCATTGTTGGAGTAGGTGTGTCACTGTGGAGGTAGGCTTCGGGACCCTCCTTGTAGTTGCCTGAGAGTCTTCAGTCTTCTCCTCTATGCCTTTGGAGCAAGATGTAGAGCCCTTAGTTCCTCTGGGGCCATGCCTGCCTGGATGCAGCCACGCTTCCCACCATGATAACAATGGACTGACCCTTTGAACCTGTAAGCCAGCCCCAATTAAATGCCATCCTTATAAGAGTTGCCTTGGTCATGGTGTCTCTTCACAGCAATGAAACCCTAAGACAGATGGTAATAAAAGCTTTATTCATAGTAGCAGAAAAGTAAAATTTTAGATACACTAGGATATATTTAAACAGCAAAACAGTCTTTCTACAGCAATGGTCCTGAATAATCAGGACCTACATGTCACGCTGTAGATGTCTCTCCCAGGCCTGAGTAGGAGAAACCCAACACACTATCTACTGCAGTGGGTTAGCAGTAATGGTGACGGGGTCGGTGGGCAGGGAATGAAATCATGGCTCTGGAACAGAGTAAGAACAGTTTATTGATTGGACTACAGGAAGACAGCAGTCTGGGCAGTAGTTTTACCTGAGGCTTAGGGTAATGGACTACAGGAAAGTGAGTGGGAGGGGTGTCTCCATTTCTGTTCGGTTTCCTGACGTGTAACTTGTGCCGTGTGAAGGGAGACAGTACAAACTGGCTTGTGTTCACTTCTATGATGTTACTGTGAGCCGCCGTGCATTTCCAGGTCTGCGATCTATACCGTGCAAATAAGAGCCGTGGGAATAGGAGCAGTCCTGGTTGATCAAAGTTCAGCCTTAGTTACTGGGCCATGGGGTGTGGGACTGTTACTCTGTGGAGTCAGGTGACAGTGGCCATAGAGTAGCAATTGGAAGTTTCTGGACCAAGCTTCTAAAAATTCTGTAACAGGGGCCCGCTCCATTTTCTGGTTTAGTATTATTGGCCCTTTCCTCCACACTCACTATATGTTTTCATTAATCGCTAACCCTGTTAGTCAAAGGTGTCAATGCCTGTGAAGTGACTGGGAGGAAGTGTAAGGGGCCACGGGGGACAGGCCATGCTTGGTGAGGTGAGAGTGGGGGCTGGGGAGGGGGCTGGGAGTGTCCTGGCTCTTTTCTGTCATGAGTTCTGAACTTTCCTGTGTGTATATAATACCACAACACAAACCACAAACCTCATTGCTGTGTGTGTGCTTGTCAGCCACACATGAGTGTGTGTGTGTGTGTGTGTGTGTGTGTGTGTGTGTGTGTATGTATTTCCACAGTGGCACCAGCCTACCAGACACCTACTTTCCTTGGTAGCTCTGTCTGAGATGAACATAGTAACTCTCAGGTCACACATTACAAATCACACAGTGGATATGTCTCCACAGTGTAGATCACAGAAGAGCTGCAAAGGGATTGATATGTGTCCATATACACATGTGCGGATTACAAAAGAGCTGCAAAGGGGTGGATATGTCTCCATATATGCATGTGTGGATTACAGAAGAGATGTAAAGGAGTGGATATGTCTCCACAATGTAGATCACAGAATAGCTGTAAAGAAGCGGATATGTCTCCATATATATATACATGTGTGGATCACAGAAGAGCTGTAAAGGGGTGGATATGTCTCTATATATACATGTGCGGATTACAGAATAGCTATAAAGGGGTGGATATGTCTCCATATATACATGTGTGGATCACAGAAGAGCTGTAAAGGGGTGGATATGTCTCCATATA
>NC_034604.1:20098705-20101701 GCF_900095145.1 Mus pahari | reverse complement strand
GTCTCCATATATACATGTGTGGATCACAGAAGAGCTGTAAAGGGGTGGATATGTCTCCATATATACATGTGTGGATCACAGAAGAGCTGTAAAGGACTGAGAGGCCACAGCAGAGTTCGAGGGTCCCAAGGCCCGAGGGGAGGAAGGCTGACAGCTTGTGGCATCTTGGTGAGAGGGAAAACAGCAAGCAGCTGAAGAGGGAGCTGGAGTCAGGGAGTGGAGACACTGTGGGCCACAGGTCTGAGAGGAATGTTGCAGAATGGAGCAGAGCACAGAGGCGAACAGGCAGTTCGGAGTGGAAGCACATGTGTAGATGACTCGGGGCCAGATGGGTGACCAGGAAGACAGGCAGAAGTCAGGTGGTCACGGCAGCAGGAGTGACCAAATCCAGCTGAAGGCCCTGGGACAGCTCGAGATTCTCTGCCTGTTGGTCCTTGACATTGTGTGCTCAGACGAAGCTCAGTGGGAGCTGGTGCCATCTTAGCGGTAGCTGTCCACACTTCATGGGGGCAGGTGAAGGAATTACACCTTTCTGGTAGGTTCTTAGGCTTGTATGTTTGTTTTTGTTTGTTTGTTTGTTTTCTGATATAATCTTAATGTACCTATGTACTCCTACAGTCTCGATTCACCCAATAAACTTGTGGGGTTTTCCCAGGAATAAGTCATTTATCAGTCGATGGTACCAGACAGACAATGTCATTCACGTCTACCCAGGTGCAGAGACATCTTCCAGACTCAAAACAGAGTCAGAAGCTGCTTGCACAATGAAGTCTGAAAAACAGGCTGAAGAGACAGTTTTTCATACACTCTATACAGTATGGAGTGGCTTAAAGCAGGACACAGCCTGGTGTGTGTGTGTGTGTGTGTGTGTGTGTGTGTAAGTCTGTTTTGAGACAGTCTTACTGTGAAGTGCTGATGCCTGGTACTTACTTTGTAGTCTGGCTAGCCTTTAACCTGAAGAAATCTTTTTGCCTCAGTTTCTCAAGTGTTGGGATTATACACATAAGTCCTCTTGCCCATTTAGAAAAGCTTTTTTTTTTTTTTTTTTTTAAAGTATGAGTTTCTCACACAATTTCACAAGAATAAGGTCTGGTCCTTATTCAGCAGCCTTGCTTCAGGAGAGAAAGCAATTTCAAACTCACCAGGTCTGGTCCTCGGTGCAGGCATGGGCAACTCCTCTGAGGCTGTGCCATGGCATTCACCCCAGCTCTGCCAAGCAGAGCAAAGCGGGAATCTGGGGCACTGAGTCCCTCACTCTTGCATCCCTGCATCCCTGGCCTGTGACTGGCCTTTTCGGTTCCAAGGTCAGAGCACCAGGCTGATGCTGATGCGAGAGAGCGAGTGTTGAGTGAAGGGCACAGCTGCTGCTTCCACACTCCGGGGGAGGCGGAGGAGCACGACCTACTTGTAGAAGAGGAAAGTGGCACTTCTCAGCATGTGACTTTTTATCTTTAGAACATGGTGGACCAGGTAAGGCTCCTTGCAGTGCTGGGGAGCCTTAAAGCCAAATGCGATGATTTGAATGTATCTTGGACTCCATGGCATTTTTTTTTCTTTCTTTCTTTCTTTTTCTTTTTCTTTTTTTTTTTTTTTTGGTTTTTCGAGACAGGGTTTCTCTGTGTAGCCCTGGCTGTCCTAGAACTCACTCTGTAGACCAGGCTGGCCTCGAACTCAGAAATCCACCTCCCTCTGCCTCCCAAGTTCCATGGCATTTCTATTACAGTCAGGTTTAGTACTCCATCCTCCTGCCTCAGCATCCAGAGTGCAGAGATGAGTGCCACCTTGCCTGGCTACAAATTCTCGTATTTACAAATGCCTGGATCCATTCACTCTGTGTGTGCATGTGTGTGTACACGTGAGAGTGTATGTATATTTGAGTGTGCATGTTCAAAGGCCAGAAAACAGCCCCAAGTGTTATTTCTCAGTTTCTGTCCATCTTAAAAAAGAAAAAAAAAAATCAAGTCTCACCCTAGACTTGGTAGGGCCTTGAACTATGTAATTTATTATTTATGTGTGGTGTCACAGGACAACGCTGTGGAGTCGGTCCTCTCCTTCCACGTTATGTGGGTTCCAGGGGACAAACTCAGTTCATCATGCTTGGACAGGAAGAGCTTTCACGTGCTGAGCCATCTCGGTGGCTCCACTTTTTATTTTTGAGACAAGATTTCTCACCGGCCTGGAGCTCTCGAAATGGCACAGGCAGGCTGGCCAGCAAGCCGCATGCCACCAGATCTAGCCCCATGCCACCAGATCTAGCCGTTTCCCCACGGATTCTGGGTGTTCAGCTCTGATCCTCAAGTCTGAGAGTTAAACGTTCTGCCAGCTGAGCTAACTCACCCCCAGCCCTCCGGGCGCCATTTTTAACCTCTATGCTTGCTGCTTTCTCTGGTCTCGCATTCTTACACATCATCCTGCTGTGGTTGCTATCGGCTTTCCTGGCTGTCAGAAACCTGCAGAACCTTTGTTAATGTGGGTTCTTCTCACATAGTCCAAGGCTTGGAATCATCACGGTGGGATCATTCATATCACAGAATGCAAGAAACACTAAGAGTTAGAGCTTCAGGCTTTTTTCTCCCAAGGAGCTAGTCTGCCAGCGCAGCAGTGTTTAGATCTGATCTGGGGAAGGCAGAATCTAGCTAAATGTGATTTAAAAAAAAAAAAAAAAGATATGGATGTTGTTGTTGTTGTTGTTTGAGACAGGGTTTCTCTGTGTAGCCCTGGCTGCCTTGGAACCTACTCTGTAGATTAAGCTGACCTTAAACTCAGAGATCCACTTGTCTCTGTCTCCTGAGTGCTGGGATTAAAGGTGTGCACCACCACTGACCAGCTTTTAAAAAGGATATTATAAATTATATGTTTCCTTTAATATTACATATAGTTTAAAGTTTTTCCTTTATTCATTTCAAAATTTAAATGAGAACCATTTTTTTTCAATTTTTTTATTAGATATTTTCTTTATTTACATTTCAAATGCTATCCCGAAAGTTCCCTATACC
>NC_034604.1:20052035-20097595 GCF_900095145.1 Mus pahari | reverse complement strand
GTCCAATTTTCTGAGGAACCACCAGACTGATTTCCAGAGTGGTTGTACAAGCTTGCAATCCCACCAACAATGGAGGAGTGTCCCTCTTTCTCCACATCCTCGCCAGCATCTGCTGTCACCTGAATTTTTAATTTTAGTCATTCTGACTGGCTTAGGTGGAATCTCAGGGTTGTTTTGATTTGCATTTCCCTGATGATTAACGATGTTGAACATTTTTTCAGGTGCTTCTCAGCCATTTGGTATTCCTCAGTTGAGAATTCTTTGTTTAGCTCTGTGCCCCATTTTTTTAATGGGGTTGTTTGAATTTCTGGAGTCCAGCTTCTTGAGTATGAGAACCATTTTTAACTGATGCTCTAAAATGTAAACATCTATGTTAGAAGCGTTCTATGTGACTGACACTTCAGCACATCAGTACTGTTTTAACCAGGTTCTGCACATCTGTCTCCTCAAACACATCTCCTTGGGATATGCAACGTTTTAGTATCTACAGTCACCCTGTTGCTCAGTGGGCATGAGAACCTCTTCTGTGCAGCTGCCCCATAGGACTCATAGGCCAACCTCAATTCATGCTTTCTTTCTCTCACCTGCTCTCCCAGCCTCCAGTGACATCATGGACAAATGACTGAGGCCCTGTGGTATTTGTGTTTCAGTGTCTGGCTTGAATGCTATCTGGTCCCTTCAAAGGTTGTCTCACATGTCAGGATTCTGTTCTGTGGCAATTGTAGCTGAAGAGCACTCTCTTGTTCTCTGTATGACATTTCACTAACCATTTATAGGCTGCTGGACCCATAAGTTGTTTCCCTCCCTCCTTCCTTTCTTTTTCTTCCTTATCCTTTCTCCATCTTTCAGTCTCTCTCTCTCCCTGTGTCTCTATATGTCTCTGCCTCCCCAACCCCAACCTCAACAGGCATTCTTGTGTAGTCCAAGTTATCCTCAAATTGTTTAGTCAAGGATAACCTTGAATTCCGGGTCCTCCAGCCTCCATCCACTGAGAGCCAATTACAGGCATATCCCATCTCCCCTAATTTTATGTAGTACTGGCAATCAGACCAAGGGCATTATGCATGCCAGTAGGCAAGGACTCTATTGACTGGGCTACATCCCCAGCCCATTTGTGTCCATTTTATAGATGTGGTGAACAGTGTATCCAGGAGCAAGGTACTGATGTCTCTCAGAATACGAACTTTATTTACCTGTCATATATACAGCAGTGACATTGTTGCTCTATGTTTTTTTTGTTTGTTTGTTGATTTTCATTTTTTGAGACAGGGTTTCTCTTTGTAACAGAACCCTGGCTGTTCTGGGCTCGCACTGTAAAGCAGGCTGGCCTTTAACTCAGAGATCTGCCTGCCTCTGTCTCCCAAGAGCTGGGATTAAAGGTGTGCTCCACCATGCCTGGCTTGTTGATTTTGTTTGTTTGTTTGTTTTGCTTTTTTAGACAGAGTCTCACTATGAATCTCTGGCTGGCCTGGAATTGCTCTACAGACCGGGGTATCCTCAAACCCACAGAAATCCCCCAGCCTCTACCTTCTGAGAACTAAGATTAAAAGTGTGCATCATGACATCAGCTTTGGTTTTTTTTTTTTTTTTTTTTTTTTAAATTTGGAAAGGCTCTTCATACCGCTGTCCACAATGGCTGTACAAATTCACACGCCTATCAACACCCGAAGCTCCCCTTTCTTCTCATTCTCTCCAGCACCTGTTATTTTATGTACTTATTTATATAATAACCACTTTACCGGAGAGAGAAGGATCTTATGTGGCTTTGGTCTACATTTCTGGATATTTTCATGCACCCACTGCTTCTCTGTCTGACATCCCCCACTCTAAGTCCATTCTGCCAGAAGTAGTAGCTCGAAAAGTGTCTAATAGGACCTGATAGCATTTCACGGGCAGTAAACTGTTCAGATTTCCTTTTCTTCCTTTAATGGCCAACGAACAATATGCTGCACTCCAGATGTGCCTTCGGAGCAGCTTGGTTCTGTGCCATTATTCAGTAGAGGGCATTCATGCATCTGGATGCGGTGAGAGCTGCTCCTGTTTATCACATGTTAAATTGTACTCTGGAAGAGTTTCGGATTCTGGTGAATCCAGCAGCATTGGAAGTGAGTTGGTGCCCAAAGCACTGTGTGATGGTTGCTAAGGGGCCATTCAGTGAAAATTAGAAGCAATAATAGCTGGGTCTAAAAGGGCAAAGAATTAGGGCTGGAGATGGAAATGAGTTCCTAGGAGGACACAAGGGTTTTGTGCCTACAAATGGAGATGCACTTGCTGCTTCTAGGATGAGTGTGTGTGTGTGTGTGTGTGTGTGTGACTGAGAACCAAGTAAGGCTGAGGACACATAGGAGCAAGGAAGTGCCAACAGGAGTTCAGCCACTCTGCAGTCAGAGAAATAAGAGCTGGGTACAAATAAGTAGTTGAAAACAAGTTTGTTATTCAGAGTCAGCAGCCCCAGTGATCTTGAACTTGGGCGGCAGTGTGGAAGAGAAGAGAGGCAGGTTCCTGGCAGTAAAAACAGCCTCCCTGAGTCACACACAACAAGATTGAAGGCAGCTGGAAAGGGCCCAGACCCAAAGGTTCCCAAAGGCATTGCAGTGGATGGCATGGCTCATTGGCCACGGGAAGAGCTAGCTACAAATGTGCTAATAAACACCTCACTCTGCATTAGCCATTTAATCTCACAGCAGAGGAAGACACTAAATGGTACAGCGGTACTCAGCATGCTTCCCCAAGGTGCCCAGAGGATAGGAGGAGGAAGGGTTTGAGTCTTAGCCCTCAGCTGCTCAGGTCACACAGGAAAGATTTGTGTTGAAGAGGGATGCAGAGCCAAGGAATAAAGGATGAACAGGCTGGAGAGAGAAGAATGGCCATGTGAGCAGGGGAGAAAAGCCAAGGGAGGCCAGGAGCTGGAGGGCTACAGACAGGCAGCTTTAAATGAGAGGGGTTTGCCTAAACCCCACCCGGAAACTTAGAGAGTCTGCCAGCTACTGTCCACAGACTTCAGGCCACAGATCCACAGAGGTGGAAACAGTTGGTAAAATGTGCAGCCAAGACTTCCCCTGTTCTTTCAGAGGACTCAGGGGTTCAGGGGCTTTCAGAGGGGACCTATACCAACTCCTGGAAGTTTTCTCAGAAGACCATGCCGATGTGGCCCTGCAATCCAAGAGGCAGACCCTCCTGAAATGCAGAGACCCTGAGACAGACAGGAGCAAAGCCAAGCAGACATAGAGTGAAAGTTAAATGAGGAGACAGGAATTTGGATGAATAAAAAGTGAAGACGGAAAGTTTGGCTGGATGGGCAGATGGTCCAGGGAAGGTAAGAGTGGGAGTTGAGTAGGTCAGTTCCTCCCCCTCGCCCCCATATACATTGTAGCAAGATGTAGGTATGGAGGCCGGGGATGAGCATCTTAAGGAGGTTGTGGATGGATATGATGGCTGGCCTGTCCTAATTCTCCCTGGCTTCCTGTCCCACCACATGATTTTCTACTCTTCCACACACTTCTACCATGATGCCACTCACTAGGAAGATGTCACCCCAGATACCACTCCCTGACACTATGCCCTTGATCTCTAAAACTGAGCTAAGCTAAACAATCCTCTTTTTTTTTTTTTGGTTTTTCGAGACAGGGTTTCTCTGTATAGCCCTGGCTGTCCTGGAACTCACTTTGTAGACCAGGCTGGCCTCGAACTCAGAAATCCGCCTGCCTCTGCCTCCCGAGTGCTGGGATTAAAGGCGTGCGCCACCACGCCCGGCTACAATCCTCTTTTCTTTATATATATTACCCAGCTGCAGATATTTTGTTATAACAACAAAAAACCAAAAACATAAACAAAAACAAACAAACAAACAAACAAATAAAAAAACGGACAACCACAAGAAGCAAGCGCTGTGTCTTCTTGTGACCTCCACCCTGCCCTCTGAGGAGCGCTGTGGCTGTGAGCAGTACCCAGTGCTGAGTTCTTCATAAATGTGCTTGGAGGCTGCCGATCAAGTCATCAGAGATGAACTCGAACCAAAGACGAGTCTTCTGGACACGCGTCCATCCATCCCTTCAACACGAGTCTTCCGGCAGTCACGCATCCACATTCTGTGGGTACCTCAGGCCTGGGTGAGCAGGGATAGGCTTTCTCTGAGGAGACAGTATGTGCTTCTCAGGCGCAGCTGCCGTGCGTCTGCAGTGATGAGACACATAGCTACGCTGGCTAAGTCTCACAGTTAAAGGACCGGCAATTCGAATGTACTAAAGATGCAGCTCCCTGCGCAGTGTCTCCTGTACTCCCTGCAGGGAAGGCATTTCAGTCATCATCCCTCTTGAAGGTCCCAACTTTCAGTTTTGTATATCCTTTTATTTTCCTCTGAAGTTCAGGGTTGTCAGTTTAACTTTGCCCCCATGTCTTCCTCAGAGTCTTTCAAAGTATGAGGAAGTGGGCCCAACGTTTGAATTCCCAGAGAGCTTTGAGTCTCCCACGTCCGTGGCAAGTGACCATCCCCTCCCCTCTCTCCCAGCCCTCTGCTCCCCAGTTCTTCCTGTCCCTTCTATGTGGCTGAGTTGTCCCTCTCTTCTAGACCATGAACTGCAGCCACAGTTTGCTGCATTGTCTTCCACCCACAGTGTCCCTCTCTTTGATGAAATCCCCCTCCACATGTTGCTTGTTATCTCTGATTCTCTTTCAAGACTCTCCTGTGAGAGGATTGCCTACTGGTTGCCCCTGTTGCTGCTCCATTCATCCCTTCCAGAATGTGCCTAGGCAGAGCTTTGCACCAGAATAGCGCAGAGCTTGGCTGCTAAGGCCCTTGTGGCCAATCCAATGGAGTCCTCAAACGCCACTGTTGTCAGTTGCCTGTCACACTCTGACTAGGATTCTTTCTAGAAACGCAGGTTGCCTGATCTTCGGGATGCCGCTCAGCCTCTTGTCGGTCTGCTGTGTTGGCTGCCGCCCATGCCT
Source organism: Mus pahari (assembly GCF_900095145.1). NCBI lineage: Eukaryota > Metazoa > Chordata > Mammalia > Rodentia > Muridae > Mus > Mus pahari. The sequence goes on along the minus strand of NC_034604.1, from coordinate 20,092,648 downwards.
AGAGGAGACTCCACTCCGGTGGCTTTTTTCTTTAGCTTCCCCTTCCTCTGCTGGGGACACTCCTAGATCAGATCATGCACACCGGCAAGTTCTTTAAACATATTCCATGCTGACTTCCAAGTTTGTATCTCCAGCTGTGTTGGTTATTTTTTTTTTCTCTCGCTCTCTGTGACATAACACCCGAACAATATAATGTGAGGGAGCAAAGATTTATTTTGGCTTCTGGTTTTGGAGGTTTCTGTAATTAGAAGGGGGAAGGGGTGGTAGAACAGATAATAGTAGCCAAGAAGTCACGGGGGGATTTCTCCCTTTTTCCATTTATTACATATAGACCCCCTGCCTGTTGATGTGTTACTCACACTCAGGGCTAGTCTACCCTCTGTTGGAGTTTGAATGTGAACTATCCTCTACAGGCTCTGATGTCTAAACACCTGGTGTCAAGCTGTTTTGGGGATTGACTGATGGAAGGGATCATGGAAGAGAGGTTAAAAATGACAGCCTGGCCTTATTTTGGCCTCACTCTCTTGCCTCCAGTTTCATTAGATTGTAAGCATATTGTTTTGTGCTTCCTCTGCCATAGACAAGGCACCCCCCACCAACCACCATGCTTGCTACCATAATAGATCATGCCTTACAAACTGTGACCCTACATAAATTCCCCTCTCACTTTTAGATTTATTTATTTTATTGTATATGTATTTTGCTTGTATGTATGTGCACTATCTATGTGCCTGGTGCCTTTGGTGGTCAGGAGAAGACGTTGGATCTCCCCAGAACTGGAGTTGCCCATGGTTGTGAGCTGCCAGGTAGGTGCTGGGAACTGAACTTGGGTCCTCTTCGAGAGAGACAAGTGTTCTTGACCATGGGGCCATCTCTGCAGCCCCAAATCTCCCCTCTCTTAAGTTGTTTTTCTCAGGGAACAACACCGAGTTGTTCTCAGCCAACACCGAGTGTGCCTTATTGAGCTTTAAGGAACTTCTCGGTTCAAGCAAGGTGACAAGGCTAGCCATCACGCCAACCCCGTGCCATCCTAAGCGCTCAGGATTTCACAGGGCTGTCTGGAGAGCCGAGAGTGCTAGAGCATATCCCTCCTTGAGCTGCTTTCTTCCCTCCATGTTCCCTTCACTGTCTTGTCCAGCCTGCGACTTTGCTTTTTAAACCGAGGTTAACGATTTCTTTCTGATCCTTAAAAAAAACAAAACAAAATAAAACAAAACACAACACAAAGCTTCTGCTTCTGGTCTCATCTGAAAACTTGTCACTAAGCCCCAGGTCTCCTAGATTGTCTCCTGTATCTTCCACAAGCCTCTTGGTCTTACGGTTTGCCTCTCTGCCGTGACCCACGGTGAGCCAGTTTTTATGAAAAGCCTAAGGCAGTCTATGTCCATTTCATTTTTTTTCTACCAACATGCAATTGTTCCAGGGCTGTTCGTTGAGAAGACTGTTCTTCCTCTACTTAATTGCCTTCGCTTCTTTGTCAAGGATCAGTTGGCTGTTTTTGTGTGGGTCTATTTCTAGTTTCCTATTCTTCCATGTTGTGGCTTTAAATATAATTTCAATTTATACCACCAGCCCAGACTTTCCCCCCTGAAGTCCAGAGGAGCATACTATTGCCTCTCTGTCTCCTCTTGGATGCCTAATAACAGACCAAGCATGTCCAAACAACACAGCTTTATCACCTGCCTCGGTCTTCTCTCCTCCTCCATCTCATGGAATGGCAACTCCTTCATGCTGCTTAGGCCCAGATGATCTCTACTCCCCTGAGTAATACCAAGTATGGCAGGAGATGCTGACTCTTCTTTAGAATAGACCAGGAATGTAGCCATTTCTCAGCACTGACCCTGCTGGTCCCAGCCTCTTTCATCCCTGGTCCAGATACTTCTGATCTTGCTTCCTGTTATTGGTTGGCCACTGAGCATCAGGAAGTTCCTGTCACATCATGTCACTCTTCTGCCCAGTTCCTTCTGATATCTCCCTCATGGGTTCAGGAGGGGTTTCAGAGATCTTATGTGGATACAGTCTCAGGGGCCCCCCAGATGTCCCACGGTGAAGTGTGAGGAGGAGGGAGACTTAATTTGACTGTAGTGATTAGAAGTGGGTCTACAGAAGGGGGATTGTACTAGGTAAGGGTCTCAGGATGTATTCTCCATGAGTGGATCCTGGTGGCTTCATATGAAGGACACACATATATGAGCATACGCTCGGGAATGAAGACACACACACACACACACACACCACATCTCTTGCCATGTGATGCCCTGGTGCCACTTTGAAATTCTTCCAACAACAAGACCATCACCGGATGAAGCCTTTGGAACTTGTGTCTTGAACTTATTAGCTCAGTAGTTGCCTTTTCTTTATAAAGTAGCCTGCACTGGGTTCTTTCATTATGGAAACAAACTCAAACTGCTACAGTAGCCATAACGTCTTTTGCTGTTTGCTTTACCCACTTACCCCTATAACCTCCCTCCCGATACTCCCCTTGTTCCTCCTGCCTCAGCCATACCCCTGGGCTCCTCTTGCTTCTCAGTTTCCTCAGTCACAGACTCCCCCAGGTCACTTGAGCTCTTTATCCCACACACTGCTCAGTCCTATTTCTTCCCAGTTAGCATATACATTTCTTGTGGGGAAAGTCCCTTATTATATTCCTGGTGCCTTTGGTGGTGCCTGTGCCAGACCTTCCTCCCAAGAGGCTGTTGAGTAATTGGAGGCACCAAGGGCAGAGCCACTGCCTGCCCCTCTCTGGCCTGGTTTCGGCACCTCTAGCACTCGCTCTGGGCAGAGGACCAAGAGCCTATGAGTGCTGCATGGAGAACGGAGAGACTGCTTCTGGTGGGGCAGCCCTCGGCCTCCCCTTTCTTACGGCTCAGATGGTCGTGGCTCATGTGGGTGTTGGGTCATTGGTTGAGCTGGGGTGTGGAGTGGAGGAGCTACTAGAGGCTGGATCCAGGGCAGGACTGGAAGAGGCAGAGTGAGGCAGCTCGAATGGGTTCCTTGGTGAAGGAAAGGTGAGGCTCAGGCATGCAGGGGAGCCTGCCTCCACCTGGGGCTGCAGCATTTGGATGCCCACCTTTCCAGAGGATAGCACAGTTGTCAGGTAGCCCTTGGGTAACCACAAAAAGGAAGCTACATATCCAGATCCTTCTGGTCCATTCTCCTGCCCTCCTTTCCACCTTTGTGCTAAGGAGAGGAGAAAAGAGGGATTGAGTGTGCAAAGTAGAGTCCTTCCTACTGGACGGAGCGAATTTAGCCAGAGTAGATACAGGGCCATATGTGAGGCTAAGAGTTGAAGTAGATTGAGCCGAGGGGGTGGTCTGTAACTGAGGGAGGGAAAGAGATGTTTCCCTGAGCACACTAGAGAGGGGAAGGAGGAAAAGGAAGCAGGTAGACACAGGAAACACTAATGTGTTCTGTTAACTAAGTGCAGCATTCTAAGGAGAATAAGCAATGTCCTGAGGAATGCATCTGCAAGACTAAATCCACGCACAGCAGCGGACACCTTTGCTTTTCCAGCCATCCATACTCAAGACAGAGATAAAAAGCAGAGAATGGCTTCTTGAGAATATCTTTTATATTATTCCAAGTGTCTTCAAAACAGAATCTAACACACTAAATCACAAGTCCCTATCTCATCTCCTTGCTGTGTGGCTTCCTCAGGGACCCTTAGGCAGAGAAATGGCACTTGGCTTGTCTTCACATCTCATCGGTGTGCCATTGTGCTTTGTTACAGAACTGAAGAGTTTTAGAAATAAATGACAGGATTTAGTCTAATTCTTCCTTATGTATGAGATGATGCAGATTCAGAAAGCTGATGGCTTCATCAAGATCGCACTAGTTGGGGTGGGGGTTATTGTAGACAAAATAATGTTTCTGAGCAGTGGCCACATCCTTATTTAGGATGGGTGTGAATGTGTTCCCTTAGAGGGTAAAGGAAGAATCTTGTGGCCAGAGCTTTTTCTGGAGTGGCCAAGCATAATCACAAGGGTCATTATGAGAGGGAGGCAGTACTGACAACAGAAACTGAGGTCTGGAATCCAAGAGCTTAAGCAGTTTCAGGAAGTGGGAACCTATGGGACTGTCAGAACACCTCAGAGACCAAGCCAGCTCAGTCAGTCAACAGGGTCTCGAGGGAGGGAGGGAGGATTGAAAAGAGAAAGACAACTAGACAACATTAGAACATGACCCTGACCAGTTCTGAAGCTGGAGCTGAAGTGGGTTTATTTCTTTCCAGTCTGCTTTTAAATCATTCTAGGTACATACAAAGAATACTGTCAGTCCTAAGGCATAAACAAAGTAGTCAAGGAACAAACAAGGCATAAACAAAGGCCCCATGATTACTGTATTCAGGCTCTTAACAAAACCCATCAAGATACAAAAAAACACATTCCTCAACTGTATTCATCTTGAGCCTACTTTCTTGTCCTAGCCCAGTGCCAAATTCCTGCCAAATTCCTAGCTCTCCATCTCAGCACCTTAGGATGTGTGGCTACAGGCATGGCTACAGGTCTCCTTCAGTGGTGGGTAGAGGGAAACATTCACGGATTAGGTCTCTCAAAAGCAAGCTTTCTGTCTTAGGGCTTCCATTGCTATGAAGAGACACCATGACCAAGGCACAACATTTAATTGGGGCTGGCGTACAGGTTCAGAGGTTCAGTCCATTGTCATCAAGGCGGGAGCATGGCAGCATCCCAGGCAGACATGAGGCTGGAGAAGCTGAAAGCTCTACATTTTGATTCAAAGGCAGACAGGAGAAGACTGTTTCCAGGCAACTAGGAGGAGGGTCTGTCTCCAAGCTCGCCTCAGCAGTGACACACTTCCTCCAACAAGGCCACACCTACTCCAACAAGATCACAACTCCCAATAGTGCCACTCCCTGGGCCAAACATTCAAACCACCACATTTCCTCACTGAGATCTCACAGTGGCCCTGGTTGGAGAGAACCTCTGTTTCAGCCAGTGTGGGAACCGAAGACTGTGCACAGCCGGTGTGTACACAGCAAATCTTGTTTCCCACTCCACCTAGATACTCCTGTGGCTGAGTGAATGAAGTCACACACAGGCTTTTTTGACCAGACCAAGAGCATTGGCCAGGGGGGGAGACTGGGAGAACTTTCTCCAGGAGACAGTCACGTCCAGGGAAGTCCAAGAAGACATAACATATTACACAGAGGGACAGTAAAACCGTCAAGTCTGGATTAGTTGTCATCCCGACCTTCCTTCCCCTGGGTCTCTTCCAAGTACCCATGACCACTCCTCCCTCTCACCTTGTGTGTGTGTGTGGGGGGAGAGGGGGATGGGATTAGAGATGGGGAGTGACTTCAGTGTGGTTATAACATCTGAGTTATGGAAAATTTACAGTGACTTACGATCACATTCAGGATTTCAGAAGTCACTTGAATAAGACACAGACCCTGAAGCCAGATCTTCACTCTCTCCGTGTCAGTGAGGGAATGCTGACCCTTCATTGTCTTCCGGATGAGACATCTCTGGTAGTAGATACGCCTCTGAGGAGAGGAGACCCACCCTGCATGAGGCAAAGGGAGAAAGGGAGCTGAGCTTCAGGTACACCAACCAGCAACCTGTGCTAGCCAAGAGCCAAGGCAAAGACAAGCGTCCTGCTGAGGGCAGGCCAAATGTCAGGCAGCAGAGATTCCGTACAGCTGAGTGGAGGAGAGTTCTTGCGGCTTCCCGGGGCTGAGTTTGATATTATATGCCTACTTCAGCATATGCAAACTCACTGACAGCTGTGAAGCCAACACCCATTCCTAAATGAAAAGTCATAAAAGCTACAAGCCCAGTACACTTCAGGTTAGTGGTATTCTTTTAACTTGATGACTGTTGGTGAGATGAAATTAACTTGCCACTCACAGAGTGGACAGAGCTCTCCTGCCATCTTCATTCTGAACCGAGTCTCTTTACTGCTTGGATTTGCTAGGACCCTGGTGTTGTGCATGGTACCTGCTTGTCACCTTAGCCTTCAGTTGCCTGAAACGGGAGGGTTGAAATGGGTTTGAGACGAGCTGGACCACACGGTAAGGGGTGCCAGCTTTCCCAGAATAAACACACTGGGGCAACTGCTCTCTGCGCTAGCTGCATCCATCTTGCTTGGTCATGATCAGCCAACCTGCTCAGCTTCCTTAGTAAAAGTGTCTGTTGGACTTCTGCAGTCTGTCCCCTCACAACAGAGAATTTGGCAGTCAGGACAAGATTGAAAGGTTACGAAGAACAGACTCAGAAACTAAATATCTTAGCAACCAAGAAAAAGAGGGCACGGAGCGTCTCAGGAAGTCACAGAAGCATGGTGCTGTGAATAATGCTTGTGACAGTGACCCCGAGTGAAGGAGGATGGCTGAGCAGTGCCAACAATCTCACGCTTAGGAGAGCAAGATAATCCCATGCGCATCCCTACACAGTGCAGCTCTCTCCAGGCTTCGGTGTCTGTGGGTTTTCCTTTGTGACAGGGAGAAGGGTGTTTGTGTGTGTGTGTATGTGTCTGTGTGTCTGTGTGTGTGTCTGTGTGTGTGTGTGTCTGTGTGTATGTGCGTGTGTGTGTGTCTGTGTGTGTGCGTATGTGTCTGTGTGTGTACATGTGTCTGTGTGTGTCTATGTGTGTGTCTGTGTGTATGTGCATGTGTGTGTGTCTGTGTGTGTGTGCGTATGTGTCTGTCTGTGTGTGTGCATGTGTCTGTGTGTGTCTGTGTGTGTGTCTATGTGTTTGTCTGTGTGTCTTTGTGTGTCTGTGTCTGTGTGTGTCTGTGTGTATCTGTGTGTGTTTGTGTGTGTGTGTGTATCAGTGTGTGTGCATGTGTCTATGTGTGCATGTGTGTGTTTGTGTGTGTGTTTGTGTGTGTGTGTGTCTGTGTGTACCTGTGTGTATCCGTGTGTGCGCACGCGCGTACACGCACTTGCCGCCTCGGATGATTAGCCGCGCCCCTCCCCACCCCAGCACTTAGGGCCGCTGCTAATTACCTCACCGGCAGGGTTCTGAAGTGACACACTGGCCCTCCTGAGCTTTCATCTTCACACCTCTTCAGGCCTCTTGTGACAGATAATTATGGTTGAGTGTGAGCATCAACAGGAAAGCAGACCTCTTATCTCTGCATTGGGCACTTAAATGAGCATTTTAAGGCAAATTATTAATAACCATGCTTGAGAAAATGATCTCAGCTGAAGCTTTGAGATACTGAGTTGTGTTATGTCTGCAAGAAAAAGGCCATTTCAATGATAAAGTGGGGGAGGGACGTGTTATGGGGTAACTTAACTTACCTAGCAAATATTTATTATATGCCCTTAATATTTAATATTCTTTATTAGAGACCTTGGGATATAGATTCAGTTACTGATGGGCGGGACAGGAGTTTCCACCCCACAGCTTCCAGATGCATTTATCCAGATGCAAAAGATGTATGATAGAGAGAAATCTCAGAAGCTCAATAGAGTCTGAACGCATGAGAGGATGAGAAGTGAGCCACCCCCAGCTGCTTCCCACCACCCCGGCTGACCTTGGGGAGTATGCAGAAGGGGGCTGCCTCATGGGAGATGGTGGAGGCAACGGCAAAGGGTGTGTGTGTGGTGGAAGCAAATCAACTCCTCTGGACCTGAAGTGCTTGGGGGAGATGTGGGCTAAGGGCTAAAGCTACTACACCCTCGAAAGTGCAGTGACACCTTTAATGTATCTCCCTGCCACGTATGACAACATAGACATCCAAGCTGGGGTCTCCCCTTGAATCTGCCCCTTATGACAGATGACACACTGCAGCCCTCCTGCTGTTCTAGACCTGTGATGTTCCTCACCCACTCCCACTTCTCAGATTAGAAGCTTGCTTTCAGAGGGACAGTCTTCTAAGTCACGTAGCTCAATGGCTGGATTTGAACTCAGAACAACCTTGACCTCAACCCAAGCAGGCGAGGGGTTTACGGCCTTTTCAGCGTGTAGCATAGCCCCGGTATACAAAAAAGTTCAACATGTATTTGATGAATGAATTCAGAGTGAATCATTCCCTTAAGAAATGATTCTGCTAATGTTTTGTTGTTAACCCTCCTTTTAAGCTTTTATTTCTGGAGTCACAGAGAAGACCCACCCTATACTGTCTATAAATACAGCAGTACAGAGGCTAGATCAGGGTGTGTGTGTGTGTGTTCATGTGTGAGCAGGTGCAGAGGTGCATGTGTGCCTGTGCATTTAGAGGCCAGAGGTCACACTCCCAGCTGCCTTCTCCAGATCTCTCACGTTCCCCAGAACTCACTGATTCAGCTAGGCTGGCTGGTCAATAAGTCACAGCCATCTTCTTGTCTTTGCCTCCCCAGCTCTGGGATGACAACCACATCTCACCATGCCTGATGTTTTCACATGGGTTCTGGGATCAAATTAGGTCCTCCTACTCACGTGACAAGCACTTTACCTACTAAGTCACTGCTCCAGACCCATTGTGGTGGTTTGAATATGCTTGGCCCAGGGGAGGTGTGGCCTACTTCACAAGGAGGAATTGTGTCATGTCACTGTCGGGTGGACTTTGAGACCTTCCTCCTAGATGTCTGGAAGCTAGTCTTTCTCCTAGAGGCCTTCAGATCAAGGTGTAGAACTCCCAGCTCCTCCAGTGCCATACCTGCCTGGACACTGCCATGCTTCCTGGTATGATGATAATGGACTGAACCTCTGAACCTGTAAGTCAACCTCAATTAAATGTTGTCCTTATAAGAGTTGCATTGGTCATGGTGCCTGTTCACAGCTATAAAACCCTAAGACAGCCAGAATATGTTTTTGTAACTCCATTTTGCAGAGTAAAGAACCAAAGCTTAGAACATTTAAGTGATTTGTCTAAAGTCACAGAGTAAGGCTTTGCAGGACTGAGTGTGCCTACGGTCACTCCTCTTTCTCTATCAGCGTACCTCCTCTAGAGAACAAGGTAGATGCTTAGATGCATGCGCAGTTTCTCATTAGCATTGTAAGAAGTGAACATGACTATTTTACTAATGGTCACATTTACTAAATGCAGTGAGCGTTCTGTGGCTTTTGTTTTGTCAGGTGTTGCTGCCTCCATGCTGCGTTCTGAGGCCTGCATGGTACTTCTATCATGGAGTCAGTTGTGCTAAGGTCTCGGGCCTGTTACACATCGGAAGTAAAGAAGGAAACATACTTAATCTCTACTGTGACAATCATACCAGGGAGACGTATGGTGCACCAGGGGGAGGGAACTGCAAATGGCTGAAAGGTGATTATTTAAGATTCAGGCTCCCCTGTTTAGGGTGTAGAAATAAATAGAGGAAAATAGAGGTCAAACAGAACCTGCTGCAAATGGAAGGCAAACAGGCCTGCTTTGTGTGCAACAGCACCATCTGTTTGACAACAGCCATTTCTGCCATCTCTTAGTAGCCATCTTGCAAACAACAGCCGTAGCTTCTCAGTTTCTTTGCATGCACTCTCAGGGCATGAGGAGTGTCTTATCCTGCTGGCTCCTTCCTCTGTTATTGATGGTCTCGCCCTTACCGTCTGCCTGTCCCTGTGGTGGCCAGGCAGGGATGGAACAATGGCCTTTGTCACAGAGGCTCTTTGAGTTAAAGTTGACCTCCTCTGTGCATGCTGTAAGCCAGACAGGCATGCCTCAAAATCCCCCAACACTCAGGGACACTAGGGAATCTGTATCCCCCAATCTTGGCAGGAGCCCTACCATTGTCCTCTCCCATAGGCTTTGGTCCACCTTATGCCTCCTGTCCCTGATTGTAAGAAAAGCTGCTGGGACACTTGGTGCCTCCTATTTCAGTGATGGAATCTGTTTTCATTACAACAAGGCATACTGGCTATTAAATAGGAACTTCTTTTGTCACCCCAAGTCCTACCCTGTTCAAGGCTTTACCACCCCTAAGAGGCTCCTGACCCTCTACTTGTCACAGGCACTGTGATAACCAGAGCCCTCTCTCCCTGTCCCTGTGTGATGCTCTCCCTTTCCTTGTTGCCTTCTCTGGAAGGGAGGTGGGGTGAGCCTCAAGTTCTGTTCTCAGCTCCTTTCTGGTTTTCTTTCTTCAGTCTGCCTCTCCTTGGCACGTGGAGCCAGGCAGTCTTCTCAATGTGGGTTAGAGGGAGTGGCTGGTTCTTTCCAGTATGCAGGAGGTGGAGGTGGAGGCAGAGATGGAGACAGGTGGAGGTTGAGGTGGAGACAAGAGGTGAAGGTGGAGGTAGACAGTCCCTGGCAGCCAGCAGGGACAGGAGGCTTTTCTTTTCCTTGGCTTGCTACACTGCCTGCCAGTGTCCCTGCCCATGTGTTTCCCTGCTTGCTTGTCTGCTTTTCTAGTCCTGAATGTAGTGTGGAAAGAGGACCCAGCCCATGGCACCTGGGTAGACACGCCATGCTGCCGGTGTAGAGGCTCACACAGGCTCACACAGCTCTGTCCCTGCTGGTCCACACTCCAGTTGCTTGTTCCCGGTTCCTGGGGATGTGAGGGTTCATCTTTGACTTTCAAGTGTTGTGTGACTGTGTTCATCTTGACTTGCAAGTCTTGTGTGACTTTTCCTAGGGAGGTGAACAAACACCTGCCCATCCCAGATGGGGTACTAATGACAAATAGTCTATTGTAGTGACCGCGGATTTATTGGGGTTACTTACAGGACCATGGGTGGCTGTTGCCTTGCAAAAAGTCCTCCTTAGCATGGTGACAACTCACAAGACTACATCCCTGGGGCACCCTGTGCAACTTATAGGCAGCTTCACACAGGAGTCTCCCCTCCCTCAGTAATTATTTAATGCTTAGGTAACCCCTGGGAGGAGCTTATGAATCTTAGCCATGCCTTGGGTGTTTTATGAGCCTCCTGCCTCCCTCTGGAGATAAGGAGATTTTGGTCTGGAGAAAACAGTCACTTGGCCGTGCTCACCAGCTCTGCTAGAGAGGAGGAAGGCAGGGAAGAGAGGGGATTGGCTGCCAGCAGGGATGGCTGCCTCTCACGCATCCTCTGGTCACTCCCAGCATGTCCTACAGTCCTGGGAGAGGAGAGTTTCACAGATACCACAGGGAATGCCATGCCATCTGGTAAGAGCCTCTCAGACATCTTTTAGATAATTTGGGCAAGCAACAGGATTTTATTTCTCCCTCTAGATCATTTAATGTTAAATCCAGGTGCAAGGGTGGACATGAGTGGACATTGTTCCGTCCCCTGCTTGGCAAGTCTTGAGATTTTTCCATCATTGGTAGAAAACCATGTGGCACTTAAGTTCTGCACTGAAACTTGACATCTACTCTGTTCCCAGAGTCTCCTGCCTTCTGCTGGAACCAAAAGCCATGGCGCCTTTACTGAAGACACAAGCCAGTGAGAACTGGGCCCAGTGGTGTGGTTTGGTCCCCGCTACTCAAGATGTTGACCGTGTGAGCCTGGGGGGTAGAGACTGGCCAGGAAGCACTGAGGGACAGAGGGAGAGGAAAGGAGGACAGATGAGGGAGAAAGAGACACAGAGGAAAAAAAGGAGGGGAAGGGGGGTATAGGGAACTTTCGGGATAGCATTTGTAATGTAAATAAAGAAAATAATAATAATAAAAATATATAGCTTATAAAAATAAGGAGGGAAAGGGAGAGCAGGAAGGAAGGAAGGAGGGAGGGAGGGAGGGAGGGACGGAGGGAGGGACGGAGGGAGGGAAGGGAATACAGCTCTTCACTTCTCAGTCCTGAAGCCCATGGGCTTCTCTGCAAAGAGTTTACCTGACAGTGAGTCTGAAGAAAAAAATATCAACATGTCACTTTGGAGGAATTGACATTAGGACATTGTCTTGATTTTAGACCAACTTCATTTGAATTTTATAAGAAAGCACTGAATGACTCACCAAAAAGAATCCACACAAAAATGTTATACAAGAGTTTTTGAATAAAAATAAGCCATAAATAAACAATAAATTCTCCATAGGCCTGGTGCAAATGGGTAGCAATAATGTTGTGTTTACTGCCATTCTCCCAGTGAAGATATTTATAATCCAGGGCAATTCGTTGTATCAGCCTAGCATTTCTAAAATTCTCATCATGGTGTTAGAGTGAGAGCCACTTCCTAGGAGGTGTCATTGTAATAAACTATAATTAGTGGCTTATAAACTGCCATAATTTACTGTTTAGAGGAAGAGGGACATGGTCACGAATGTGCACATAGCCTCTGTCTCCAACATCACCACCAGGCTTGTGGCCTAGGCGGGGGTTCTTCACCATGCAAGGTCAGCCTCAGTTCCAACCACTGGGTTTTCCCCTAGGGGGCAGCACAGTCCCAGGACCCACTAACCATGCTGCTCTCTGTTCGTCTACAGCTTCCTCATTGGGTACACAGAAGATGGGACTCCCCAAGCAGAAGCCAGCAGCCCACCCAGAGGAGGAGCCATGCCGGGCAGGCTGCCCGGGCTCACGGGACACAATGCGAGTCCTCAGGCTACAACACAGGACCCGGGCGCTGCTCTGACCCCTCGTGTCTTGTGTTGCAGCCGGAGGGACGCAGGTCTGCAGCAGAGCCTGCCTGGTGGCCCCTGAGGGATTTGACACAGGGCAAGGCACTTTGGAAAGGCAAGGGCAGAAGGGCAGTGGGTTGTATTGCAGATCTTGAACCCAAGGCTCCTTCATCCATTCAGCCAGGCATGTTGAACCTGGGGGCCTGAGGCTGGCTGCGTGTGCTGAGCACAGCTAGGAGTGCAGCCCAAGACAAAAACCATAAACGTGAAATAAGATAAGCTGGGGGAGGAGGACGGCATGAGCCTGGGGGGGGGGGCAGGTGTTAAATTCTCTGTAGAATTTGACCTTGAATGTTGTGGGTGGCAACATAGTGTAACAATGTTGCAATTTTGATAGATTGGACAGGCTCGATAGCATGGAGGGTGAGGCAGTCCTGAGAGCGCAGGGTAAGTGATGCTTGGCTTCCTATTTGGGGCCTGAGGGTCACTTTTCTGCAATTCCCCATCCAAAGGCTCTCATTTATTTCCTTCATTTATATCCTCTCCAGCACCTAGGACTGCCTGCTGTGACTCTCAATGTCTGCCCTGTATCCTGCGCAGAAAGCATCAAAATACTGCGCTTTCAATGAACCTTACACTATCTACAGGGCCTCCCTTTTCCAAGAAATGTACTCAATACATTCAGTTCAGTATCTCTTCTTTATCTCGGGTGCCTTGGAGGGAAACTGAGTAACAATGGAGGCTGTTATTTAGTCTGAACCAATGGGAAAGCCAAGAATTTGAAAGGATTTGGAGTCTAGAACTGCTCTGCCTCAGGATAGCAAACTAAGGCGGCCATGGTGCATGGTATCCATAAACTAGACACTGTGTTAGTGATGTCCTGCTTAGTAAAGACTAACAAGAAATTCAAATCAGGTCAGGAAAAACGTGGCTCACACCAGCTAGACAATCCAGAGGAAGGAAACACACAGATGCTGGGTATAAATCACTGTGCAGGTAAGGTTTTCTGTAAAATGTTCTGTGACTGTGTTGAGGGACATTGTCAGGAAAATGGGTGACATACAGTGGAATAATCAGGTAAGTAAACATATTAGGGACGATATTAGCAATGTCACTACCAGAAAGAGAAGTCTTTTCATTTTTTTTCTTTTATTAGATGTATTCATTTTCTTTTATGTGTTTTTTTCTACATGTAGTGTGTATCACATGCAGGCTTGGTGTCTATAGAGGTCAGAACAAGGCATTGGATAGCCTGAACTAGAGTTGTGAATGGTTATGAACCACCTTTGGTGCTGGGAATTGAACTCAGGTCCTCTGCAAGAACAAAAATGCACCTAATGGCTGAGCCATCTCTTCGGCCCTGGGAAGTCTTACAAGATGGAAAGAGACTGTTTTATAACTAAAAGAGGACAAACACCAGAGTCATTGGTAGTGTAGAATCAGAGGTTACACCATCAGGCTCTCATTTCAGTGTAGATGGACACACACACACACACACACACACACACACAAAAGGGGCGACATGCGCATGCACAACTCTTCCTTAACTCTCATCCACAGAGGAGACTATGCTATCCCAAGAAGACAGAGCACACCTCATACCCAGATCTTTGTTTGCAAAGACTACGTTACCTGAACAGTGTCCAGAGCTCCTTAAAGAAGTGGCTGATTCTGGGTCTGGGAGAAGACATACAAGATAAGCCTGGATCCTCTGATACCAAAGAAAGAAGTGTCAGATGAGAGAGCTGGCAAGATGGCGCCACAGGCTTGTCTGATGGGAGAGAATGACTCCAGAGTTCTCCTCTGACCCCCACATGTGCATCGTACCCCCCCACACACATACATCTTACACACTAATAACAACTCTTTAAAAAGTGATACTCATCAAAAGGACATAGAAGCCAGCAGAAGAGGCTACCATGACCATATTTGGGACTATTTGATCACTAAAATATACATGTGTATTGTGGCAGGTTTTGGTGGGACAGTACAGGGTCTCACTATGTATGTAGATCAGGCTGGCCTCGAACTCATAGAACTTGTCTCTGACTCCTGAGTGCTAGGATTAAAGGCACGTGCCACCACATCCAACATACCAAAATACATATTGAATTAAGTAAAATATGAGCCCATGCTGACCAAACACCAAAACTAAAACCAAACAAATAGAAGTACATAAGCTGAGTGCTAGGTGAGGGGCAGGCGCTTCACCATTCCCAGAGGCTCAGGGAGGACCTTGCAACGGAGGAACTTGGCAGGCCCTGCCCTCCAGCAAATGACCCGGTGGATATCATCCACAGAGAACAGGCTGCAACGTCGCAATCTCCGTTAGAACCACGGACTCACGATCACTCCCGTGAGCCCCCTGAAGGACCCGAATCTCATCACAAGGAAACATCAGAGATGCAGTCTAGAAAATCCTCCGCCTATAATATTCAAAACCTCAGTGTTCCGGAAAGCAGGCACACACTGACAGGAATATCAGAGTCTCCGAGTGGGCTTGTAGAGGTTACTTCTGTTTGTTCAGTTAACATCACATCTGTGTTGATATGCATGTGTGTTTTGCCTGCATGTATGTGCTTGGTGGCTGTGTAGCTCAGAAGAGGGTGTCAGATCCCTAAAACTGGAGCTACCCATGGCTGTGAGCCACCACTGGATGTGTGGTATATGTGGGGTGTATGGGTGCACACGTGGAGGTCAGAGGACAACTCTGGCCCACAAACAAGTGCTTGTTTTGTCTGTTGAGCCATCTCCTATGCCTTCCATCGTTTTTTTACACAGTTCCTTTGTTTATGATACCAGATGGGTGGGTGGGTTGGTTTTTTGAGACAAGCTCTCTCTTTGTAGCTGTAGCTGTCCTGGAACTCATTATGTAGACCATGTTAACCCAGAGCTCACTATGTAGACCAAGCTGACCCAGAACTCACTATGTAGACCAGGCTATCCTGAAACTTACTATGTAGACCAGGCTGGTCTGAAACTCACAGTGCTGGGACCATACCTGGGACCAACCTTGTTTGTGTTTCATGAGTTGCACATGAAGAAGATTGGTCCATGTGCATTTTTAAGGTCACTGTGTCCTGTAAAGGGAATTATTATTATTAATAATTTTATTTTTGATTCAGGGTTCCATGTATTATGAAATTCACTGTGTAGCCTATAATAACCTTGAACTATACCTCCAAAGTCTTGGGATTACAGGCATATATCACTGAAACCTAGTTTATGTCATGCTGGAGAAAGAACCTAGAGCCTCAAGCATTCCAGCAAACACTGCAAGCTCAGTTACACCTTCAGCCCTCATTTGCCATTTCCCCACGTCATTGGCCTTACTTCTGATCTCAAAGCCCATTTCTATAACAACAGGGCTACACTAACATCCTCAGGATCAGTGTTTGGTTCTTCTAAGGCTTTTACTTTTGGTCCTTCTGTGTTTATATCTATTGTGTACCTTCTGTAAGTAGCAGGTACTTGATTTAAAACACACACACACACACACACACACACACACACAAATGACAAGGTATATCTTTTACCGAAGTATTTAACCCACTTGGAGTCACCATGGCTCCTGGCATGGTTAGGCTCAGTCTGCCATTTTGCCCTTTCTGTTCGCCTGACTGTCCTCACTTCCTTGAGGGTTAGCCATGAACTTTGCAGTGTTCTACTCATTTTCTAGCTATACCCAACAGAGTTCTAACTCTGCCATCTGTCTTTCTATCACTTATTGATCTAGGGAGAGAATTTATTATGTAAAGAGTCAGTACAGACTCTTGAATCATTACAATTCACCTTGAATTAACATTACTCTATTCCTCAGTCAGTGACACAACAGTGCTTCATGCTGTTTCCCACCCTGTGTTGTTTTGTTGTGCATTTTATCTTCTCTATGTGTTATAAACCCCTCTAAACACTGTTGCTTCCAACTTCAGCAATGAATAGTCTTTCAAAGTCTTCTGTCTTAAATTTTTTTTTTTTTTTTTTTTAGATTCACAAGAAGAAAGTTAACACGGAAATCCTGTCTGTCCATCCCTCACCACGCAGTACCACGCGGCACCACATTGCCTGATCACTACCACAGAACTAGGAAGCCTATTGGTTCAGTAATCCAGACTGTTTCTTTCCCAGATTTTTACAGATAAGTGCGTAAGTGTGCCTTTCTGCAGTGTGTGCTTGTGTGGTTTATATAGTTACCCATCAAGACAGAAACCTGTCCGCTGCTGCCCAGGAATGACATGGCACTCAAGAAATGCTCATTTCTTGTCCCTCCGCTCTCTGTTCTCCTGGCACGCATAGACTTGTTGCCATCTCTACAATTAGTTTGAGAATGCTACAGAATTTAACTCTTATAGGAGATGGCCTTCTTGAGATAGCTTTTCACTCTTTAATGGTGCCCTAAAATCTAAAATCCAATCAACCATGTGTGTCACTGATGGATACATTTTGCCCTATTTATTACAGAGTAGTGTTCCATTATAGAAATCTATCACAGTTAGTTTATCTATTCACCTGCTGCCTTAATTACTTTTGTATTGCTCTGATAAGACACCACGATCAGGGGAACTTATAAGGGTGAGAGTTTTCAAGGGCTTACAGTTTCTGAGTGTGAGTCTGAGACCATTATGGCAGTGCACAGGTGGGTATGGTGCTGACAGTTGCTGAAGCCTACATCTGCTCCACAAGCAGGAAGCAGGCAGAGAGACTGAAACGGAGTGTGGGGACCACTGGGAATGGTGAAGGCTTTGAAACCTCCAGGCCCACACCCAGTGACACATCTCCTCCAACAAGGCCACACCTCCTAATTCTTCCAAAACAGTTCCATTACCTGGAGACCAAGTGCTCAAACTTAAGGGCCTTTGAGAGCCATTCTCATTCAGATTACCACACCTGTTGAGGGCATTTGTACGTTTTTATATTTGGGCAGTTATGAATAAACCTTCTAGGAACACTCATGCACAAGGTTTTATGTGAGACGATAGTTCTCATTCCTCTGGGATAAATTCCCAAGATTGCAAGTGCTGGGCCAGTGGTAGGTAGGTGGTGTGGGTAGATACTGTAACCACTCAGTGTTTTCCAGAGTGGTATCCACCTCACATCCCGTCATGGGCCTATGTGTGAGAGCCACTCCCTCACAGTCTGAGCAGCCTACTTACTGACATCCCATTAGACGTTTAACACCGTTTTATGGTGGTTCGAGTCTTCATTTCTGCACAGTCAATAGTGTTGAAGTCTTTGCTCATGGTTATCTGCCACCCGCTGGTCTGGCTTGGTGAAAAATCCTTCTGGCCCAGTTTCTTTCTTTTTCCTGTTTTGATTTTTTTTTTTTTAAAGATTTATTTATTTATTATATGTAAGTACACTGTAGCTGTCTTCAGACAGTCCAGAAGAGGGCGCCAGATCTTGTTATGGATGGTTATAAGCCACCATGTGGTTGCTGGGATTTGAACTCCGAACCTTCGGAAGAACAGTCGGGTGCTCTTACCCACTGAACCATCTCACCAGCCCCTGTTTTGATTTTTTTGAGACATGATCTTGACTTGATCAGCCTGGACTTGAACAAAGATGAAGGAGGATGTATAGATTTTATACTTCTGACAGTGGGTCACCTCTTTAAATATACTTCCCAAATTCATCAGTTTTTCTGCAAATTTCACTTTTTTTTTTCAGTAGAATAAAATTCTGATTATTTCCTTCCGTTCAGTACTTTTTTTTTTTTTTAAGGTGTGTGCCACCACGCCTGGCGAAGAGCTGCATTCTTTTTTTTTTTTTTAATATTTATTTATTTATTATATGTAAGTACACCACTGTAGCTGTCTTTAGACACTCCAGAAGAGGGCGTCAGATCTTGTTACAGATGGTTATGAGCCACCATGTGGTTGATGGGATTTGAACTCCGGACCTTAGGAAGAGCAGTCGGGTGCTCTTACCCACTGAGCCATCTCACCAGCCCCCATTCAGTACTTTTACACCTGCTCACTCATCTTACATCTTTCATTTTAACTCATTTAACACACACACAGACACACACACACACACAGAGTTTTTGTTTTTATAAGGTTTTTGTCTGGTAATTCTGATATCTTAGCCATGCATGGATTTTGTTAATTTCCTGTTTCCTCTTCATTAAAGATTTCGTGTTGTGATCATTTTTTTCTGATGTTGTCAGACATTGTTAATGATATGTGTATAGATTCTGGGCTCCGCTGCTTTTGTCTGAGGTTGGACAGTTTTTGTCCTAGAGATGGTTGGATTATTGTTAGTGGCTACACTTGATCTCATACCATTTGGGCTTTAAGCCAGTTTTTTTTTTTTTTTTCTTTACAGCTGAAAACTTTTGACAAATGGATTGTAATAAATCTCGGTGAAAAGTCTTGCATATTTTCAGACTTACAGTAAATAACAGCCTATGATGTTGATATATTGGAAATAGTGTGGATGCAGGCTCCCGTTAATATAAGTGAGGATTTCTTCAGAATCTAGACTAATTCCAATCATTTTAAATATCAGAGTCCCTCTTGGAGGGAGTCTTAAAATCATGATCTGCTGTAACACACCTCATTTTATCACGTCAAGAGTTTTCATCACAGTTACGAAATCTTCGTATTACGGTCTTTAAATTTGTATTATATTTAATTTATGTGTGGTACACATGTGCTGTCAAATTCTTGTAGATATCAGAGGACAGCTTACAGGGATTTTCTCTTACTGTCTTGTGGATCCCAGGGATCAAGCTCAGGCCATCAGGCTCGGCCGCAAGTGCCTTAGCTTGCCGAGCCCACTTACTGGCTCAGAGTTACTATCCTTGTTATACAATAACTGCATCACAGTTGTACCACAAACAATTAGATGAGCTCACAAAGAGATTCTCTATGGAGAGGCTTACTGCAGCTTTGTTTATAACACAAAGAACAGAGAAAAGCAACCATGTATCTATTTGTAGATAATTGATTAAACAAATATACCTCAAGTTCTATATATTCTATACAATGGAATGTCAAACAAATAACATCGCTGTATTTAAGGCTGTAGGAAAACACATCCATTGTGTATTAACCACGAAAAGCTTGTTAAACAGAATAATCTGTTTTACATTAAAAAAAAATACAACAAACCTTCAAGTGTGTGTATGATTGCCATGTGTTTAACTTACCTTTAGGAGGTATAAAATGGGTAATTTTTCTGTGTAGCCCTGGCTGTCCTGAAACTCACTCTGTAGACCAGGCTGGTCTCAAACTCAGAAATCCTCCTACCTCTGCCTCCCAAGTGCTGGGATTAAAGGCATGCACCACCACTGCCCCACAATTTTTCTTTTTTTATTTGCTCTGGGGGTCCCCAAGATAATCCTCATTTTTGATGACTTACTGGGAGACTCATAGGATCTCCAAAAGATGGTTCAGTTTATTTACTATAGCAGGATGCTAGAGATGAATACCAACAACGGGGAAAGGAGAAACTAAGGACCCCTTCTAACTGTCTCCCCTGGAGAGTCACATACAGATTCCCCCAGCTGTGATGTAACATCACATGAGAACTGCTCCCATGCAGGGACGCTTTGAGCTTTGGAATTCAGGGGCAATCACGTGGACACACAGTGCCTGTGTAGCAAGCCTCAGCTCCTTGTTCCAGAGTGGTAGTTTGAAGGTGAACAGCTCCTATTGGTGCATATGTTTGAAAGCTTGGTCCCAGTTACTTGAATTGTTTGAGAAGGATTAGGAGATGTGGTGTTGTTGGACTATGTGTGGCCTTACTATAGGACTCACACCACTGAGAGTGGGCTCTGTGGTTTGGAAAGGCCTCACCCTGCCCAGTCTTTCTGTCTCTGTCTCTGTCTCTCTGTCCCCTGACTACAGATCAGGATGTAAAGCTCTTAGCCACCACTCCAGCACTACCTCCCACAATTATTGTAGATTAACCTCTGAAGCTGTAAGCCAGCCCCAATTAAATGGTTCCTTTTGTAAGAGTTGCCATACTCATGGAGTCTCTTCCCAGCCGTAGGACACTGATCAGGACACTCAGCACTTCACAAAAGATGCAATGCAATGTGGCCCAAAATCCTGACAAATGCCATTGTTCACCATAAACGTCGTTGTTGATCCCAAGGCCTCAGGTACACAGATGCTCTGTGCAGGATGCTCCCGAGAACTGGGCCCTGGACGGTCTTGACAGTGGGGGAGCATTCATGGTTTGAGCAAGCCAAGGCTAGTGAGTTTATATTTTATTCACTGTGCCGCCAAGAGTGGTCTTGAATTTTTGAAGCTCCTATCCCTATGTCCCTGATGTGGACCACTGTACCCAGTTTCTGCAGCATTGGGGACTGAGCCTGGCACCTTTGCGCACAGTATGCAAACACTCTGTCAACTGAGGGCCCTCTGGCACAACTGAATTATTAATATTTCTATGCTGAAAAAAGGGGTGATGCTTCAAACATAACTGCATGATGTTATTTTAATATTGTGCCACCCAGCTAAATCTCCATGTGCCAACCTTCTGAACTACCAGAGTGACATTTCAATAACTACAGGTGACACGGTACTGTGTGAGCATGAATATTGGTAGGCATTCCCAAGGCCTGGCAAATATCCTTAGGAATTTATACCACTCGAGGCCAGGAACAAAAACTCTTCACTTCATTCTCAAAAGAAAAAAATCTCAGTCTGGGGTGCTAAAGGACCTGAAAGCCAGTAACAGGGTGATAAGAAGGTGACTGAATGAAGGATTTGTCACCCAACCACTTGAGAGCCAAGTAATTTAAAACCACTTGGTTCTGGCGACTGTTTGAATTAAGCACTGAACGTTGCCTTAGAAGTCTGACCTGCATGGAGACGAAAGGGCTGCTGTTCATTTGTAGGCAGTACCTGTCCCAGCTCAGCATAAGCCCAAGCACCTACTCTCCCATCTGCCTTAGCGCTGCCACTGTGACCTTGTTGGCTGGCACAGAATGAAGTCAGAATTGCTTGCTTGCTGCCAAGCCCTTTGCCAAATGCTTTAGATGAGGCTCAGCCATGCCGCTCTGTCATCCCCGAATATTTTTCAGATAAGGAGACAGAATCAGTGCAAGTCTTAGGACAGACCACAGGAGACAACGCCTCTTCGTTTCCATGCTTGATGGAGCATGACCAGAAAGGAGTGCATTTCCAGTCTGCACAACCCAGCACTTGAAAGCCGTGCCTGATGCCCGGGAGCCATGCATCTCATCTTCCAGAAAAGGCATAAATATGTTAACATTTTGGGATAAGATCTTTCCCTCTCAGCTACATAGTATGGCAGGCGTCACCCCCCCACCCCACCCCCAAAAAGCAAATTGCGGTGACCATTCTATAACATTTAGAGTTTAGATCTGAGTGTGAGTTAACTTTCAAGTGGTAACAAATTCCAAACAAGTAGATTGAAACCAAGTAAACACTTGCTGCATCCTACTCTCCAGCAGTTAATTATAGTGAGAACGTTTCTTCCTGAGCAGTATTATTATAATAAATTATAATTGGTGGTTCGAAGCAGATACTTAAAAAAAAAAAAAAAGATGGGGGGTGTGAAGAGGTTTATAGGCGTTGAACCATTTGTGTTAGAGCTACCCTAAGAAGCTCTGTACTCGCCAGCTATTGGATGGAACACAGGGCCCCCAATGGAGGAGCTAGAGAAAGTACCCAAGGAGCTGAAGGGGGCTGCAACCCTGTAGGTGGAACAACAATATGAACTAACCAGTACCCCCTGAGCTCGTGTCTCTAGCTGCATATGTAGCAGAAGATGGCCTAATCGGCCATCACTGGGAAGAGAGGCCCCTTGGTCTTGCAAACTTTATATGACCCAGCACAAGGCAAGGCCTGGGCCAAGTAGTGGGAGTGGGTGGGTAGGGGAGCAGAGGTGGGGGGGAGGGGTATAGGAAACTTTCGGGATAGTATTTGAAATGTAAATAAAGAAAANAATTTAAAAAAAAAAAAAAAAAAGAAGCTCTGTACTCTTTGGACAGCCTAAAAAAGCAACGAAAAAGAAAACAAACATCCATTGGACTAAGCATAGGGTCCCCAATGAAGGAGCTAGAGAAAGGACCTAAGGAGCTGAAGGGGTTTGCATTCCCTTAGGAGGAACAAAAATATGAACCAACCAGTAACCCCCAGAGCTCCGAGAGACTAAACCACCAACCAAAGAGTACACATGGATGAAGAAAGACATGGATCCAACCACATATGCAGCAGAGGTTAGTCTAGTAGAACATCAATGGGAGGAGAGGCCCTTGGTTCTATGAAGGCTCTATGCCCCAGTGTGGGGGAATGCCAGTACCAGGAAGCGGGAGTGGGTAGGTTGGTGAGCAGGGGGAGGGGGGAGGGGATAGGGGGAGGGTGTTTTTCGGAGGGGAAACCAGGAAAGGGGATAATATTTGAAATGTAAATAAAGAAAATATCCAATAAAAAGAAAGAAAGAAAGAAAGAAAGAAAGAAAGAAAGAAAGAAAGAAAGAAAGAAAGAAAACAAACAAAAAGCCCCAGTCAGTCAGAACTGCAAGTCAAGAGCTCTGAACATATTCCAACAGGACAGAATGAGCCTGTGAAATGCTCAGGTGTGAAGAGGCCTTGAGAGTCTCAGAAGATATTCCGCATCGCTTAATGTCGAATGCTAATTGATGGATCTCGGCTGATTGCTGCTGGTTTCAAGTTGCATTTCCGTAAGGCTTTCTCTGCCCTGGAAGTTGGACGATTTTAAAAAGTGCTTTTACAAACAGAGAATGGGCCGGGGGGGGGGGGGCATGCGAGCCCCAGGAGTACACAACAGACGCAGGGCTGTACAGAAGTGCTCCAGATGAGTAGAAGGCGGTGCTGCTCAGCCCTGGGATGTGCTGTGCGCAAGCGCAGAGAGCCACCTCCCTCCACACACCCAACCCTCCCCCACGGACACTTCTTTCTTCCTGTGCTTTCTCCTCTTGGGGCTTCCCTTCCTTGTCACCCCAATCCTGGGCAAATGAAAGTTTGTGTAGTTGGCATTCTTGCAAAGACTTCACCAAATCCAGTTATTTCTAGAATCACTGAGAAATGAGCAGGCACAGGCTGACTTCTATGGACTGTGAAAGCTGGAAGTTCCTGGCCTCGGGCTTCTGTCCAGATGAGACAACTGCTCTCGACCCAAGCACCCAGCTTCACCTATCCCACAGCTCCCACAGGATTCTTGCAGCAGATCCTGCTCTTTAACCCCTATAGCTTTAAGGGTGTAACAAGATCGCACCCCAGGAGTCCCTCCTTGCCTCTCAGGTTCCTCAGTCCTTAGCTGCCTATCTCTAAACAGTTTCCTCCCTTAAGCTCTCCTCGCTTGCCCTTTGGAGCAGCCATGAGTTACCTGGTGGGGCCCCAACTGATGCCTGCAGCCCCATAGATCCTCTCTGCAGTGTGACTAAGGTAAATGTCACATCACAGGCATGCGGGAGAGCCATTTATCATCCGTGCAGCTGAAGGACTTTCCCTTCGTTTGCTGTGTTCAATTTCTCATCCATGAGCATCCTCTGGCTTTAGTGAAGTGCATTGTGGATGTAGCCTTACTGCTCATCCTGTTCCTCTGTCTTCCCTTTGGTTATGGTGAGAGTGGAGTGGTGTTCACGTAGTCTTGGTTCTCTCACATTCTTCTCAGTCCTCAGCTCTGCCTTTTCACTACCATCACTGGGGTTGTTCCTACAATGTCACTGGGTTCCAGGTCACATTATCCAGGCAAGGTTATCTCCTAAAAGCTGGCCTTTGTGTGTGTGCATGTGTGTGTGCTAGTGTATGTATTCGCACAGAGGCCACAGATTAACCTCAATGTTGTTCTTCAGGAACCATCCAACTTGTTTTTATGAGACAAAGTCTCTCACTGGGACCTGCGGCCTTCCAATTTAGTTAAGCTGGCTGGCCAGTGAACCCCAAGAATCCAGCTGTCTCCACCTCCCCAGAGCTTGGATTACAAGCACACAGTACCAAGCCCAGTACTGTATTTGGGTGCTGGGGTTAAACTCAAGTTCTTGCTCTTATGTAGTGAATTCTTTGCCCATTAAACTATCTTACCAGCTCCTGGCCTTATTCTCTCTGTACACCCTGGAAAACCTGCTTGCTGAGTCCCAGGCCTGCTGTGTGTGTGTGTGTGTGTGTACGTGTGTGTGTGTGTGTCTGTGTCCGTGTCTATGTGTGTGTATGTCCTGTAGTGTGTGTGTGTACATGTGTGATGCATGTGTGTGGTTGTATGTGTGAAATGTGTGCCTGTGTGTATGTGTATGTGTATTTGTATATCTGTGTGAATGTTTGCATGTGAGTATGTGTGTGTATGTGAATGTGTGTGTTTTTATGTGTACTAGTGTGTACTATGGATGTGAAGGCAAAAGAGAAGACTAAAGAGAGAGTGTGGGAAGACTCAGCCTGCTGGTTCCTGTTTTGAGGATGAAGGAAGGAGCGGTGATCATGTGGCATATGTAGTGTCTACCGAGGGCAATGATCATGTGGCACATGTAGTGTCTACCGAGGGCAGTGATCATGTGGCACATGTAGTGTCTACCGAGGCCAGAAGATTTCCAGGACTGGAGACATGGATAGGTGGTTGTGAGCCACTATGTGGGTGCTAGGAACAGCCCCTGGTTCCTCTGCAAGAGAAGTTGGTGATTTTTAACTGCTGAACCATCTCTCCAGCCCATATAGGTGTGTTCATCAGAATTTTATATTTATTCTTAAATGTTTATTTGTATGAATATGTAAAACTATGCCCTTTTCTCTGATGACGTTTCAAATTACATTCCATACATTCTAAAACATAGTGTTATTTATTATTAATTTTCAAAAGTTCTGAGAAGCATTTTATTTTAAAGATTTACTAATTTGCTTTCATTCATGCATAGGTGGGCGTGCCTGCATGAGTTTGTGTATACTCTGTGTGTGCAGGAAGTAGAGATGCCTGCGATGGGTCTTGGGAGTCAAATCAAGGGTCTCTGGAAGATCAGTAAGCATTATTAGCAACTGAGCCATTCTCCTGCCCCTGCAAAGCATTTTAATAACATATCTCAAATTTTTTTCCAATGAAGTAAAAAAAAAAAATCAAAAATTTCCAATTTGCCATAATTTCTAGTTTTATTCCATCATTATTAGAGAGTGCACATGTTAGGAAGGAGCCTCTGCTGAGACCTACTAACAAATGTTTTTGTGACTGTCCACATGACCTTGAGTACACAGTGCATTTGCTTTTTATCAGGATTTTATCTTCTGTCCTTGTTGCATATACCTCCGTGAGATTTACCTTGCTGACTGGATGTGGTATACACACCCACCCACAATCCCAGCACTGTGGAGTAAGGGGCAGGAAGACTGACAGCTACCCTGGGCCATCAGTTGAGTTCCATCCAGGCTGGCCCGGGATCCATAGCAAAACCCAATGTCACATACAAAGCCCAAAGACAGATTCAGTTTGCTGGCTGGAGAGTGTCTTAGTCAGGGTTTCTATTCCTGCACAAACATCATGACCAAGAAGCAAGTTAGGGAGGAAAGGGTTTTTTATTCAACTTACACTTCCATAGAACTGTTGATCACCAAAGGAAGTCAGGACTGGAACTCAAGCAGGTTAGGAAGCAGGAGCTGATGCAGAGGCCATNGAGGGATGTTCCTTGCTGGCTTGCTTCCCCTGGCTTGCTCAGCTTGCTCTCTTATAGAACCCAAGACTACCTGCCCAGAGATGGTACCACCCATAAGGGGCCCTCCCCACTTGATCACCAATTGAGAAAATGCCTTACAGCTGGATCTCATGGAGGCATTTCCTCACCTGAAGCTCCTTTCTCTGAGATAACTACAGCCTGTGTCAAGTTGACACACAAAACCAGCCAGTACAGAGAGTATGAGTGTTCTATGCCTGTTTTTGTTTTTTTGTTTTTTGTTTTTCTAGGATATCATGTAAACCTTTTCTCGTATTATCACCCATTTCTCCTTGTGCCTCTTGCAGTTTTTGTCTTAGAGAGGTATGGCTATATTATTTGGTACACAGATATTCAAGACATCTTATAGCATCCCCACCCCACCCCGGGACTCCCCTGCCACAAGACAGAGTTTCTCTGTGTAACATAGTCCTGGCTGTCCTGACCTCGAACTTGTAGATCTGCCTGCCTCTGCCTCCCTAGTGCTCCCATTAAAGGCGTGCACCACCACCGCCAAGGTTGGACAGTTATACCATCTAAAGTTACACTTTTATCACTTAAGCAAGTCCTTCTTTGCAGAATCAGCCACATTTGGTTTGTGTTACATCTATTTGCTACAGGGTGTCAACCTGCTTCCCTGCTGCTTGGAGTTCCTTTGTATAGCTGGTTCACATTCTCACTCTGAAGGCCTGTCAGGTCAACTTCTTTTCTATGACATAGCCGGGTCTTGCTTTGTGAGGCAGATGGGAAAATTATTTCTTTAGTTTTTGAATTAAGTCCTTTATGCATCTTAACGTGGCTGCTGTAGCTCATTTCAACTTGGCAATATTTTGTTAGAAATACTATGCGTGTTGAGCCATATTTTACATTTTTACTGAATAGTCTTTTTTTTTAATCTTTTTATTTAACATTTTTCTTTTGGTGTTGAGGAAGACGCCTTTTTACTCGTTTGATTATATTTGTACCCCCTCCCCCGTGTCTATTTAATTTTCATCCACAGGTTCTTCTGCTTAACATTCTTCACTGACTCTACTTCCTGCTTGTATGGTATGTCACATGACCTTCAGACACATTAGTAACATCAGAGGAATTCATGTTATAAGTTGCTTAAGCTATGGGATAAGAGAAGGTGTGCTAGAAATAACTGCAAATTGCTGTCTTTTTTCTTAATAGGATTTATTTGGCTCTGAAATCCCTGGTAAGTGTGATCTGAGATGAAACAGGAGTGAATAAAAGCAAGAGAGAAGCTTGTTAAATTGATACTAATTAACGAAAATAAGTATTGGGATGTGTGTGCTTTAATTAGATAGCCACACATAGAAGAATGAAAGTAGACTCTTATTTCTCACCTTGCACAAAAATAAACTCTAAATGGTTCAAAAACCTTAATGTAAGAACTGAAACTCTTACAGAAAAAACACTTCAAGATGCAGGCGTAAGCAAGGACTCTTGTTCATGAAATGACGCCAACTATTGATTAAATAAGCTGGATCACATACAGAGTGGGAAAGAGATCTTTGGTGGCCATATGTTTGCAAAGGATTAGTGCCTGTCGCATACAAAGAACAAAAACAAAACAAGCCGTCAAACAACCCAAACGGTAAATAAATAATGACCTCAGCAGACAGTTTCCAAGAGGTGAAGTACAGCTAGGCTGTGGTGGTGCCTACACTTGAGAGGCTGAGGCAGGAGGATCTCTGTAAGTCTGAGTCCAGCCTGGTCTACAGAGTGAGTTCCAGGCTGGCCAGGACTTCGTAGAGAGATCTTGTCTTAAATCAAAAACAAAGTAACAACAAACAGAGTTGAAAGACAATGGCCAAGGAATATAGGAAGATACTTCAACCTCAACACCATCAGAGAAACGCAAATCCAGACTACACTGCAGTTTCATCTCACTCCAGCCATGGCTGTTACTACGGAAGTCAGAATGAAGGTTTCTCAAAACACTAACAGTGGTCCTACCTCGTGCCCCAGCTGTATGACTCTTGGGCATGTTCCTGAAACCCTCCCCATTAGCACACCTTGGAGGCACCTGAGACTTATGTTTACAGTACCACTGTTTACAGAGGCCATAATGGAGCCAGCCTAGGCATCTATCGTTGCCTAGGAATAGATTAGGAAAATGTGGTGTATGTACACAATGAGTTTTTTTTTTTTTTCAGCAACAAAGGAGAATGAACTCAGGAACATGGGCACAAATGGCAGGTGATTGTATTAAGTAAAATAAGCTGGTCTCAGGATGTCAGAGTTCATGCTTCCTCTCATTGTGGATCCTGTATTTTATACAGTCACATGAAACCATGTGTGTATATACCACATGTGTATATATGACATGAAAGTAGAGGTAAAACTGTCCAGAGAGACCCAGAGGATCAACAGGAAGAGGAAGGTTATGTTCAACATACAATATATATTTGCAAGATTTAAAAAATATAAATAATATATTTTGAATCTTCAAAGAAAACCAGTAAAAGAACGAAAGAGAGTAAGAAAAATTGAATTAGTCTCACAAAATTCAGGAAATAAGTCCATTTCCCCCCCCCCCACCAAAAAACAAAACAAAACAAAACAAAAAACCAGTAAATTTGAAGATACAGTAAAACCTGTGTATAGTGGAACTGGATATAAACTGCTTTGTTCTGTGATTAAGAGTGGTTACAGAAAATAAATAAGCAAATTAGCTCTCTGTTAGGTGTGAGCCTCTCTAAAAGCAAAGCGACTTATGAAAATATATGCCAGGAAAATATTCACAAAATTAAAAATACAAGATCAGACAGGACGGAGTTTAAGGCAAAAAGCATTCTATGGGAGAACAGGAATATCCAGTTACGAATGAGAGTTAGATTCCAGTAAAAAGTTTTGTTCATATTTATGGACCTACAAGCATATTTTCAGTAGAAAAGCTGATAGACTAAAAATACCAATCATTGCCACAATGAAATGTAGCTGTTGTCATTTTTCAGGTGTCACAGCCCCCACAGGTGAGTGTGCTTGAGCCCTTGATCACCAGCTGTTTTAGAAGGTTGTGGAACCTTTGGGGCACAGGACACTACTGAATCCTGCCAGCCACCATGATGTGAGTAAGCTGCTGCTGCACACACCTACACATACACACACACACACACACACACACACACACACACACGCACACTCGCACTTGCACTCCCACTGCAGATAAGGCTGATCTTTGTCTGTGCCCACCCCACCATGCCATGAGCCAAAGTCCACCTCACTGCTCCTGAGCTGCATCTGTGAGAGCTTTCATCAGAGCACTAAGAGAGGTAAGGAGTATGCCTGCAATCAGGAAGATAGTTACAAACACTGCTGAGGACCCCGAGAAACTGGAGCACAGTGCTAGACAGGATACAAACGGTTCAGCCAGTTTGAAAAACAGTTTTGGAGGTTTCTCAAGGAGTTTCTCCAACATAAGAGTACTGGGGCTGGAGAGATGGCTCAGCGGTGAAGAGCGCTGACTGCTCTTCCAGAGGTCCTGAGTTCAATTCCCAGCAACCACATGGTGGCTCACAACTATCTGTAATGGGATCCTATGCCCTCCTCTGTTGTGTCTGAGGCCAGTTACAGTGTACTCATATACATAAAATAAATAAATAAATAATGCTAAAAAAAAAAAAAGAGTACTACTTAACTTCGTAATTGTTAAATAAGTATATACACACAACCAGGGAAGACATATTACAGAAAATGTGTGCACAAATGTTTATAACATTTTCCACCATAGCCAAAAAGTAGAGATAACTCTAATGTTCATCAACTGACCAGGTCAATACTGTAGTATTATTTAACAACGAAGAAGAAGGAGGAGGGCCAGTCCCTGCTTCAGCATAGCTCAAAACCATCATGCTAAGTGAGAGATGCAGTCACAGAAACCATAGCTGGGATGGTTTCATTAAACATAGCACCCAGAGTTGACAAATTCATAGAGACAGAAAATAGAAAATAGCTTCCTAGGGCTGAAGATTGAAGAGTGGCTGCCAATGGCTGTCAGACCAGGGTGATGAAAACATTCAGAGTGGCTGTGCTTCTGGTCCCACGATGCTCAGTATTCTAAAAGCTACTGAAAGGCTAAAGAGATGGCTTGGTGGTTAAGAGCACTTGCTGCTCTTCTAAAGGATCCAAGTTCAGTTTCTAATACCCACACCAGGCAACTCACAATTCTCTGTAGCTCCAGAGGTAGGTGATCTGATGCCTCTGGCCAATTTGAGCACCTACAACCCCCCCACACATACTTATACATAATTAAAAATAGCAAAAATAAAACTTTTTAAAAATCTGCTAATATGTATACTTACTTTAAAGTAGTGAATTGGTTTGTGTTGTTGTTGCTTGGTTGTTTGTTTTGTTTGTCAAGATAGGACTCCTCTGTGTAGGCCTGGTTCTATAGACCAGGCTAGCCTTGAACTCAGAGATCTGCCTGCCTCTGCCTCCCAAGGCATGTATCACCTCTGCTGAGTTAGTGAATTGTATGGCATATGAATTGTATCATATACATGTTGCTATAAAAACAGCCATAAATCCAGGCATAGTGGCACACAAATTTAGCTCCAGCACTCAGGAAAGAGAGGCAGGCAGATTTCTGCGAGTTCAAGAGCAACCTGGTCTGCATAGAGACTTCTAGACCAGCCAGGGCTACTCAGTGAGACTTGTCTCAAAATTAAAACCAAAACAAGCCTAAAGGTAGCTAGAAATAAAGATAATGAACTAGAAGATGAAAGGCAAAGGGCCCATGCCCCTGTGAGCTTACACAGCTGTGGTTGCCCGCACCAGCCAGCCAACAAGCCAGCAGGGTTAGGGAGGAGTTCTTGAGCCGCACTGGTGGCTAAGGACCCGTTGGCAAGTGATAGCTGCTAGGCGAGGAAGCATCTTTCCGACCCTTGAGAGGTTGACCATACTCAGTGGACCGCCTCACTCCAGTGTGAATAGGAGCAGCGTGGATTTCCCTTAGTAGGTTATAAGAAAAAGGCGTGTAGTTAGGGAGGGGATGTGGGGGCATCTGGAAGTAGTGGAGGGTGGGAGTGAGAAGGACAGAGATGTATTGTGTACCTGTATGAATCCTCAAAGAAGAATAAAAAATATATTAAAAAGAGAGAATATAGATGAAAAATAGCTTCTGCTGTGCAATCGTTTCAACCCGTGGGTACAGTTACTCTGTGGGGCATTAAAAATGCCCAAGTGCGTTCATCATTGCCGCAGTGGGACCTCCTCTTTGGTTTAATAGAACCGGCACTGCTGTGGAGAGGAGGCCGTGGTTCTCTTCCCAGAGTCTCACACCCAACTTCCTCTGGGGAGAGTTGCTCTACCTCCTGGGCCTCGATTTCTTCATGTGTAAAATTAGAAGGAAGTAGAGTGTGTAATCCTAGAGAGTTTCCAGCACTTATGTCCTCTGTGTGAAGACGCTGCTACACTGTTCCTTGCCATTGCCACGGGACCTGGTCAGCAGTTCCGGTCCCAGTTAGTCAACTGAGCCTCTTAATGGTGGCTATGCAGACAGAAAGGGCAGGAAGGGGGTCCACACACACACACACACACACACACACACACCACCTTTAGGGAATGAGTGACAGTCTGGTTTTGTGTTAAGTTGAGGAACATGTGTGCGGATGTGCACATGCACTGGTGTAAGGGCCTCGAGCATATGCAGTGTATAGAGGTTAGAGGACAGCCATGGTGATCGTCCTCAGGCACACTCCCTCTTTTGTTGGAGACAGGCTCTCACTGGCTTGGAACTTTGCCAAGCAGACCAGTCGAGCTGGCCCATGGAGGTTCAGAGATCAATCCCTTCCCACCTCCCGTCTTCCCATCACTAGATTTCAGGCCCATGACATCATGCTTTGCCTTTCAAGGATTCTGGGCTCAAAACACAGATCATGCTGTAAGCCTGCTTTACTGACTGAATTACTTCCCCAGCCTTTTGAGCTTCTCATTTGTTTTTGTTTTTGTTTTGTTTTTTACATCCTCTGTTTGTTTGTTGTGGGTAACAGGGGTTATGCATGTGCCATGATGTGCTCGTGGAGGTAAGAAGACAAACTGTGAGTGTTGCTTTCTCCTTCCCTGTGTGGGTCCTGGGTATAAACTTGGTGGCATCAGACTTGGTGGCATCTTGCAAAGCCATCTTGCCAGTCCTTACCTTGAGTTTTTCAGAACCATATTTCGTCTTCTGTTTAAAATACTTTCTTTTTTAAAAGTATATATATATATATATATTAAAAATAAGATTCATATAGCTATTTCTTTACTTGCATGTTTCCTTCTCACAGCTCTATAGTTTCCTTCAAAAAAGTCAA
Source organism: Mus pahari (assembly GCF_900095145.1). NCBI lineage: Eukaryota > Metazoa > Chordata > Mammalia > Rodentia > Muridae > Mus > Mus pahari. Next base: position 20,060,310 of record NC_034604.1, on the reverse strand, counting down.
AGCAACTGTGACCCGAGATGTATAAAGTGACAGGAAGATGCATCATGGTAAGCTTGCTTGTGACCAGTGAGGTGGAAACAGAAGGATGAGAGAAATGAAACAAAGGGGACCATGGTCTGGCAGGCTGGTGACAGAGTCAGGGGGTGAGTGTGAGTTTACAGGAAGCCACAGTGAGTCTTCATCTATCAATGGATGGATCCGTGGCTGAGGTTCTATCCAACCATCATTCTGCACATTGGTTTTCCTATCCATAAAATGAAGGCAATGCACTTTATCTTGTAGAGCTGTATGATTTAGAGGTTTTAATACTGGCAGTAGCAGTTTCTAAGTTCTCAAGGAAGAAGCCGTTGCTTTCCATGTAAAAGCTATTGTCATTCTGCAGCTGCTTGCTGTCTTACAGTGCTGAGCACTGCAGACCAAGATCACCTGAGATGACAACAGACTTCTTCCTTCCTACTCCAGCGTAGCAGCTTCCCCTCCTGCCCGGTTTTATGGCAGTCTACAGAGACTGTATCACTTTGTATCCATGGCTAATTCTCCCCCCCCCACCTCAATATTTCCAAAGGACAAGGTGTCTAGACTCACTGCCAATTCCAGATGTCAGCATGATGATGGCCATTGTGACTTGTAGATTGAAGTTATGGTCCAAAAGGGATCTGATTGACCCAGAAAGCTGAGGCTGTTTCTTCTCTAGATTCTTCTACAGGACCTGGATTGTCATTAGCTTGCTTAGCAGCCTAATCACATGTTGGTTTCTCTTGGATTTGTGTTCCTCTAAAACTAAAACCATCAGTATTTTCTTTTTTTTCTTTATTTTTTAATTCTCAGGCCCTCACTGATATTTTCAAGTAAACTTTTTTTTTCAGAGCCAGACCCTTGGGGCTCATCCTTTTTAATTACATGTATATTTGTGTGTGTATACCATATTGGTACCTATACTTCTAGGTACAATTATAGATACATATAAACATTTATTCATGATTAAATTAATGTATTAGATTTCTGACACTGTGACAAAGATTCCCGAGATAGCTCGCACACAAGGAGAAAGAATTTATTTTGGCTCAGGGTTTCCCAGGCTTTGGCCCATGATCATCTGGGTCCACTGCCTTTGGGCCTGTAGTATGTAAGGTGGAAAACCGTGGTAGCAGCACATAATGGCAAAAGAGACTTCCCAGCAGCAGAGAAACAGACTGGAGGGGTCTGGCAGCACAATAGCCCCTCTAAGGTCACACACCCAGGAAGCCTTCTTCCATGAAACCCTGCCTCCTTACTGTCTCATACCTCCAGCATCAGCGTAGGCTGGAGACCAACCCTTTGGTACACAGGCTTTTGGGGGATATCCAAACTATTGTAATTCGTTTACATGCAGAGTCCCCCAATACTAAGCCTGGTGTTACACACCTAGCATCTTTTGAAGGACGCTAGGAGTGTGCACTGATTTTTTTCACCACATTCAAATGTGAGAGAGGTTCAGTAGTTTGTGCAGATTTTCATAGCTTGCACATAAATTACTTCCACCAGAGTTGGGTGAGAAGGGAACTTTAGGGGGTCCTTGGATCACCATGTTTCTGGGTCTCAGTGTCTAAGCCTATACAAGGGCTGATTGGCCTAGATCATATCATATGTTTTTCCCAGCCTTAAGATTTTTGCCTTTGCTTTTCTGGGGTTACTGCTTGCTGTTCGCCTCACCCCAGGACCTCATGTTCATCCCTGTGGACTGTCTCTGCCCCATCATGCCCACTGTCACTCCTACTCAGCAGCATGTGATGCTCAGACCCTTTGGGACTTGTCAAGTCACTGGTCACATGTCTCAGCCCACGCTGACCTGCAGGTCCTCAGTCATTGGAATATTCCCTTTTCGTTCAGGGGATTATATGCTTTCTTGTTGAGAAATATTTTTACTCAAGACTAGAGGGAAGTTTGTCTTACTGTTTCCCTATGATACGGAACTTCTTCTACCCTGAAGGAGAAGTTACTGGAGTCCCAGTATAGTGAGATATATATATATATATATAAATATATATATATATATCACTCATGAGTTGAGGTAGGAGGATTTCTAGTTAGGGCCAGACTGGGCTATAGAGAAAGTTCTAGAGACTGCCTAAAACAAAGAAGGAACAAAAGGCCAGACATAATGTCACACTTATTACCCCAGTACTTGGGAGGCTGAAGAGAATGCTGTGAATTTCAGATTAGCATGGGCTACATGATCCTGACTTTTTAATTTAAGAAGAGAAAGGAGGAGGAAGAGGAGGAGGTGGAAGAAGATGAGGAGGAAGAGGAGGAGGAGGCGAGGAGGAGAAGAGGAGGAGAAAGAAGTAGAATTGGCCAGACATATGGCTTAGCAGTTAAGCGTACTTGTTACTGTCTGGGTTTGGTTCCTAGAATGCATTGTGGCTCACAAACATCCATCAGGTCAGTGGGAGCCAATTTTTTTTTCACTTCTGCAAGTTTTAAGCATCCACACGATGCACATATATACATGAAGGCAGAACACTCATAAACATAAAAAATATGAATAAATCTAAGTCAGGTGTTGGACCCCAGTTTGTGGCAGTGGAAAGAATGGCGGGATACAGAGTGGAGTTTACAGGATGTGTGTGTTAGTTAGTTTTCTTGTTGCCATACAAAAATACCTGAATAATCTAACTAAAGAGAAGCTTGTTTTAGGTTCAAACTTTAAGAGTACAGTCAATCACAATGGGAAAGGCATGGCAGCAGGAGAGTGAGGCAGCTGGTCCCACTGTGTCCACAACCAAGAAGAGAAAGATGAACGGACACTAGTCCTTACCTATCTTTCTCCTTTTTATTCAATCTAGGACCCCAGCCCAAGGAATAATGCCACCAACATTTATGGTGGGTCTTCCCACCTCGGGTAACCAATCTAGAAGCTCCCTCGAGGGCAGATGCAAAGGCAGGTCTCCCAGGTGATTTTAGATCCCATCTGGAGACCAGTTTTAACCATCACAATGGGATATTCCATTCATAAGGAGGAGAATGAAACCCACCCCCAGATATCTGTCTCTTAGAGCCTTTGGCTTTGTGTCATGTTGTAATCAAAAGAGCGAAAGTGCAGCTGACCTAGGTACGACAGCACCCTACATTTATCAGGTCCCCAAAATAACGGTGATAGGTCAAGCTCCTTGGCTAGAATCATTTCACGCCACGTCTCCTGATTCTGAACCTAATGTTCTTGTAGGCCACTGAGGATACCAGGGCTCAGTTGAGGCTCAGAAGGGAAAACTATTTCTTCTCGTTCAAAGGATTGAAATCTCCCTCTGACCCTGGATGGAAACAGGACATTCTGGTCTGCTCCAAAGATTAGAGCACTGCATACCACTGTCTCCTCCCATAAGAGTTAATCCAGCTGGGTCTGTCAATCACATGGTCAATTAAATGACCTACTGAAGCTCCCCTCCCCGTCCCACTTTCTGTTGTAGTTGCTGTAAACAATATGGCATTCTCTCTTCCTTTTTTTTTTTCTCTCCTCCTGGCAGCTGCCAAGGTTTACAACTTGCTTGCCCTGTTGTTTTTCTCTTAAATTGTAATGAAATTGTCCTTGAGCTTCTTTTCAGGTCCCTTTCTAAATTATTGTATTAATGAAGTTTAAGGATCCAAAAAAAAAAAAAAAAAAAATTTCCCAGCAACATATGGCACCCAACACGGGCCTCCCCAAAGTACCAGGTAATAATTTCTTCTGCTTCTCAAGTGCTGGTTTTCTCTCAGCTGAAATGAAGACAGATGTCAGCCAGGGCAGGGAGTCCAGTAGGGCTTCCATTGAGCTCATGTCTCTTCTCTAGCTTGGGAGCCCAAGTTCAAGTGTCCTGGGGAAGGAAGAGTGGAGACAAATGAGGAAGACATGTCTGCTAGGCATGCCAATGGTGTCCCCACAGTGACTGATAACCTCTTGCTTCAGAGAGAAGAGAGTTTTTTTAAGGTGCTCCTTTCCCCAAGGCCAGCTGAGAACACTTATTTTACCTGCTATTTTGAAAGCTCAAAGCACCCCATAGGCATGCTGAGTACTTTGATGAGTTCCTAAGTCGCCACAGAACTTCCCATTCTGACATCCTGCCCTGCTATCTCTTGCTCCTCATCCCACTCCCCTCCCAAAGCAGGCATCTTCTTTGCTAAAGCTGATCAGAGAACTGGAATCCTTATCCCCAGAGCAAGATACAAAGTCTTAAAGTATTCGACGGTTTCCCAGTCTTCGTTTTGTTCCGACTGAGACAGGAACGTGACTGAGTCTTAAGAGGGTTGAGCCTGGTATACCGCACTCAAGAGATTACCCTGGATCCCCTCGAGGATGCATAACCTCCCTTCAAGACACTAATCACCTATGACTGCCACTATCACTAGACCTCCCCTGACACCTAAGACTATATAAACAATGAAGACAGCTGAGACTCACTCTCAGATAAGCCAAGCTGCAAATAAGACCAAAGCAACTGATTGGAAATAGCAGAAATGAGCCAAGCTGCCTAGGAGGAGTTTAGATCAATGGGGGCACCTGGAAAGGACACTCTCCAACTTGCTGAGTGGCTTGCAGGTTGTACGGTGTGCTCTAGGTTCCCAACATTTGTGAACTATCTATCAACCATCCTGGGGTGGGCTTTGGTAATGCAGCTGCCTTTGAGTCATTTCTGCTCCTATGAGTAACCCCTAACCCATATTCTTGTAAGTAACCCTAATAAATAACCCCATTGGTTCCCCAAGTTGGACTTTGGGGGGTCTGTCATGGGCTCCCTATCTGGAGTGAATAGGTGTGTATGTGTGTGCGTGTGCATATGTGTGTTTTATCTCCCCAGGAAAAGTCTGTCACAAAACGGAGACACAAAGGCACAGGACAGGAGAGCTAGGAACATGACCACAAAGGATCATCTAGGGGCTGGCGAGATAACTCTGCAGTTAAGAGCGCTTGTTCTTGCAGAAGACCAGGGTTCAGTTTCCAGCACTCATATGGTGGCTCACAACCATCCATAGCTCCAGTTCTAGGGGATCCAATGCCCTCTTCTGACCTCTGTGGGCACCAGGCATACATGTGGTCCACATACATACATGCGAGCAAAACATTCATACACAGAAAATGAATAAGCCTTTATTGTTGTTGTTGTTGTTGTTGTTGTTGTTTTTGTTTTCTCCTTTAGGAAAGAACTCATCTAACCTATCCTTGTCTGAATCAAGCCAAGTCCTTCCTTCTGAGAGGTTCTCTACCCAGAGTATCCTGCTCTATACCTGGGAAGAAACATTACAACTGACAGGACACTAAAAATCTAGACAGGCAGGCTATGCTATAGCCACCTGACAGGCAAAATGTATTTTGCTTTTATCCAGCTAACCTGTCTTCTATTATAGGCTATGATGTGCTGCTCCTTACAAGCAAGGAATCTTGTGCTCACCCCATGGAGCTACTCTGAGCAGTCTGGGCTGAAGTTCCAGACAGTCCTTATTCCAGCTTGGGGATCTGTGGTGACAGCAGGAAACCCTAGTTTTCCATCTTCCCATGGCTCACGTAGTCTGTGTCTGGGTGTGTGTACAGTTTCTGTGTTTGTACACCTAGGACCCAGGGCTTTTTTTTTTTTTTTTTTTTTTTTTTTAACCAGGTCAGCATCCTCAGAGGCCCCATGGTTGCCAGTCCTGATGCCTGGCCCATCACTCAGACATTTTGTTCTTTCCTGTCTTTAGGCATAAGCATGCAAATCCAATGTGCTAGTTGATGATCAGGTCTCTATATGGACCTTCCAGAGGCCTGAGAATCATGGAGGCCAGGAAAGGGCTGTGGCGGTGCAGGGACAGGGTGGAGTCTGTATAGCGACAGCTTCACTTTTCCAGAGCTAATGTGGCCAGAGACTGGGACTCCCTCAAGTGCCATTTGGTTGGAACAGGAGGCATTTCTAAATCAGTTACCATGTGTGCTCCAGATTGCAGTACACCCTCCGAAAATATGTTGTTTCCTCTGCCTGATCTTGTACCGAATAGAGCCCTGGTGAGAGGCCGAGTAGACGAGCAGACAATGGCTACACCGCATAGAACAACTCCATTCTGACCCACCATATCCATAGCAACCAGTTCTGGCAGCCTCACTCCACCCTCTGCAGCAATCAGATGTGAAGGGTCAGTACTTGGCAGTGACAGAAGCTTTCCCTCTTTCCATCTAGGCCCCTCCTCCCCTGGGAACCGCAGAGAGAAAGCCAACCTGCCTCCAGTCATTTAGCATGTCCCCTCTTCTGATCAGCCTGCTTCCAGCTTTCTCACTGCCAACAGCCTGCAGCCAGAGCACATCTGAAGCCATTGCTCTTCCTCTGCAAAGCGTCCCACCCCCAACCTGCCCCGAGATTCTGCCAATACAAGGGGTGGTGGCTGTGCCTGGTACCCTTGCTGGAGCCCCAGGCCTCTGCCTCTTCTGACTTAAATCCTCTATTTCTACACTGTCACCAGCCTCCTGCCCACTTACTACTCCAGCTGCTCAGAGGCATGTCCCCAGTAGAAGGGGTGATTTAACATTGAGTAACACTGGTGATGGTTTCAGTGCTGCTAAAAGACACAACAAAGGAACAAGCAGAGGAACAGAAATGAACCTTCTCCCACCCCACCCCTGTCAGTGTTGGATACTGTTTCTGCATTGCCCACATGGATACAAAATGCTGGTATCCTGAGACCAAGGCTCCACCTCAAATGGAAAATTTAAGAAGTTCCAGAGAGAATCGAGTTCTGGGGATTCTGAAGTCACCCGATGTAGGGGCTGTTTTCCTATAAATGGCTGAAACTTCTCAGCCAACTTCCAACACACACACAGACACACTCCTTTTTGGACACCCTTCTCCTGCTCGGGACTCTGGATTTGCACCCACAGATAGCTCTTTGCTCCCCCTAGAACCTCTGATCAGCAATAATTAAAAAAAGGTCTTCCAGCAGCTTGACACTTTTGAAATGCTAATTGATGCGAATCAGAGCCATTAGGCTGTCTTTCACACCTACTCAGTCCCTGCCTCGGGTTTTTCTGCATATTTGAATCAGTAAGTTTGAATCCAAACCAAGCAAGTGAGAGTTATGCAAATCAATTACTCCTACACCCTCCACGGAGATCCGTACCTGTGGGGCTCGAGAAAATCCCTTCCCAACCAGCTCAGGTTGACAGAGTTTTAACTCTTCTGCTGGGAGATGCTCAGTCATCCGGAGAGTCACTGTTGTCGGGAGTTTTATGTGAGTATTTGCATAAACTAGTAGAAAACCTTGCTCAAGTCTATTGCTCAGGCAACGGAATGGTTTGGAAGGAAGCAGTATTTATCCTCGAAACGGAACGCAGGGAAGAGCTTTTGAACTCGCTACAGAACTGATTTGCATCCACTGGGTAAGAAGGCCACGCCCACTGGACAGTGGTCCTTTGAAGTTTGGCAATTTCGGTAGATCCATGACTGACGTTGCAGAAGTCCACTGTCCACCAACAGTAGCCAGGCGTGTGCCAAGCAAGGCCAAGCTTTTCTGGAGCTGTACCTGGCCACTTGGGTGTGCCAGGCTGTGCTCTAGAATGGATGGATTTCAAGCAGTTTTCTTCTGCTTTGGGGCATTCATTCACGTTTATAGAGCCCGGCCCTGTCGACGCAGGGCAGCCTCATGGCTTCCACAGAAGCTACTTTATGACTGTAATTTTGCTACTCTTATGAATCATAATCTGAATATCTGGGTCTCCTGGTGGTTTTGGTGACCCATGAGAAAGGGTCATTTGATCCCCAAAGGGATCCAGACCATAGACTGTGAAATGCTGACTTCAGGGCTTCTCCTGCCGATTGCAACAGTTATCTCTTTTGGTTTACTTGGCACTAAGCTCCCCTTTAATTATTTTTTTCTTTCCTCGATGGAGCTTCGGGCTCCCCTAAGTTCTTCTCTTTTCAGGGCCTCAACTCAGTCTTCAGCCAGAGCGACAGAAGCCAGGCAGCTAGCTAGAGAGCCATTCGGTCCTTGAAACCAGGGTAAACCTTAAATAAGCCTGTTAACAGTGAACTATCAACGCACCTTTGGTGTCTTCCCCACAAAGGAAGAGACCTGCAGACAGGCTAAGCAGGCTTTTGACCGAGCCAGGGAAGAGCAGAAGCTCCCCTTTCTTCCAGAAAAGACAGAGGGTCCAGAAAAGAAACAAACAAACAACAAAAACACTTGCACGTGTATCAGTCTCCTTGCAGCTTTAATTAACGATTAAGATGGAGCCGGGCGTGGTGGCGCATGCCTTTAATCCCAGCACTTGGGAGGCAGAGGCAGGCGGATTTCTGAGTTC
>NC_034604.1:20049963-20051420 GCF_900095145.1 Mus pahari | reverse complement strand
CCGTTCACTCTAGGGGATTTGAAAGTGTTCTTTCAGGTCCCTTACCATGCGGTATTTCTTTCTCTCTCTCTCTCTCTCTCTCTCTCTCTCTCTCTCTCTCTCTCTCTATCTCTCTCTCTCTCTCTCTCTCTCTGTGTGTGTGTGTGTGTGTGTGTGTGTGTGTGTGTGTGTGTGTGAGAGAGAGAGAGAGCTTACCCAGGGATTTGAAGCCAAGTCTCTCTCTCTCTCTCCAAGGCCCCATAACAAAGCCTCTGGCGTGATGTAACTGTTACAACTGCCTTCCCACTTTAAGACCAAGCCTGCCCCTGCTCCATTTCCAATAGTTTTGAGACTCTCTCCTACAAAAGCTCATTCGAAGGTTAATCTTGGGTCAGATCCTTTCCTGAATCCGCATTCTTTCTAAGATCATAGAGGCCATCTACACCTCATGGGGCAACAAGGCTCTTGCATGGCCCAAGAGCTAACCATCGGCCTTGCTTACAGAGCCCGCCAACAGGATACTGGCATATGTTTATTTTTAACCGTGTGGTCAATGATAAGATACCTGTGAATTTTTGTTATTTAATGAAAAAGGCCCAATGACTGAACATGTTCTCTTTCTACCCACAATCCCCAAGCTTCATTAATTTTATCCCTGTTTTAGAGTTCACATTCCCAAGCAGCGAATTCCCATCAGTTTTCTAGAAAACGCCCATGACTTAGCATCTCCTAAGCTGTCTGATGTTCCATGTTGTGGTTTTCTACCTTGCCTAAGCTCTGGGAAAGGGCAGAGCTACCAGCCCCAACCCAGTTTCCCTGTTTCCCTTGAATCCATGGATAACACACACACACACACACATTGTTCATTTTTCAATTTGCCTTCTTGGCACAATTGCTGGGCATTATTAAACTCCCATGACTAGCTTGCACTTATCATTCTGTTTTGAGATCTTGCATGGTTGGTCAACTTTTCTCCATCACAACCATGGTGAATTCTGTCCCTCCTTTCCTTGTGTCTCTCCACTTGCCTCCAGGGACCTGGAACTTCTGCGTATTCTTTCTGCCCAACAATTGGCCCATAGCTTCTTTACTTACAGATCAAGAACCAGTTGGGAAATAGAACCTCGACATGAGAACTACCCCTACAGTCTGAACTGGACGCCCCTTTTCCATCTCAAACCCGGTGGAACCACCGATCTTTGAGAGTGGCCAGTGGATAACTTTTGATGTCAGAGGGCAGGAAACACCATAACTTATGAGTTAAAGCCCCTCCTTGTTAAGAATTTATGTTTTTCTCTGTTCCTCACTATTTCTCCTTTCTTCACTTTGCTTTTCTGATCCAAGCACACTTGCACGACCAATGTGTGTATTAAGAATGTCTATTTTGGGGGGCTGGTGAGATGGCTCAGTGGGTAAGAGCACCCGACTGCTCTTCCGAAGGTCCGGAGTTCAAATCCCAGCAACCACATGGTGGCTCA
>NC_034604.1:20045217-20049953 GCF_900095145.1 Mus pahari | reverse complement strand
AAAAAAAAAAAAAGAATGTCTATTTTCTGGCCAGGGTACAGAGAATAAAAGCTTGCAGGATGCTCAGCTCTCAATGGAACATCTTTACTGCTCTTCTGGCCCATCAAGGCTTAGAAAGCATTGAAGAAAAGTGGGCAGAAAAAATGCAATACCCAGGGAGAGTAAATGAGTATAAAGATACATTGCCCTCTGTACACAGCAGAGCGGCTGTACATATTAGCTCACCTCAGTTATGAGAATGTGCATGGGCCCTGTATAAGCTGCAACCAGACCAAATTTTAGCATAGGGGGTTGGGGAAATGAACTCTCATCCTTAGCCAAGGAGCTATTGGCAATTGATAGATGATGGGAGAAGGAGGAGAAGACTCCATTTTTGTAAAGAGTCTTACCACTGGTAGGTTGACCATTGGAAGACCACACATCTGTAAAGGTAGACAGCATGAATTAGATTTGATGTGTAGAAACAAAGAAAAAATGACAGAAAGTTGGTTGGTAGGGAGCAGAGGAAGAAGAAAAGATGGTCACACTCATTGTATGATTTTCTCAAAGAAATAAACAAACCGCACAAGAAACAAAATAGTATGTGGAGGTGGGTAGGGAGCACGATGGTGAATTTCTGCAGAAAACAAGTTATTAGAGCCATCAGAGCCAGGGTGCTTCACACTGACAGAGGCACTGTCCGAACCATTGGGTACCTGTCAATTCATTACCGTCTCATCTCCTAAAGTCTCCACTCAGCAATGCCATGATGGCTTAATATTCCCACAATGAATCCCAGAACTAGCCAGATATGGTAAAACAGAAAGGGAAAGACAGGCTTCTTGGAGACTCAGTGGTACTCCCCAGAAAAGAGCCATAAATGAGTTCACCTACTTATTAATCCATCTGACCCTTCTCATCTGTGTCAGAGGCTAGCTCCAACAGTGTATTCAGGAATCCAAGGCAGGGATATGAGATCACTGACAATGTAAAGCAGGCATGCTCACACTCACATACACACTCACAATGCACCCTCACATGCACACACACACACACACACACACACACACACACACATACACGGTAGATGAAACAAGGCTCCAACAACTTTATTTTTTTTTCTCCCACAGCTTATATCCCCCAGAAAACTCTCTCAAGCAGTATAAAATCACAATGTGATTACATTCTGTTTTTTTTCTTAAGTGACTGATTACAATGTGTGTAAAGAAAACAAACACATTGGGTACCCTCTCATGATTAAACATATTACAGGTGAAGAACAAGTTATGCCTAAGAACCCACGCACATTCATGACTGAGCAGCTTGCTGCAAATCAATAAAATGTAAGGAAGCATGTTTTTCTCAGCCAGTTTCTCCTACTGGCAGGCTGCAATTTGTGGTTCCAAAGAAAGGGTCCATCATTTTATTATTTATTTTAAAGGGTGATCTTATAAGAAAAACTTAAAAGAGTTACAAATCTAAGGCTTTATATATAAAAAAAAAAAATCACTCATTTCTACCTTAAATCCTCAGGGTACACACCTGCTTATCAGGAAGCCAAGAGTGAAATGGGTACAAGAAATTAATCATTGCCTTGATCACCTGCCCAGCTTTAGCAAGGAAGGCATGTCAGCTACTACTAGTCAGGCTTGTTCCCTGACCCCACCAAAAACAAAAACAAAAACACCAAAAAATCCCTCATTCAATTGAACTTTAAATTGTTCCCTAAGATTTTCTAAGTCAATCCCATTAACAAAAACAGTTTAACCTAATTTTACTAACAATCTACATATCCAACCAGGTGTCATGGCACACGCCTTTAATCCCAGCACTCTGGAAGCAGAGGCAGGTGGATTTCTGAGTTCGAGGCCAGCTTGGTCTACAAAATGAGTTCCAGGACAGCCAGAGCTACACAGAGAAACCCTGTCTCGAAAAACCAATAAATAAATAAATAAATAAATAAATAAATAAATAAATAAATAAATAAAACCAATCTACATATCCTTCTAAGGGTAGTGGTTGAATCATTAACCTGGAAAAGATCACTATTATTGTAAGTGCCAATGATACATTGCAATGAGGGGCTGGAAACATCCGCTTAGTGTTTCCACACAATTCATATACTAGGGGGGATGTAAAGAACACAAGGGCAACAATCAGAGCGAAACTCCTCAAGGGCCTGAAGTCTTCAGGACATGTGGTCCTTGGGGCTCCGCCTCTGAGGCACACCTATTGTGATTGTGCAAACCAGTGGGCTGCGTTCCATGAGTTCTAAAGCTCTTTTGCTGTTCCTCTTGGATAGCACCCAGCAATCCCTTCTCCTGCTGGGGTCAGGGAAGAAAGAATTGGTTTAAGAACTTGACCCCTGGTTCTTGTCCTTTCCTGTCAACTTAATGAAGCCCCACCTCTTCCCTCAATGATCTCTAATCTTATTGGCTCCTCTCTAGAGGGATAAAGAACTAAGATTTCACTTCGTGAAAATTAAATTGGACGGCAGAGCAGGCAACTTTGTTGGAATGGCAACTGCCCATCCACAATCTTTCCAAAAGATCCCGGTCTAATTGTGAGAAAATTCTACTTAGTTTTCAAATTCGTACTCTTTGTTGTAGTTGTCATTATTGTTTTAGACAGTGTCTCATTCTGTAAACCCGGCTAGATCTTTACTTCACAAAGCCTGCTGCAGCCTCTCAGGTGTTGGGATTAAAAGAGTATGACACCATGCTCAGATCAACTTCTTTTGTTTGTTTGTTTTCTTTGTTTTTGGTTGTCTTTTGTTTTATTTTCATTTGTTTTTTTTTTTTTTTTAATTTCATACTCTTGGATTATGGAATCTCTAGTTCAAGGGATAAAAAGGAAAAGTTACAGATTTATTTTGTAGCAGCAAGGGGATACTTCAACTCCTCAGGCCGAACCCCTGGCAGACTACAAGAAATGACTCCACTATCATTGCACTTCTGCCGTTGTCCTAGAACTCGGCCTGGCTGCTCTGTTCACAGTGAGAACCCAGGTGAGGGGACCATAAGGGCTTTTTCCACACTCTCCTTACAGCTTCTCCCTCCAGCTGGGGTCAAGGCTACACCAAGTTCCATTCTCCACCCACAGGAACATTCTTGAGTAAAAGATTCTCAGAATGTACTCATTGATAGTCACCTGATCCTCTGGAAAGTCCCAGGTAGAGTTCAAATGCACGCCGTGCTTGCTAGCCAATAGACTTAAAGGTCAATATGCTTAGCCAGTAAGTTTGAACTGTAACCTTGCTGATGTAACCTGAGCCTCTAAAAAGTATAAAAACTGCTTGTAATAGTCATTCGGGGATCACCTTCTTGTCACTCACCTAGAGGGACTGATTGAAGGTTGAGCCAGATGTGCCGGAAAATAAGCCTCTTGCTTTTGCATCAATCTGCGTCTTGGTGTCTCACTTAGGGGCATCTTGAAGTAAGTACTGCTGACCAAGGGTTGGGGTCTTACACTAATATATCTGAAAATTATCTCTTTTTGTAAATGTAAAAAAAAATCATGTAAGCTTCAGGAAATCAACTTGAATCCACTCCTTATAGGCCAAATGGATTCCAGGTAAGGCAAGTAACCCAACAGCTCATTTCTCCACCTGCCTATTCTTTCAGTTCCTGAGGGCAGATTGTGTCCGTTTCTTGTGATCTACAGACTCCTCTCCTCTAATACCAGAACCACGCACCTCAGAGTTTCAAATGCATATCTAAGAAAAAACAACCCCCGAAACTCCTTAACCTTCTGTCCCTAATACTTATCTGTTTCAGCAGATAACCAATTGAAAGACCCACAACGTGAGGACTCCCCTATGTTCTGACTCAGGAGAGGCGATACCCCAAATCACTCACGAGAAACGGTCTTGATGCAAACTGCAAGAGGGCTTTTATTCTAGGCACGCTCTGGGACCCACAGTCGTACACCATGCAGGGGTAGAGGACCGTGGGCCCCTAGTAGCTGGTGGTGGTGGGGGTATTTAAAGGAAGAAACCACAACTCAAGGGGGTGAGGAGGGCGTTGTTGGAAAATACCAGTTAAGAATCAAGAGGGAGTGGAAGTCAAGATAGTTTCTAGAGTCTCTAATAATAGCACATTTGCATAGCAGGTTCCAGGAGCGGTCAGGGTGGGTCAGGGTGACTTTCTTTGAATGAACACTCCCTGAACCCTGGAAGCGGGTGGGTGAAGGAATGTTGCTATGTGTTTTATGATTAGCATGCCTTGGAGCATGGAGTCACAAAGGTCACATTCGCAAGCCTGGGCCTAAAGGCCTAGAATTTTGTTTTTTACACTTTTTCACAATCAATTAAAGACTGCAGACCTCTACAATGAGGCCTACACTTGCCTAGCCCCAGATGGTCCCACAGAGCCTGGACAGTGAGTGAAACCCCTCCTCCTCGAAGCCTTGGCCAGCATTGCAGCTTTCTTGTGTCTCCAAAGACGTCAATGTCCCCAGTGTACAGGAAGCAGTCTAAGGAGCTCGGTGTCTCTCCAGTCTCACCCTCCTATCTGCTTGCCTTTTCTAATAAACAAGAGGGAAGTATGTTAAGAACTGCACCATTTCAGAACCAGTATCCTCCCGCCTTCAGTGACTAAGTTTGTGGAGCCCCAACTTTAACACTCCCCCAAAACCTGTTCCCCAGATCATTAGGAATGTGGCTAGTAAAGAGCCTTTGTTCTCTAAGGGCAACTGAGAGTCTTCTGTTCCTCCTCCTGACAGCTAGCTAGGCAATTATCTCAGTTGCCCCAGCCAGG
>NC_034604.1:20037363-20044192 GCF_900095145.1 Mus pahari | reverse complement strand
AAAAAAAAAAAAAAAAAAAAAAAGTGCCTCGTGTGGTTACAGCAAGAAGGCCTGTCTGTCGAGTTCCTGGGGCACCATGACTCCCATGACCTGAGGACCGGAGGGAGTTCCCCGCGAAGAGGATCCTACAAGTTCCAATGCCATGTTGTCGCCAGTGTGGCACGTCATCACTAAGAGCCAATGTGACCTCTTTACTAAATGTCTATGTGACATGTTTTTATCGTAATATGAGCATGCTCCATACCCCTCCCCTATAAATCCTGTGCCATCACAGACTGCTCTCTCCTCCCTCCTCTCTCTCTCTCTCTCTCTCTCTCTCTCTCTCTCTCTCGCTCTCGCTCTCGCTCTCTCTCTCTCTCTCTCATCCCTGCTCAGAGGTGGCCTTCCATGAATTTTTTGGACCTTGGATTACTGTAAAACTCTTACAATGGTGGCCAAGGTAGAAAGTGACTCTGTTAACCTCAACCCTTTTTCCCTGCTGATCCTCATAAAAGTGCCAGTTCTCAAGCAGGTCCTGGTGGGACAGAGTAATACCTTGTGTAAGTGTAAAAAGTAAAAAAATAAAAAATAAAAAAAATATATAAAAAAAAACCTTGCTCTTATTTAGATGGTAAGGAAGACTAATTGGAGATGCTTACAATAAAGATGTTTAGGGGTGGGGGGAGATGTCAGGCTCACCTTTGAATACAACAAAGAAGAGCAGGGAGTTAAAGCTGGAGGAGGCCAGAATATGCCACTGGAGATTCGCCTTTTGGCATAAGCATCATTTTGAGCTGATTATTTCGAGAAACTGCAGACACAGGAAAAGCTCTGAAAACAGAGTGGGAGTTCCTCTTTTGTAGGGGAAATTTACATCTGTAAAGGAAATCTCCATTTGTAAGGGCGTCTTCCTCAGTACCAAGAATAAAGATGATTAAGTCTGTAGTTGGAGAAAGCACCCACTTAAATCTGCATGACAAACCTTAACCTTGTTCATGAGCTGTTTCTGCTCAATTTCCATAACCTTTCTTTCTTTGTTTCCTGCAAATGATGATATTTCAGCCAGATGGTGCTATCAAAGCCATTTCTTGGAAATATACTCATTTCTCTGTGTATGTCTATGTGTGCATGAGGTTTATAGTTTATTATCCCCTTATCTTTTGGTAATCTGTCCTGTTAAAGGGCCTTCACCTAAGAAGCCAAGAAAGGGTGGAGAGGGGGGAGTTGGGGATGTAGATCCCAGGTAAACACCAGTCCAAAAAGTTGGACATCCAAGAGCAAAGCTGAGGAAGTTGACCAAGTAGCAAGGCATTGCCACTGAGATTCACCCTCGCCGCAGGACGTCAGCCACTGAAGTTACGAGTTTTCCCTGTTAATCCCACAGATCTGAGGAGAAAGACCATTGAACCAAATCATGGCCAAATTAATTAAAAGAAGCTTTATTCATGTCCATGGGTTGTCTTTCCCTGGGATGAGATTTAAAAGATCAGCCCTGGACATAGGGAAGGATGGGGTTTTTAAGGCTCATGAGTGAGGGGTTTCCAAATGGGGGGATTTGGCAGACAAAATGGGTGGGGTTACAGGAGCAGAATATAAGCATACTAAGGTGGTCATAGCAACCTCCTAAAATAAAGACACAGTTGCAAGGTGATCATAACAAGGCAGTCATAACAACATGCTCATAGCATCCTCTTGAAACAAAGACATGATTGTCATTTTTTCCTGGAACAGGAAGTACAGAACCATTTGCAGTTAAGTTTACAGATGAAGCATAGCTCATCCTTAGGAAACAGATTTAATAATAATCAGGAATGAATTAGGTCTGTCTTTAGTATAAGATGGCTTTCAAGCCCAAGGTGGAGGCAGGCTGGTTTATCATTACCAACATGAAAAAGTTGCAGCTTCAAACATAGAATCTGTCTCCTTGCGAGATGGCTAGACTAATTCCATGACGGGCTTCAGACTGGCAATTCAGGAGATGAGGCCTAAATCTCTGTTTCCAAGGACTGGGAAAGTCCAGGCAAGCCCAGGCCACCTGGCCTGAGACAAGGACAATGGGTCAGCAGCAGTTTCCAGACTTCCCCAGCAACAGTTTTCAGACTTCCCCAGCAACAGTTTCTAGCCCCCACCACTTGGTAAGGGTTCTGGAATGTCCCTAAAGATAGAGCCAAGATTAAGATAGAGGTCACCTACTCCTCCCTAGAATTCCCCTAATGTGCATTAAATTGGACCCGTGAACTCACTTGGTTGTCTATCTTGGTAATGGCTCATGCTGGACTTCTACAGAATAAAACATTCTCTGCACTTACATACTATTTAAGTCCAGGGTATCGTTCTTCAGCAAATTATGAACCCTTATACTTGTATATAGAGTTTAGGGTTATTTGTGGAGAAAAGAATCAAGGTGATCCAAGGTTGTGAAAGGTGACTGAGAGCAAGTAAAGATAAAATAACGAGTAATCCCTGCACATGGGTACTGGCCCTTGGAGGTTCTTAGCTTATAATCCAGGGCCATGCCCTTTCACAAAGCTCTTCCATTTTGGATGAACTAATGCAGTTCCTGTGACTACAGTAATTTGGTTCACAGGACTAAAGTGACTCATTTCTTTAGATTCTTCCCTGATCTCCTGGATCCCAAGTCGTGCCCAGTAGGAAGGTTACTTATTGATTAATTAGCATTCATTTGCCAATGACTTACTGGCTACCCTTAGCATTTGTCATCTGTTGGCCCCAAAAGGAGACTGAAAGTCTCCTTTCCCATGGTCTATTAGTTAGGGTTTTACTGCTGTAAACAGACACCATGACCAAGGCAAGTCTTATTAAAAAAATAGCATTTACTTGGGGCTGGCTTACCGTTTCAGAGGTTCAGTCCATTATCATCAAGGTGGGAGCATGGCAGTATCTAGGCAGGCGTGGCACAGACAGAGCTGAGAGTTCTACATCTTCATCCAAAGGCTGCTAGTGGAAGACTGACCTCCAGGCAACTGGGGTGAGAGTCTTAAGCCCACACCCACAATGACACACCTATTCCAACCAGGCCACACCTCCAGATGGTGCCACTCCCTGGTCCAAGAATATACAAACCATCACACATCCTATGCCCTCTTCTACTCTCTAACTATCCCAGGTTAGAAGCATTGTAAGACCCCGACCCTCCATCAGTGGTACTTACTTCAAGATGCCCCAAAGTGAGACACTGAGATGCAGATCGGTGCAAAAGCAAAAGGTTTATTTTCCGGCACATCTAGCTTAACCCTCAATCAGTCCCTCTAGGTGAGTGCCAAGAAGGCTGCCCGATGGCTATCATAAGCAGTTTTTATACTTTTTAGGGGCTCGGGTTACATCAGCAAGGTTACAGTTCAATCTTACTGGCTAAGCATATTAACCTTTAAATCTATTGGCTAGCAAGCATGACATGCATTTGAACTCTACCAGGGACTTTCCAGAGGGTCAGGTGACTATCAGTTAGTACATTCCGAGAATCTTTTACTCAAGAATGTTCCTGTGGATGGAGAATGGAACTTGGCGTAGCCTTGACCCCAAGCTGGAGGGGGAAGCTGTAAGGAGAGTGTGGGACTGGAAAACCCCTTAGGGCCCCTCATTAGCATTACCACTGTTTGTAATCTGTACTGAAATCCACATTGTAGAAAGAATAGTAGATTTACACCTTTGAGTTATAGAAGCTTAGAAACCCAAAAATGATTCTAGGTTAAATTCATGAATACTCTTTCCATAGAGCTGGATATATAGATTGCACAGAGATGTTTTAACACACACACACACACACACACACACACACACACACAAAAGCTCTTTTAACTCTATACTTAGAAAACAACTAAAAGAAATCTAAAATCTTGAGCTTGTGACTACAATGTCAGTTGATGCTTACCAGAGCTAGATTAACAGCTCATCAAAACTTCATTGACTAATGTTAGAACTTTGAACCTTGAAGTCTTACTATAACAGCAGCATGCAGAGGAGAAAAAGTCAGAAATACTTTTTATTTTCCCATATACCTTAAATCACTTTCTTATACATTTACAAATTGTACCTATGCACTTTAAAACATGTTCTTAAACTTTTTTAAAAAAAGATTTATTTATTTTATGTATATGAGTACTGTAGCTGTAGGTTGTGAGCCTTCATGGGGTTGTTTGGAATTGAATTTTTAGGACCTCTGCTGGCTCTGGTCGGCCCTGCTAGCTAGCTCTGGTCAACCCTGACCAGTCAGCCCCTGCTCACTCTAGCCTAAAGATATATTTATTATTATACATAAGTACACTGTAGCTATCTTCAGGCATGTCAGAAGAGGGCATCAGGTCTCATTATGGGTGGTTGTGAGCCACCATGTGGTTGCTGGGATTTGAACTCAAGACCTTCAGAAGAGTAGTCAGCGCTCTTACCCGCTGAGCCATCTCGCCAGCCCTTTCTTAAATTTTATCATGTGCATCTACATATCTTAAAACACTTTTTTAGCATTTACAACTTACTTAAGCTTTCAGACCTTATATAAACGGTACTTTTTCCCTCCCCAATCATTTACCATAACACACAGGTGGCTGATTACCGAGAGCAGTCATCGTAAAGCAAGTTCCTTTAAATAAAGGAAAAATTAAAAATTACATTGAAACCTGTTTTGTGAGTTTCTTTCTTGAGTCTGGTAGCAAGGTAAGCTATGTCTACACTTAGTAGTAGCTCTAGGAAAGTGAGGCCTGAGGCCTGATTTTACACAGGAAGAGAACTAAGAAGGCAGCTGAAGCCTTGGTTGCTGCTGTTAAAGTAACAAACCTATCACCAGGCCAGTCATCGATGCCACCAGAGATCTGAGAAAGATAAATTTCATCAGAGTAAGCAGAAAGTACAGACCAAGCAGCTCCTGAACCTACTAAGAGTGACAGAGACTTACAGGGTACTTAGACAATTACTCTAGGTCCCTCCATGGTAGCCCTGATTTTGTTGGGGACAGCTGCCAGTCTTCTGCCACCAGGCCCGGACCTGACAGTGTGCAAGGAGAAGGGCAGTTTTTCATCCAGTGACCAGATTTTCTACATCTAAGCAAGCTCCA
This sequence comes from Mus pahari, assembly GCF_900095145.1. Classification (NCBI taxonomy): domain Eukaryota; kingdom Metazoa; phylum Chordata; class Mammalia; order Rodentia; family Muridae; genus Mus; species Mus pahari. Next base: position 20,039,145 of record NC_034604.1, on the reverse strand, counting down.
GGTGGAGTTCTTTTGTGTCCCCTCATCTTCTTTGGAGATCTTAGAGGTGTTGCCAGGAGCTGGCACTTTTCTATCTTTTCCTGATCCTCCCTTCCATAAATCACTCAACTGGTCTCTGAAAAGTTTTGGAGACCATTATCTATTAAGCATTCATCAATTAATCAGACTTGGCTCGTTTTTAGTTATTTTGTTTTAGGCTTAACTTTGAAAACAATCAGGAACTCCACCCAAGATAGGGTTCCAATATCATAGAAGACTTTAGTGGCATAGAGAAGCTGCAATTGCAGGTCTTCCAGAAGGGAGCGGATAGGAAGGAGGCCACATTGCAGAGGCCAAAAGGACTTAAAGAAGCTGCAGAACTTAGCAGGTAACTCCGAGGGGCAAGAAAGGAAGCTTACAGCATACAGGCAAGGAAGGGATGATGAGAAACAAAGCAGATGAGATGTACCCATGGGTGCAGGTAAGAGGCATAGCAGGCTGCAGGAGGCAGAGGGTCATGGAGATGCCACATGGAGGGCATAGCAGGTTGGAGCCAAAATAGACGAGAGACAAATGGTTAAAAAGCAGGCAGAGGGAAGCAGCAGCTGAACACTCAGGACTCTAGAATCTGCAATCAAATTTTGTGGGTGGCAGAAACCAACAGAACCGAATGTTTCTTACATACCTTAGAAAAAGATGCTGCAGGGGGGAGCAGAGTGGTGCGCCCGGTAGTGATGCGCCCGGTAGTGAGGGGTGGGAGCAGGGTGTGGGCACACTGAGATTGGCCTGCATTTGCTTTCTCCCTTCCCCCAAGCTCTGGCTCCAGTTTGCACTTTGCAGCAATCTTACAGATCCATCAACCTTAACTTAAAGAGGACATTAACCCAGCGTGTGGGTTGGGAGACCAGACCAAAAGAAAATCTGGGCTTGGAGCAGAGAAAAGAGAAATAGGGAATGGGGTACCTCTTTCCATGCCCCTTGGCCGCTTGTAGCATTGGTAAAGGCCCTATAATACTGGGGTCTAGGGTACTTCTAGTAGGCCAAATTTTAATATATTATCTACAGGATATTGATGCCAGATTTTTATTGCAAACATGAAAAGAAATTGGGGCTCTTCAGGTCGGGCACCAGGTGGAGAGGCTGGAGGTTTTCTAAGAGGCATTCAGAAGGGGAGCCCAAAGGTATGGACATTACCACTCCCATGGTAGAGGAGAGGAAAGTCCTAAGCCCCAAATCTAAGGCATCCCCAAGGACTCTGGGAGGACCGAATGAAGAAGACAAGCTGTTCAGTGGGTCATCACTACACACAAAGGGGTCAGGACAAGTAGCCTGAGGAGATTGGTCACCTTGTACCAAGTCTTATAAGAGAAGCCAAAAGATGAAAACTGAGCTCCAAAACGAAGCTTAAATCAAGGAGAAAGCTCCAGAGCAGGGCACGTACCTCTGCTTCCAAGAGTATCTGAGGCTCAGGGAAGCATTCACACCAGCAGAGAGCAATCACTGGAGGACCAGATGATCAGTAGGCTGGAAGGTGGGCCTGTTGGGGGCTGACTGGAGGTAAACAGTGGGGTCCCGGTGCAGTTCAGACACCCAAAGGGGAACACAGACACCAGAATATCCTATTCAAGTCTCTGCACCAATGTACGGGGTTTCTGGTGATCCGAGAGCCAAGGAAAGCTGCAAAGATTACACCACACAACAGACCTTACACAAGGAGATTTATTGGAGGCTAGAGGCTGCTTCTGAATGGGAATGAGGTGGGAGAGAGAGAGAGAGAGAGAGAGAGAGAGAGAGAGAGAGAGA
>NC_034604.1:20013956-20037355 GCF_900095145.1 Mus pahari | reverse complement strand
GAGAGAGAGAGAGAGAGAGAGAGAGAGAGAGAGAGAGAGAGAGAGAGAAAGAGAGAGGAGCAAGCAGGCTGTGATGGCCCTTGGGCTGGCTTTATGGATGGGGTACGGAGCATACACATAGTGGTGACCTGAAATGTGTCACATTGGACTTTAGTGATGAAGTAGCATTGGCCCCAAGTCATTGAAGGCAGGAGGAACCTGGTTTTGGAATGTAGGCAGTTCCTAACAGTCACAGTTTCCTTTGGTAGTGACAGCCTGTTTTTGCTTTCTGGAAAGTGGGTGTGGGATGTGGGCCCTAGACCTTGCTTGAACACTGGCTAGTCTACATTCTTTGGGCCTGATAGACATACTACACTAGAAATAAGTATTCTTCTGTTGAGGTTTCCATGCTGAAAGTGTGTTCTACTGGGGCTTAGCCCCACTACCCGACTGGGAATTTGTTTCTGCAGTTGGCCAATGAAGCTAAAATGCAAAGTACAAGAGGAAGGGACCCAGTGGTTGTTTGAACAGGTATGGCCCCCATGTATTCATGGGTTTGAAAGTTTGTCCATAGGAAGAGGTGTGGCCTTGTTGGAGGAAGTATTGTCACTATGGAGGCAGATGGAATCAGCGTGGAATCTGTTGTGTCAGGAAGCGTTTGTGAACCCTAAAAGACCACCAAGGAGCCGTCTTCGATGTAATAGCTTTAAGGCCTATTTATTACAAGCTCTAGTTTGGGCTCTCCTCCAACTGGAACCCTGACACAGCAGGACAGGAAGGGAAGGCAGAGCAGCTCCGAACCCTCAGCCAGGGCTAGTTTTCATTGGAAAATAGGACTAAGGGAGGGTATGAGGGAGGAGGTGTCCAGTCTGGAAAGCATCTAATCGAATGACTATTATCCGACAGGTGGGTGCTCTGCAGCAAGGCTGTATGCAATCACAAACAGTTTGAAAGCACATCTGAAACAATCAGACTAATCATTGATTAACTGTTGCTGGGAAGTAACCAGGGAGTAACTGGTCAAGGACAAGCCGTGAGGTCCTTTCTGGTACACGGGTACAGCTTGAGTACTGCTACAGGTCAAGTTCTCAGACTCTTTTTGTTTTCTTTAAAATGGAGGTTGGTCCCAAGGTGGAGTAAGCTTTGGCCTCTCAGAATCCAGCCTCCTCCTGGCTGCCTTTGAATCAAGATGTAGAGCTCTAGGCTTCTTCAGTACTCTAACTGCCCGCTGCCCATGCTTTCTGCCATGATGACGATGGACTAAACCTCTGAAATTGTAAGCCAGACCCAATTAAACGTTTGCTTTTGTAAGATTTGCCCTGGTTATGTTATCTCCCCACAGCAATAAAACCCTAAGACAGGTCCTAAAGACATCTTGGCGATTCCAGAAAAACTTTGGCTCTTCCAGGACTAGGGTGACCCTTTTGGACCGAATTTGTCTAATTTGAGACACTTGCCCTAGAGGCTCAGAGTCCTGTGCACATGGCCTCATTTGTAGTCACCTCATTCTTTGAGCAACATCCAAACAACACCCTCCCTGGGCTTTCTACCCTGCAATACCCAATCTCTCTGGGGTGGGAGCAATTGAAAGGTGTCTGGGTCAAGGCCTGACTTTTCTGTTCCTCATTTCTGTTGCTGTTAGATCCACAGTAGGTCCCATGGCAGTGCTGGTGACAGCATATCAAAAAAAAAAAAAAAAAAAAAGGAATCTTGAGTGGGCAAGCAGGATTGTTATGAGGTAACTGGAAGCATTTCCATTTCCCCTAAACTCAGCATTCCTTAGACATCTTTAAAGTGGTGTGGGTGTGCGCTTTAAGACTCTCATTCTAGTGCCTGAAGACTCCCATCCTAGCTGCTTGGAAGTCAATATTCTGCTAGCAGCCTTCAAATGAAGATGTAGAGCCGGGCGTGGTGGTGCACGCCTTTAATCCCAGCACTTGGGAGGCAGAGGCAGGCGGATTTCTGAGTTCAAGGCCAGCCTGGTCTACAGAGTGAGTTCCAGGACAGCCAGGACGACACAGAGAAACCCTGTCTTGAAAAAAACCAAAAAAAAAAAAAAAGAAGATGTAGAACCTGCCGCCGCTCCTCCTTCGCCACGCCTGCCTAGATGCTCCCACCTTGATGATAATAAACCGAACCTCTGAACCTGTAAGCCAGCTCCAATTAAATGTTGTCCTTATAAGAGTTGCCTTGGTCATGGTGTCTGCTTACAGCAGTAAAACCCAAACTAAGACACCAGCCCTGGCAGTTTGATCCCTAATAAAACTTTCTTTCTACCCACAGAGTGGTCCAGTTGGGTGACTGTGCTATTGTTTACAGTATCCAAATCTGAAGGCAAATACATGAAGGCAATTTTCTCAGGTCTGGGTAAGGTAAGACTCCCTTAAAATGAAGATAAACAGCAGATCCTTCTTTTTGTATTTTTACACTAAGAATAAACATATGGCTTATGCTTATGATTACACAAAAGTAGGGGTGGTTCTGATGCTAAGGCCATGTTCTCCAATTGGTTCTTGATCAGTGAAGCTGTCATGGGCTAATTGCTGGGCAGAAGGAATAGGCAGGTGGCAGGTCCCCACAGGCAAGCTAGCAGATGCAAGGAGAGAAGAGGGAGAGAGTTCGCCATGCTTGGGAGAGAAAAAGGCCAACCAGCCATGTGAAATCTCAGGCAGAGCGGCCACAGACTGCTTCTACAGGCAGGATATTGGGGATGTTGAGCTGAGACTGAAGCGACTGAAGGTGAGTGCAGATTTAGGGTGCTGAGCTGGGAGTTCTGGGAAGGGCACTACTGAACAAAGGGCTGAGGTAGACTGAGGTGCCCAGTCTAATAAGGCAAATCAAAATTGACCGACTCTGTGTTTTTATGTTTTTTATTCCCAGATCCAATATTCTCTAGGTACTGAGGTCTGTTCCTGGAGATTAAGCAGGATAGCAAAGGCTATACGCTGCAGTTTTCAGCTACAACACCAACAAATCTCAAATTAAAAACAACTGTTAAGTGACAAATTATGGGATTGTGCTTTGCTACCATCACATTCCTGATACTGAGCTTATTGGTCTCTACTTAGTTCATTCAGAATTTTTAAATGTTTAATTTATTACTACTGCTGCTGCTGCTGCTGCTGCTGCTGCTGCTGCTACTACTACTAGTGCTACTACTATTATAAGTGTGTGTGTGTGTGTGTGTGTGTGTGTGTGTGTGTGTGTGTAAATCCAGGTATAAGTGCATGGGGTGCAGAGGAGAGCTTTTAGAAGTTAGTTCTCTCTTTCCACTACCTGGGTCCTGGGGGTTAAATTCAGGTTTTTGTGGAAAGCACTTTTACCAACTAAGCCATCTCAGTGACCTTCAGTCAGAATTTTCTACAGGAAATGAGTAACAAGAGAAGTTTGGGAACTGAATTATTTCCCAGATTCCTATTGTTAGATCAGGATTGACCAAGGTGAAAGAACAACATAAACTCCATTTGTCTCCATGTAAGGACCAGGCTCGATTCTGAAAAGAAGGCCATAAGACACCAGCTCCAGGAACAGACCATAAAATCTAGAACAAGATCATAACCCCCCCCCCCAAAGACCAGCCTGGGGATAATCACTAAAATGGGGGAAATGTCTTATCTCAGGATGGGCCATCTGTGCTGGGCAGCCCTATCTCTCTGTATGGTTGAACATTCATGACATAGAAATTCAGACCACTGACCGCCTGTGACCCCCTAAAACTCACCAATAAAAATTTAGATTATCTAATACTTTTGGAGAGTTCTCCCCACCCCCACCCTGGTTCCCTATAAGAAGGCCTGTGCGCCTTTGTCTAGGGTCACCATTTCAAAAAATGGTTGACCCCACATGCTGGTTGTTTCTGCAGAATAAGCTTTCTTTGTTTTTTTTTTTTCATACTATCTGAGTCTGGGTCTTCCTTCAGTGATTTTTTTGGACCCTTACATTGGCAACATAGAAAAGACAGAGAGAGAGAGAGAGAGAGAGAGAGAGAGAGAGAAGGGTAGGAGTCTCTACACAGGAGTGAAGACTACGCACTGTGACACAGGATAAAACGGAGGTAAAGGGTGGGGCGGAGTGGGGCTGCTGTTGTAAGAGAGAATAGGGAATTTGGGGGATGGTGTTAATTCAATCTGCTCGAAGTGCTAGGAACCACTGGAGGTTGGTGTGTTGATCTTCTTACCAGAAACTTTCTAGGCCCTAACACCCTGCAAAAGCTCTTATTATCAGTCTGCTTTTCTGTCTTGGGGTTTCTCAGTTTACCTGAGACTTTTAGGTCATTAACCCTCTTCATATAATCTCTTGAGAGAGGAGATGATGGTTTGCGAAGAGACTTTGAAATTAGCAAACATTTGGTTGAGGTACAGGGTCCTTGGAGAGATTGCTGTCTTCCTCCTAAGTCTGAATTAGTTCTCACCTCAGTAAGCTGTTAGGAAGTAACCCTGAAATGGCCCTCTGTCTCATATCTATGCCTCTTCCACACCGGTCTGTTTCCCCTTCTCTTCAGCAGTGCTTAAAGTGGCACACGGTCTTCCCCACACTTTGAAAAGACATTGGCATCCTTCCAGCCTCCAAAACAATCAGCCCAAACAAAACTTTTTTTTTTTTCGTACAAATGATCTAGTCCTATGTGCTTTGTTATAACAACAGGAGATGGAATAAAACTGCAGATTGATCTTCAAGTTTTCTCCTTTAGGTTCTGTGAACCAGATTAGAAACTGAGGATGTCAGGATGGTCAGATCCTCTGTGTCCCTGTGGAGACTTGCATGAGAATGGCCCTCATATATTCATCTATTTGAATGTTTTGTTCCAAGTTGGTGGACTGTTTTGGAAGGACTACTTGGGAGGTGTGGCCTCGATGGAGGAAATGTATCACTGGGGGTGGGTTTTGAGGTTTTAAAAGTCTACACCAGGCCCAAGTCTCTATTTCTGCCTCCTGCTTAAAGATGTGAATTCTCAGCTACTACTGCAGGGCCACGCCTCGCTGCCTACCGTGATGACTGTGGACTAACCCTCTAAGACTGTAAACAAGCTACCATTAAATGCTTTCTCTTATGAGCTACCCTGGTCATGGTGTCTCTTTCGAGCAATAGAAAAGTGACTAACACAGCCTCTGTTTAGATCCTTTCTGTCGAGGTTTTAGGAGACCTGACCCAGGAATCCCAAAACACCTGAATTTCTGAGTTATCGTTCTGGTGGGGCAGGTGGGTAAAAATGATCATCTCTAAGATGACATTTTCCCAAATCATGTCTGAAGGCAGTATGTTTCTTGTGATATTCAGTTGTCTCAGAATTTGTAAGGAAAAATAAACTAATATGAATGTATTAAAAAATTATGTGGAATAAAATACATAACAATGTTTGATTTCAAGAAACATTTAAACATGTAAAACCAGAGTCCTGTGGTTCTGGGTAAGAAAGGTAGGTGTAGAGAGGGGACATCCTCAGACCTTAAGTCCCCAGCTTTCGCTTTGCTCCTTCAACATACAACTCTTAGACTCTGCTTTTCAGCTCCAAGCTTAGGTCTTCAGTGTCCCTGCCATTCTCTCTGACCTATAATTCACCCTTCAAACTTATTTTTAACAAAGATCTATAATAATTGAAGTGAAACCTTATTAAAAAAACTTTCTGTGACCATAAAGCCTGTTTTAATTTCTTTGCAGGGTGACACCTGCAAGTAACATTTTGAAAGTACAATTCTTGTTTCTTTTATTTATTTTGAGACAGGGCCTTACTATGTAGTCTTGACGGTTCTAGAATTCACCATGCAGACCAGGCTGGCCTTGAACTCACAGAGGTCTGCACAACTCTGCTCCCAGAGTACTGTCATTAAAAATGTGTGCTACCATACCTGGCTTACAGGTGTAATTCCCACTTTTTCTTTGTTTAATGACTACTTGTCAAACTGTATAATAGAACCAGACATGGTGGCACACTACAGCAATCATGACTTTGCAGACTGAGAATGCAAACTTGGGTTACAAAGCAGTTCCAGGACAGCCTGGGATTTACAGTGAGACACTTCCATATATTTGTATATATTGTATATATTCACATATATAGATACATATCTAGTTTTTTCGAGACAGGGTTTCTCTGTGTAGCCCTGACTCTCCTGGAACTCACTCTATAGTCCAGGATGGCCTCGAACTCAGAAATCTGCCTGATGCAACAGTGACATGGATATGTTGACAACAGTGTTGTCATTTGAATATGTTTGGCCCAGGGAGTGGCACTATTAGGAGGTGTGGCCTTATTGGAGTAGGTGTGGCCTTGTTGGAGGAAGTGTGTCACAGTGGGGTTGGGCTTTGAGAGCTTCCTCCAAGCTGCCTGGAAGCCAGTGTTCTCTGAACAGCCTTCTGATAAGATGTAGAACTCTCAGCTCTTTTTGTACCATGCCTGCCTGGACACTGCCATGCTCCTGCCTTGATGATAATGGACTAAACCTCTGAAACTGGAAGCCAGATCCAATTAAATGTTGTCCTTATAAGAATTGCCTTGGTCATGGTGTCTGTTCACAGCAGTAAAACCCTAAGACAAACAGCTAGATGTCTAGTTAGATTTAACAGGATGGCTGGACACTAACCATGAAGAATGGGATTTGGTTAAGACTTTTGGCTGTTGGGGCTGAAGAGGTGGCTCAGTGGTCATGTTAGTCAGGGTTCTCTAGAGTAACAGACCTTATAGAATATAGATAGATAGATAGATAGATAGATAGATAGATAGATAGATAGATAGATAGGAATTATTAGAATGAATAATCCATAACCTAGCAATTCCAACAATTACTAGCTATGAACAGAAAGTCTAAGAATTTAGTGATTGGCCCAGTTCACAATGTTGGATGTCTTAGGTCTTCTTGCTGCAATCCTGAAGAAGCAGGCTTTAATGCCAGTGAGTGAAGGAATGGACTTTCCAGCAAGGTGAGAGCAAGTAGACAAAGAGCAAAAGCTTCCTTCTTCCATGCCCTTATATAGGCTGCCCTCAGAGGTGTGGCTCAGATTAGAGGTGGGTTTTCCCAGCTCAAATGATCTGGATTAGAGGCATGTCTTGCTGTTGTAGAATGTATTTAAATACTGACCTGAGGTTTCTACCCCATCTTGATTAATTAAGTACCTGGATGAAAGTCATACTCACAGCCTTTATACTTACCCTGAGTTATTACTTACTATGTTTCATCTGGGCTCTTAGATAGAATTGGGCAGCCTTCAGGACCACACTCTTGACTCTTAACCCTTGACTGCTTCTCCTTCCTCCTCCTGCACACATCTCCCCTGTGATCCTCCTCTGACTCCAAGTCTGGGAAAACTAAACCCCCAATGTCTCTTCTCCCCAGTTATTAGCTGTTGGCATCTTTATTCAACAATCAGAAATAACTTGGAGCATAGTCACAAGGCTGTGTGCAGACTCCAGGTTTTGGAGGCCTGCACTTAGCAGTACAACAGACAGTAGAAGAGAAAACCTCAACAATCCCCCCCCCTTTTAATTCAATAAATGGCTCTTCTCTCAGATATAAAGTGGTTACAATTATGCACATTAGAAAGTGTGATATACACTTATAATATCCAGTCTATCGTATTTGGCAATTTTGATAAGGTGTTTTATCATCTATCCTAACTTAATGAGTTAAAATTCTGTACCTAAATCATGTTTGATTTCAACTTGTATTACCATCTTAGTTAGGGTCTTACTGCTGTGAAGAGATACCATGACCAAGGCAACTCTTATACGGACAACATTTAATTGGGTCTGGCTTACAGGTTCAAAGGTTCAGTCAAGGGCTGGTGAGATGGCTCAGTGGGTAAGAGCACTGACTGCTCTTCCAAAGGTCCGGAGTTCAAATCCCAGCAACCACATGGTGGCTCATAACCATCCGTAACAAGATCTGACTCCCTCTTCTGGAGTGTCTGAAGACAGCTACAGTGTACTTACATATAATAAATAAATAAATCTAAAAAAAAAAAAAAAACCAAAGGTTCAGTCAATTATCATCAAGGTGAGGGCATGGCAGTATCCAGGCAGGCATGGTCTTGGAGGAGCTGGCAGATTTACATCTTCATTGGAAGGCTGCAAGGAGAAGACTGGCTTCCAGGCAGCTAGGATGAATGTATTACAGCCCACATCCACAGTGACACACTTACTCTAACAAGGCCATACCCACTGATGATACCATGCCCTGGGCCAAGTATATACAAACCTTCACACCATTTGAAAACCATCCTTTCAAATCTAGACCATCTTCTTTAATGCTAAACCACTTAAGTTTAGTTGTGAGACTATGACTAGCCTTCAACTCTGTTATCAAGAAGGAATATATATTTGACTATGTAGGAATGTAGCTTCCAAATTTTAAACAATTGGCAGAGACAGTGGACTGCCTGCATTGTCCCCAAACATCTGAGAGACCTTAAGTGAAGCAGAAATTATGAAGGACTAGCTTACCTTATTTTGCAGTCAACCATCCTGCATCTGTCCATTTTGGATAGCATCTGTGGGCAGATGGAATTAGGGCATTTCTTACCCAGTGGTACTCTAATGCTAATTATGTTCCCTCAAAAGCTGGTTGATGTGAACAGCCAATAGTTAGAGAGGACAGAGAGGCAGGATTTTAGAATTTCTAGGCCCTTAAATATGCTGTTCAAGGCATGTTCAAATATAAAGGCTGTGTGTGGGTCTTTTATTTGGGAACATAAAACATTGGGGTGGATAACAGAACCGGCCAACAGGATTTAGCCACGGCCATATTTTAACAGCTTGACCAAATTGAAGCAACTCCACATGGTAATATTGATGTTCAGTATCTTTTTTGAAGTGGAGTGGGGTACTGTCAGGAGCAGATCTTTCTTGTAATCAAAAGATCTTTTCATAAGGAAATGATTTTAAAAGCCGTATTCTGTAGATCTTTGACTCATTTGAAGACCATCTATCTATATATAGCACAACTGAATTGTTAAACATTATTTTTAGCTATTTACTATATGAGTAACCTTGAAAACATTTTATTGTAATTAACTACATTAGAATCTAATTTGACCATGAGTTTGACTATCTGGCTCTTAACTTGCATTACTTAATTATTCTAAACAGTTTGTAATAGCAGCTATTGAATGGACTGAGTCTAAGCCTTGTATACTTAATGAGTTGCATACACACAAGGCCTATTTAAGAGTAACAAAATTAATTTTAAATTTTGTATCAATATATAAAAATGTTACCAATGAAAACCTTAAACCTGTATCAATACATAAATTCTGTACCAATGTAAAAAATATAACTTCAATTCTTCATCAAAATATAAAGATTTCTACAGGTGTAAGATTATGGCTATGAAACGCTTTGTTTAAGGGTAAATTTAATAATCCATCCACATTGACATAATTTCTTATAATATTACTATATCCCCCTTTTTTCTTTTCAACCCCTTCCCTTTACCTATGAAAGAAAGAGGGAGAAGAGGAAAGGAAAGATAGAAATCCCTGAGTCTAAGATCTCTATTTAGTTTTCTCCCTGTCTGAAACTGTAATTATTTGTAAATTATCCCTTAAAATGACAATGTATCTATAATTTATAAAATGACTGAAACCATCTACCCCAATTTAAAAGGTTGGGATGACAATTTTCTTATGATTGCTTCCTGCTGAATCGGGGCAAAGAAATTCCTTTGGGGGAGGGGGTGGCAAGAAAATTAGAAAAAATGGTTAGCCTTAAGAAAGCTAGCTGTGTTTGTTTGTTTGGTTTCTGCATCTTGAGAAAGCTCAGGGCTTTACTGAAGCCCTGACTGGAACCATCTGAGAGGCCTGATGAACTGAGGTCATGGGGGATTAGCAGCCCTTTCTGAAACTGTTCTCAAAGCAAGTCTCTTGGAAACGGCCTCAGCTGAGGGAGGATCAGGCAGGGAGCTGGAACAGCAGGTCACCTCAGCATCTCCAAGGGTGAATCTCGTCCTGGCTGTCCTCTTGGTGTTTCATTCTGTAGTGTATGAACCTTACAAGCAAGATTTAGTTCTATAAAGATATTTGCATGGAATGTACAAGGTGCACAGATCAGTTAAGGATGAATTTTTGCTCCTTGTCTGAACAGGTGAAAGACAACTGTCCTTTTTACGAGTTAGTTTGATCGATAACCGAATTGTAATAAATCTTCATTCATGCCATATGAAAGGATGGCATGATGAGTTTTGGGGATTCTGTAGCCAACAAGGCTTATGGGCTATGTATAGCTCAAGTTCTGGCTAGAGACTTTTCTATGTCTCAGCCAGTTTTAGGGCTGTTCCCATGTAAAGGGAACATGTTACCTGACCTGTTTGGTCTTCCTGATTTTTTTCCTTCTTGTCTGCAGTCAATATCTTTCAGGAAGGGGTCTTCCTTTATCTTATTTGATCTATATTATTTTGGAAGGAGTCCAAAACTTTTTTTTTTAAAGATTTATTTATTTATTTATTTATTATTTGTGTGCACACTGTAGCTGTCTTCAGACACTCCAGAAGAGGGCATCAGATTTTTGTTACGGATGGTTGTGAACCACCATGTGGTTGCTGGGATTTGAACTCAGGACCTTTGAAAGAGTAGTCGGTGCTCTTAACTGCTGAGCCATCTCACCACCCCCCCCCTCTTTTTTTTCCTTTCCTGTTAACACAAACACAGAGCCTCTCTCCCAAAATAGCATGTCCTTGTTCCAGCAACCTGAAGTGATCAGAAGTACTTGGCAGCATTTATTTATTTATTTATTTTATTTATTTTATTTATTTATTATTTATTTAGACCTGTTATACTTTGACCTTTCTCACAGAGGATTTGTAATACCATTATAACCACCAAACTTATAACCACTTTCATTTTGATAATTAAGACAATTTAAAATATTTAAAACAATTACTATTATTTATTGAGATAGGGCTTCTCTGTGTAGCCCGGGCTGACCCAGATTTGTTTATCGACTAGGTTGGCTTCAGACTAGAAACTTAACTGAGCCCATGCCTTTGTCTGCTACACACTGAGATCAATGGCTTGGATTTATTTATTCATCCATGCATATTTAAAAACATTTAACACAATTTCCATTTATGTCTCCCTTCTATCCTTAAAAACAATGAAAACAATTTTCATTTATTTCTCCTTCTTGAAGATTAATATCTCTGTGGATTAATATACTCATATCCCTTTCTCTTTATATAAATTAAATTAATATCCTTTCCTATATATTTCACTTCGATTAAATTCCCTTCTGTTTACTGAATAAGCCTATTCTCAGGCCAACATATGTGTCACCTGCTGGTCTAAGCAGTCTCAGTGTTTCCATGGAGCCCACAGTCAAAGAACTGAGTTTCTTACGATAGCATTGACTTCTCACATTTCCATTTATTCTCTGTTCTGATTTTGATTGTGGGAGACACGCAGCCTTGCTCTCTGCCCTCAGAGCAGCCTGCTTCATTTCCCAGCAGGAGTTCCCAGCATCCACACGGAGGCATCTTAGAAGCATTTGAGAAGACCTCAGGCTGAAGGCCTAGCCCACCACCCATCATGTTGTCCGGGTCAGCCTGGAGGGGTCCAGCTGTGTCCTAGCTTATGCCATGAACTCCCAATTGCATCCCAATTTAGCATGTATTTTTGTCCTAGTCCCAAACTAACACAGTTTGGGGAAAACTCACATGGCTCTGCTAAGATACCAATTCTTACCAATTCTTCCCATCTCCTTTTTTTTTTTTTTTCAAGAGATTTATTATATGTAAGTACACTATAGCTGTCTTCAGACACCCCAGAAGAGGGAGTCAGATCTCATTACGGATGTTTGTGAGCCACTATGTGGTTGCTGGGATTTGAACTCAGCACCTTTAGAAAGACAGTCAGTGCTCTTAACCGCTAAGCCATCTCTCCAGTCCCCTCTTCCCATCTCCTAATCTTAAAGGGATGTCATGTGTTTTCCATTCAGGAATCTCAAATTTTTTTTAAAATAAGTTTTTGCCAGATGTTGAGGCACCATATGTTATAGAAATTATTTAAATCCTAGCCCAGGGTTTCTACCTGGCCTTTGGTTATAGAGTTCTCAGATGAAAGACATACTACAGCCTTTATATTTACAATAAGCCTTAAGCAGCACAAGAGCTAGGCAGCCGCCTACTCTCCATGCTGATAGAGTCTGTTTTCCTATTGATAACCCCAAGTTATTACTTACTGTGTTTCATCTGGGCTGCTCTTAGCTCCAATTGGGCAGCCCTCAAGGGCATGCTCTCTTGACTCTTAACCCCTGGCTGCTTCTCCTTCCTCCTCCTGCACACTTCTCCTCTGTGGTCCTCCTCTGACCCCAAGCCCAGAAAAACTAAACCCCACTCATGTCACTTCTTGGGAGCAGGATCACAGGTCTGTGTGTGCAGACTCCAGGTCTTGAGGGCCTGCACTTAGCATTTCAACAGACAGTAGAAGACAGAACCCATCTTAAAGATTTGGATTAGAAGTGAATCTTCCTACTTTAAATTAAGCAAAAATTCCTCCCAGGTGTGTCCTCCATCTTTGGATTGTAGTTCATTCCAGATGTAGCCAAGCTGACCACCAAGGACAGCCATCACATTGGTTAAGAGTGCTGGCTGCTCTTGCAAAGGACCTGGGTTTGTTTCCCAGCATCCACATGGTGGCTCACAGTTGACTGTAACTCCAGTTCCAGAGGATCTCACAGTCTTTTTTGGGCTCTGAGGGCATCTGCCTTAATACATGCACAGACCAGCCCCCATATATACACAAAATTAAATAATGAAATACAGCTTTAAAAATGAAAAGATGTTAGGTTATCACATACCACAATAAGGAACTCTTCTAATTCTCATGTTTGAGTATTTATCACGAAGGGTGTTGAATATATTGAATGTATTGAAATGATACTGCATTTGTTTTCTTTTTGATCTGTTAATGTGATAGACTATAGCAATAAATTTCTAATCTTGAACCATCACAAACCATCCTCACTATCACTGCTATGATAACACTTATTTGACCGTGATGTCAATGTGGCAGGAGGACACTGGGACCTGTAGAAATGTGAGGGAGTGGGTGGGTAGAGGACCAGGGCGGGGGGGGGGGATAGGGAACTTTCAGGATACCATTTGAAATGTAAATAAAGAAAATATCTTTAAAAAAAAAGAAAGAAAGAAATGTGACTTTACACATCAGCAGAAATTTCCCTGTGGAAATAACATTACAGACTCCATTATGGACTGAGTTCCATATAATGAAGAACCGTTTAAACCAGAGGCTGAAGGCTGAACTGTGGGTCAAAGAAGTGTATAAGCAAGAAGCAGCCTGAGGTTGCTGGCTTTGAAGGTGGAAAAAGGCTATCATTGTGTGTGTGTGTGTGTGTTTGAGGGAGTGATGTTGGTAGCAACAACCCTCAGATGACATCCAGCAACACAGATTCCCCCAAGACATAAGGGACTGAATTTTTCAAACTACTTAAGGGAACTTGTCATAGTTAGAGTTTAGGGTTTCTATTGTGAAGAGACACCATGACTACAAGAACTCTTTTTTTTTTTTCCCCTTTGTGTAGCCCTGGCTGTCCTGGAACTCACTCTGTAGACCAGGCTGGCCTCGAACTCAGAAATACTCCTGCCTCTGCCTCCCAAGTGCTGAGATTAAAGGCATGCATCACCACTGCTCGGCACAAGAACTCTTATAAAGGAAAACATTAGGACTGGCTTACAGTTCAAAGATTTAGTCCATTATCATCATGGTAGAAAGCATTGCGGGATGCAGGGAGACATGGTGCTGTAGAGGTAGCTGAAAGTTCTACATCTGGTTACGAAGGCAGCAGGAAATGACAGTGACACACTTCCTCCAGTAAAGTCACACCTCCTGCAGCAAGGTCCACAACTCCTAATAGTGCTATGGTCCTGTAAGCCAATAATAGCTTTCAAACATAATGTTTGAATAATGTTGAATAATGTTCTTTCAAACATCCACAGACCTGAAGAGAGATTTCCCCCCAGAACATCCAAGCAGAAATGTGCCCCTGCAGGGTGCCTTGAGCATTGAGCATGCTAACCCTGAGACCTACAGAAATGTAAGATGATGAGTGTCTTCAGCTTCTGCTTTTGCTAATATGCTATGGCATCAAAAACAAATGTACTAGGCAGTGGCGGAGCATACCTTTAATTCCAACACTTGTAAGACAGAGGCAGGCAGATCTCTGTTCAAGGTCAGCCTCCTATACAGAGTTCCAGAATAGAGAAACCTTATCTTGAGAGGGGGGAGGGAGAGGGAGAGGGAGAGGGAGCACACATCAGCATTAACACTCCGTACTCACTGTCTGTACTTTTCTCAGCTTTCTGCCTCTTTGCCCGGCATCAGGTGTGTCCTGCACTTTTGCTCTTGCACTGCTCCTGTCCAGTTACCGTCACAGTTACTCCCACCTCACAGAGCTTGTGGAGGGAAGCCCCTGCCTCTCACGCCCCAGAACTGTCTGCTTATTTCTTGGGAATCTGCCATAACCTGCTTATTAAAAATCACTTGGCTCTGGTATGTCTTTAAGTTGTATTTTCACTTTTAATCATAGTATAATATATGTGCATATTTAAAAATCAGGTGGCACCACTTGTAATAAAGCTCACCTCGGCTCTTACCCATCCTCCTCTGGCATTATCCTTAGGCTCATACTTCAGCGGTGCATTGCACGGTTCTATTCCGACTCTGAGCATTATGCTGTATTAGCTTTCTGCTATAGCAAAATATCACAAACTCAGTGTCTTAAAGTAACACATATGTACTTATTTGTTACTCTGCTGGAGATGCAGTCTGAGTCTCAAGTCCTTGGCCAGCCTGGCAGAGCTAGTCTTCCTGAGGCCCCGGGACAACCCCTTCTTCTGCAGAGAGACTGCCCGCCAGTCTCTTCAGTCTCCTCTATTGCTGTTTCTGCCTTTGAGATATTTGCAGTGTGCTTCTTCTTCATCAAAGCCAAGTTGGCAGTTGCTTCCACCCACAAGGACACACACACACACACACACACACATTGTAATAGGGTTCATCTGGGGACATTTAGGGATAATCCAAGAAACTCTCCTTCACTTTAAGGGTTTGAGTTTAACTAGACATCACTTTGGTCATTGTACTAGAATACACAGGGTCCAGAGGTGAGCACATGGACATCTAGGGGCCAAGACTCGGCTGGAGCACATGCTTTTTCTCAAGCTTACCAGCTTGTGTGTGTGTGTTTCACTGGATGATTTCCTACTACGAAGGACAACGGTTTGGCTCTGCTGCCCTGCACCTCCCAGCAAGCACAACCACACAAATCTCTTCTTCCACCTTCTCAGAACAGTTACACTGCCCCTTTAAGCTAACTCAGTACTCAGTATTTTATTATTACAGCTGATACATATTATCCATGGATGAACCAGAAGTGAACTATGCTTTGCCTTTCCTGTCTTGGTCAATGTCTTACTCTTCTATTTGGTTATTACCAATTCAACCTTAAGCCTCAGCATCCTGTGTACTGTCCGTTTCAGTGCTTGCCTTAGGGATATGCTCTTTGGGCATCCGCCCATTCTGCTCTGGCCTGGACTTCACCCCCTGCATCTGCCACACGATCACCTAAGCCCTTGTCTCCCCATCATCCTAGGAAAGCTCCTGCCTCTCTCGTGAGCTGGGCCACAGGTAGCTGGTCTGACAATATCATTTTAGTGAAACACATCGTCATTAGTTTCTGAGAAAGAGTGCCAAGAGAAGTCCTTACTCTGTGCTCGGCTTGACCAAGCACTGCACCAGCGTACAAGATATTTTACACTGCAGGAAATCGGGCAGACAGAGAAATAGAGACAGTCAAGTGATC
The DNA here is from genome assembly GCF_900095145.1 of Mus pahari. Taxonomy (NCBI): domain Eukaryota; kingdom Metazoa; phylum Chordata; class Mammalia; order Rodentia; family Muridae; genus Mus; species Mus pahari. Next base: position 20,021,571 of record NC_034604.1, on the reverse strand, counting down.
TAGAGCAGGAGGGTGGCAGGTCACACACCTTCTTTCTTCATCAAATGCATCTGAAGGGAGAGATGGCTCCTGAGAAGAGAGGTTGCAATGAAAATGACAGAGAGATGAATCTAGATTAAAAGACCTCAGAGAGCCAACAAGGTATGGACCATTTATGGACCCTGATTCACATAGAGTACATTTTAAAGATCTGTGGCATTAATGAGACAGCTGGAAATTAGAACACTAGAGTCTGATGGCACTGCTTAAAAACTTAAAAACATTTATTAGTGTGGGGGGGGTTGCAGGTATATGTGCGTGTGCGTGTGCGCGTGCGTGCGTGCGTGCGTGCGTGCGTGTGTGTGTGTGTGTGTGTGTGTGTGTGTGTGTGTGTGTGTGTAAGCCCACATGTGCCATGGCAGGTGTGTGCAGATCAGAGAACAACTTGTAGGAGTCAATTCTCCCTTTACCGCGTGGGTGCCAGGAACTGAACTCAGGTGTTAGGCTTGACAGACAGCGCCTTACCTGCCAGGCCATCTTGCTGGCTTGATACTGTTCAGTTTTAGTGCAGGTGCAGTAAAGGCATTATATTATAGTTTTAGGCCTCATCTTTTAGAGAACACATCAGACAATACAGGACAGGGATGGAGATCAGCCTGAAGATGCAATGGGAATTACCACACTTGAGAGCCATTGTGGCTGGGAGTCACGGACACAAGAGTGTCCCTCAAAAGACATCTCTACCTTTTAAGTAGTTGAGTTTTTCTACAATTAATCAGGTTTTACACTCACAAATGAGCAGGAGAAAAAAAAAAAACAAAGACCAACCACCACTACTATCATTACGCTGAAAATGCCACCGTGGCTAGATACGAACCGTGAGGGTAAAGTGCTTTTTGCTCTGATGTTTGAAGAATTTTCCCATCGCCGTCTTCTAACTCAGAGATCTATTCTGGAAACACTTGGTGCTTGTCTGCGTGCTGCTCTGGGTCGTGCACAGCCTTCCTTCTCTGCCTTCCCTTAGGAGAGCTCTTTTGTTAATTTTCTTCTGCATTTCTTACTCATGCCCCTGGGCATGGCAGCCCTTCCCCCTTCTTCATTCACTGTGCTGAACCGAACAGTTTTAATCTCGAATGTTTTCCTTGAGAAATGGTATTATTTCTTTGATAAATTTTTTTCATCTCATTTTCTCGTTTTTTTTGGTTTTGAAATTCCCATTATTGGCGTGTTGAATTGATGCTATTTTCAGTGGGATCCCATTATGTTTTGAGGTAAAATTAGAACAAATTGGCGCCTTTTTATGGCAGATTTTCCCATCTTGGACAAACCGTGTCTCCACTTACTTTAAAGCCCTTTCAGTCTCATCAGCTGAGTGTAAATTTTTCCTTCATTCTGCACACTTTAATAGTCTTATGTCTAGTGGTTTTGTTTTCCCTTTGTGTCATTTTAAAGTGGAATCTTTTATTCTGTTATGTTGTTAGCTGGTTATTGTTACATGTGGGAAAGCTATTACCTCTGTTATTTTTAAAGTCCCTTGGCTAAATTCTCTTCTCCCTAATAGTTTTCATTTGGTTCTCTTTTTCTAGGTATATATCTATAAAATCCCCCCAAAATGACCTTTGTGTTTTTAAAATTTTAAACCTTTTGTTTCTTAAAAACAACAAACAAACAAACAAACAAAAAACCCCAGGTGTTAAGGGGCTAAGAATACAGTTCAGTTTTTAAGGTCACCTTGCAAATATGAGGATCTGAGTTCGAGTTCCATACCCATGCTTAAAAAAAATAATAATCCAGACCTGGGGGCACACATTTGTAATCCTAGTGCTGGAAAGTAGAGACAGGAAGGTCCATGGGCCCAGCAGGCCAGCCAGCCCAGCCAACTGAGCGCTAGGCCAGTGAGAGGTGAACTGAGCCAGAGGAGCAAGACTGGGATTGACTTCTGGCCACAAACCCACACAAATCAGACCCAGGAATTTACTCCGTTAATCCCAGCATCCGGAGTTCCCAGCATCCACACCGAGGCAGCTTAAAAACATTTGAGAAGACCTGACAGGACAAAAAACAAGATGGTAGTGGCGGGGCAAGTGGATCTCTATGAGTTCAGCACCAGCCTGGTCTACAGAGTGAGTTCCAGGACAGCCAGAGCTATATAGTGCTGATCCTGTTTCAAACCAAACCAAACCAAGCAAAACAACAAAAACCTGCATACATATAAAACATGTACACATTTAAAAAGAAAAGAAGACAAAAAATAAGTAAACAATGATAACATAAAAAAATCCAAAACAAACAAAACCCCATGTGTTACATCCTTTCTGTCTGAGGCCCTTGTTGCTCACCTCACAGCCCACTCACAGCCTGCAGGCGCCTCTGTTTTGATAAAGCTCCTGAAAGGAAATTGTCTCTGCCTTCTCTCTGACTGGCCACTGCTGTCCATCTATTACAGAGCACTGCTAGGGAAGGGGGAGGAATGAGAACACAGTGTAAGAGGCATAGCTAAGAATCCTACTGCTCTATACACTGACTGTCCATTTTAGAAAAATCCCTTCTCATCCTTGCAGTTAGTTAATTAATAACTAGATCTAAAAGACAGGTGGGTTTCTTTCAGAGTTACTATTGCTATGAAGAGACACCATGACCGCGGCAACTCCTATGAAGGAAAGCATTTAGTTGGGACTGGCTTCCAGGGCAAAGGATTAGTTCATTGTCATCATGGTAGGAAGCATGGCAGCATGCAGGCAGATGAAGTGCTGGAGAGGTAGCTGAGAATTCCACTTGGCAAGCAGCAGAAAGTGAGATTCTGGGCCTGGCTTGTGCATCTGAGACCTCAAATCCCATCCCTAGTGACACTCTTCCACCAAGAAAGGCACACCTCCTAATAGTGTCATTCCTTATGGACCTGTGGGGGACGTTTTTCAAACCACTACAGGGCTCTTGTTTTGTCCTCTGGCTCATGATCCATTCTGACTAAGGAGGAAAGAGCAGTCTCTGGGTACTGGGGTGGGGGTGGGGTGCTGAGTAATGTCACATCCTTAGACAGGCCTCAGTGTTGTCAGGAGCTGGACCATAGAGTTTTCTTGTACTTACACGGTATTTATTATAGGACACTAGCAGCGGACATGTCACTGCAAGATCAGGGAACCTGAGATAAAATTAGGTCACGTCATAATTGTATCTAAGCACAAAACCAAAATGGGACCCACAGTAGCAAGTACAGGGACCCTGCTGCTTTCCTCCCGGGCTTGGCCAGGCTCCCTCTTCCTGAGGCAGATTGAAAAGATGGAAATTATACTGGCTCAGACAGAAAAGGAGCCCTCACTCTGACTGAAGCTCTGCTGACCAGCTGAGGAACAAGATTTCCAGAACAATCAACATTTGCTTAGAGCCTTCTCCGAACCTGTACCTACAGTTTTCTGGGAATCTCACCAGGAGCCCTGTTTATTGTAAAAGAGGAATCCTAGCCCTCCCACCCCTCCCTGGGCAACCCTACTGGTTTCTGGTTTTCCCTTATTAGATTAAAATTCTATCCAGAGCACCTCAGAGTCACCCTATAGTCTCAATTATCAAAAAGAGGGAGCAGAAGTAGAAAATGGGAGAAAATCAAGGAGCATGGGGCTGGAGAGATGATTCAATGGTTAGGAGGGCTGCTGGTTAACCAGGGGGCTTGAGTATGGTTCCCAGCACTGAGCAGGGTAGCTTACAACCATCTGTAACTCAATCCTCTGAAGGGAACTGTGCTCATAAGTCACGCACAAATCAAGACCAAACCAAATGTCTTTAAATGGAAGCGTAAAATCTGTGAAAATTCCAAAAGCTTCCAGAAATCTCAGTCACTGTTGGCTTACAGACAATTCTGCTAGGCTCCATGTAATGGTTTGTATGTGCTTGGCCCAGGGAGCTGGCACTATTAGAAGGTGTGGCCCGGTTGAAGTAGATATGGCCCTGTTGGAGTAGGTGTGCTACTGTGGGTGTGGGCTATAAGACCCCCATCCTAGCTGTCTGGAAGCCAATATTCTGCTAACAGCCTTTAGATGAAGATGTAGAACTCTCAGCTCCTCCTGCACCATGCCTGCCTGTATGCTGCCATGTTTCTGCCTTCGTGATAATGGACTGAACCTCTGAAACTGTAAGCCAACCCCAATTAAACGTTAAATACAATTAAATTAAATGTTGTCCTTATAAGAATTGTCTTGGTCCTGTTGTCTTGTTCACAGCAGTAAAACCCTAAGACATCCCACCCAACAAACAGCTACCTAGCATCAGCTTGCATCTCTCCCTGCCAGGTACCAGCCAGGCATATAAGAAGGTTGTTTCTCTCTCTCTCTCTCTCTCTCTCTCTCTCTCTCTCTCTCTCTCTCTCTCTCTCTCTCTCCCCCCCCCCCCCCCCCCCGCCTCCTATTCTCTCTGTCCCATTGTCCCAGCTTCTTTCCTCTTTCTCTCTGTCCCCATGTGTTCCCAGATGTCTGTCTATTACAGAGAGCAGCAGGGGAGGAATGAGAATAAGAGTCATAGCTAAGAAAGTGCCACGAGGAATCCTAGTGCTTTATACTCTGACTGGTTGCCCATTTTAGAAGAGTCCCTTCTTTTCCTTGCAGTTACTTAATTAATAACTAGATCTAAGAGTCATGTGAGTTTCTCTTAGGGTTACTATTGCTGTAAAGAGACACCATGACCATGGCAACTCTGATGAAGGAAAGCATTTAACTGGGGCTCCCTTACAGATCAAAGGTTTAGTCCATTATCCTCTTTCTCTCCCTTTCTGTCCATCTCTGTGCACCCTCCTTCTCTGTCTTTACCCTCCAGACCCTCTTCCTCTGCCCCCACCCCCGCCAATAAGTCTTCTTTTCACTAGGTCTGTCCCATGGCTTGATAGTTTAGGGGGACTCCTCTGATGCTCCACCCCACCAGGTCCTCCTTCCAGTCACATTATAAAAGTCACCACTAGGGCACTGTTCTTAGAGATGCCCGAACCTTTAAGCATCTTAGGGTTGCTTTCCAGGGAGCCATCTTTCTTCCCTTGAGCATCTTCCTTTCTATTTTAGAATACACCAACTGGGCTTCACATCGGCTCACGTCGGCTCACCCTGAGATATCGTTCTCTGTTGAACTCTCAAATCCAGATTTTCTACCTGAGTCTCTGAGAACATTTCCTCTAGGTACTGCTGGTGACAATGTGGTTCGGGATGCTCATGGTCTCTCTCACTGTTGACAGTCCTACTCTGTGAATGAGCCATCCATCCAATCATAGGATTGATCCCACTTTCCAGACGGGGTCTAATCCCTGTGTGCTTGGCCTGCCCTTAAACCCTCCTAGCAAAGCCAAGCCCATAAGAGGTTTCTCCTTCCACAGCTGCCTCTGAGGCCTCTCTTAGTCCCCCTGAAACATGGAGTAGTGATCATAACTGGTTCAACCATGGACATTTAAACTGTGGTTTACTTTTAAGCTCAGTTTGTCCCAGATTCAGCCTGCAGGTCAAAGTCCTTTCAACATCCTCCAGTTCTTTGAGTGTGCTCCATCCTTACTGCCTGAGATGCTCAGGAGCCTCATGTGTGTTTCTCCCTATTACTGGGAGCCCACCAGAGAAAACCACTCAGACACAGTTTATAGCCTATTGAACGGATTTACTCCAGCCAGCTGGGACTATACTCTGCTATTTGGGACCCAAGGCTTCTAAAGGCAAAAACCACACCCTGTTACTTTGCTCAGAAGCTGTAAGGGAAAGTTTTCCTAAAGCAAGCCATCTAACAGAAGCTGAGATAAGCAGTTAGTACGAGACAGGTTTGCCCAAGCTAGCAGTTTAACAAAAGCCAAGATAAATTAGTTTGGGGCATCTTGACCTTGGGTTCCTAGAATAGAGCTGGGTAATTTTTCCATGAGATTTTCCATCAGTCCAAAATGCTTCTGCAAGAATACAGAATGGAGGAAGTACTGCACTGCCTTGCCCTGTCACATCCCTGCCCTATCAGGAAACATTTCTATCGGAGATCCTGGGTTCTTTCAATAGAGAATGGTGTTTAAAGCCAGCACCTGTGAAATGAAGGTACAGATCACTAGGAAGCATGCGCTCAGTGGGTTCATGACTTTGAGTTTTACTCTCAGAAAGCCAATATCTGGGTGGTAAATGTGCTCCCAGAGCTAAAAAATCTGTACATATTTCTGTCTGCACAAATTTCTCTCTCTCTCTCTCTCTCTCTCTCTCTCTCTCTCTCTCTCNTGTCTCTCTGTCTCTCTCTGTCTCTCTGTCTCTCTGTCTCTCTGTCTCTCTGTCTCTCTGTCTCTCTGTCTCTCTGTCTCTCTGTCTCTGTCTCTCTGTCTCTCTCTCTCTCTCTCTCTCTCTCTCTCTCTCTCCTTCCTTCCCTCTTTCTCCAGCACTCAGATGTCAGTGGGAAACCTGGCTCCCACTAGCATACGCAGTCATTTGACTAATCCCTGTGTGTACAGCTCATCTCCTTGGCCAGGCTTCCTCCCGAGTATGCCTCCTCAACTACTAAGATTCTGAAACCCAAGCCTGAGTGTAGCTTCCTCTCCATGTCTTCCTTGCCCTTGGATTTAAATACTCTAAACATTTAAGTTATGCTTTATCCTTTTGTTAAAGCCTGTGTTTATGTTTGAATACTGAAATGCATTTTTAGTATGCTACAGAATATATTCTCAGTGCCAGAACCCCGTTTGGAGACATGTACCTGTAGAGACAGATTTGCCTGCAGTGGTACTTCTGTGTTAGGAGCAGGTGTAAACCGTTCTCCACCTGTAAAGCCTGTATTATATGAGTGTCTCTATCAGACCTGCAACAGTGACCGCACAGAAAGTGCAGGGGTGCGGAGGCTGGTCCTCTTCATAGAGATGGGCTTTACCTTCCTTCTTAGTGCTAGTATTCTAAGCCACAAGACAAGATTCTCCACCCTTCTGCTTCACAGAGAATCGCCATTCATTTGTTGGTTTTGTCAAATGAAGCTATTCCTTGAGGCCCTCAAATTCAGTGAAGTTAATTACTGATGAAGCATGAAGTGGCTTAGTTTTCTAACAACTTTAACTCAGTAACTCACAGCAGATAAAAGAGGCCTTCCAGACATGCTGACCTAGAGCACTGGAAGCACTAATTTTCCGTACTTTGTGGTCCTATCTCTGCCCTTTCACTGGACTATAGGCTGTATGTCTCTCACAGAAACACTCAGCCCCCAACTCTGCCCATCACCTCCAGGTGAGAACCCCACCAGAGTCCCTCATGGAGCAAGATGTTCTTCTCCCACCACATCCACTGAACAGGGTAGTTAGGGTAAACTCATGGAAAAGAGAAGGAAATGCTCATGCCTGCCCAGCACTGTTTTCAGTAGAAACAAAGGCTCATTGATGGGAAACATCTGGTCAAGAGAGTAGAATCACTGGCATGGGTCGAGACCTACCACTCTAGTCAGGCTTGACCAATCATCTAGCCAAGGACCATCCGTAAGAAGGTGACTTAAGCCGTGCTAAAGAGGCGGTTGGAATAATTATTCCTTGAATGAGAAACTACTTTTCCTTCCCAGAATTCCCACCCATGGTGCAGTCTCAACAAGCTGAGCAGCCTGGAAGTTTGGGAACTGTCCAATTTATCTTCTTTCCTTCTTTCCTTCTTTCCTTCTTTCCTTCTTTCCT
>NC_034604.1:19999286-20013786 GCF_900095145.1 Mus pahari | reverse complement strand
TCTCTCTCTCTCTCTCTCTCTCTCTCTCTCTCTCTCTCTCTCTCTCTCTCTCGATTGCTAAAGTTAAGTTTAAATTACTGTGCTTAAAAAATCTATGAAACAAAAATGGCTCTAATCTGTAAGCCACATCTGACCAAGGCCAGATAACTTCCTGGAACGTTAAAGGCTATTGTTCATGTAAGATAACAAGTCAGGCATTTCTCCTTCCATAAATAAGTCTGGTTGCCCTAATTGAACAGGATGTATGCTTGATCACACGTAGGCGGGAGGTACATAGGCAGGAAGTATATTTGGATGTATGCTTGCCCCTGATTGGACCAAGGCAGGAAGTACAGCCTTATGGATTTTACCTTCATAAGCTCCTGAGTCTAGGTTTGAATCTGACCAGTATCCATGGTCCTGGTCGGAATTTAATAAAGCTTCTTATTTAGTAAAATTTATTCATGGTCAGACTGGTGAATCTCTGAATGACCAGAGATTGGTAACTCTCTCAGATGCTAGCCAGAAGTTAAGTATGCTTTTTTTTTTTTTAGATTTATTTATTTTAATTTTTAATACATTTTTGATGTATTACTGTTTTGCCTACATATACGTTTGCACATCATGTGCATGTCTGCTCCTTCTGGAAGTGAGAAAAAGGTGTCAGCTCCCCTGGAACTGGAGTTTATGGATGGTTAAAACGTGGGAATCAAACCCAGGTTCTCTTCAAAAGCAACAAGTGCTCTAACCTCTGAGCTAAGTCTGTTTTGTTTTGTTTTTTTTCCGAAGCATTGTACTTCCTTAGTCTTTCTCTAAAGCTCGCTTCCCGTCATCACGTGGCTGCCTGCCAATGCTTGGTGGCCCTGTCGTCACGTGGCTGCCTTGTCGTCACGTGGCTGCCTGCCAATGGTTGCCCTGCATGCAGCCTAAGACGCAGCACGAGGTTTCCCTTCTTGCTTCCGTTTCCTTCCTCGGGCCAGCTGAGATTTACAGCATGCCTAGCCTTGGTTGTTGTTGTCATTGTTGTTCACTTGTTTTGTTTTTTAACTCTAATAAAACTGTCATTGAGCTTTCATTGGAGTCCATTCTTCGACTATTTTAGTTTTTATTCTTGAAATTAAAATATAATTACATAATTTTCCCTCTTCCCTTTCCCCTTTCCAACCCTTTCTATGTCCTCCTAACCCTCTTTCTTAAATTGGCATAAGGCAATTTACTTTAGAATGGCTTAAGGCAAATCTGGCCTCCTTTTCTTTAACTACACACACACACACAACACACACACACACACACACACACACACACACACATTAATCTATAAATACAACATGCGCAATCCACGTGATGTTACTTCCGTGTATGGTGTATGTTTTGTCGGCTGGTCGTTTGGTATTGGCTAGCCCACTGGAGAGCTTGTCCCCAGGGAAGACAGTTTCTCCCACTCTCGGCATTCCTTAGTTGCCTACAGTTCTTTGTCTACAAGATAAACCTGGGGCTTCATGAGACCCCCTTCCACGTTAGTGCCGCTTGGGTCTTGTTTAGGCAGCAATGTTGTTGAGACTTTCTGGGTGTAGGCTCTCTGACATTTCTAAAGGAGGGAATCTCACAGCAGCCTTCCTGTCCTTCTGGCCATTACAATCTTTCTGCCTCCTCTTCTGAGATGTTCCCAGAAGTGGTACACATAGCTTGGTGGTAACCATCAGCTCCCTAGTGGGTTTAAGGTCCACTCAACAGGAGGGAGATCAAGCCCTGGTAAAGGAAATCGAGTCTATTACCCAGTCATGATCCAGTGAAGCCATGAATCTTGGGTCAGAATAATTTCTAATATTATTTTAAATTATTTTATTAATGAGACTAAGAACCCCAAGAGGGGACCCCGTTTCCCCATTGTCACTGTTTGATCTCCAGCTCTTGATCCTGGGCTCCAGCTTCCTCTCACCAGCCCCCTCCTGTCACACCTCCTGTGTGACACCATTTTGCCCCATGCTCTATTATAATGCAGTCAGCAGCCTCCCTCAGCTGCCTCTGCCTCTCAATGTCACCTCAGCTGAGGGAAGTCTTTCCACTTTACAGCTCACAGAGGCCAGGGAGGTTATAGACTCATCTACCCCTTCCTGCAGGCCCTTTGATTATTCTCTCACCTCACCTAGCAACCCCACAGCCTTCAGGGAGCTGGGTACTTGGCAAACAGACCTCTTTGACAAGAACACATCTCAAACAAAGGAGAAAGAATCCCATCTGTTCCCCCATGCCTGTCTCAGACAGTGGGGACAGCACAGTATATTTCCCTATCCCCCTGAGGTCTCTCTTTTTGCCCTCACATAACAAAACACATTATTCTCACCATGGCAAGTTTGCTGCTGAACTGAGCAGAGTACACACCATACCCCAGGGCTCTCATAGACAACTCTGAAGGCTATAAATTTTGCTGGACAGTGTATTTTTCTTCTGATCTCTTTTTGCTTCTGGACTGTCTGGATGCATTGTGATTTATGAGGGGGGGTTTCTTAGGGTAAAGACCTGTAATCTAGGAAAGCAATTTGCCACCTTTGGTCTGGATGTGCTCTGGGCTGCTTTCTTGTCCATCTGTAAAAACAGATGAGAGGAAGCCACTCACCCATTTCACCATCTTATTGGTTCGGCCAGTGAAGGAAGCACCTGAGGGTCCTTGGAGATGGGTGGCCCTGTTCCAGGTCATGAGAGGATCTTCTGCCCTGTAAGGTCAGTCACATTATTTGAGCACTTTGGGGAAGCTGGTCTAGTGACCAGGTGCTTCACGGTCCCACATGGCCCCAATAGCAATTCTGTGAGGCAGGAGAAAGAACACTATCACTGGCCAGGATAGGACCATGGCCTTGGACTTCTAGCCCAGGTAGTCCAACTGTTTCAGTATCTGTGATTTAGGGACCTAGGTGCACTCTCTGTTTCTCTTGTCTCATGGGCCCTGGCATGGCAGTTTCCTGTGCCTCAAATGTCTGCCTTTCCCTTGAACCTTTTTTAAATCATGTTTTCTCATCACCCGAAGATCTCTCCCCTGCATTCAATTCCTCCGTCAAAGATTGCCTGTTACCAAGTACTTTGCCAAGAACGCAGTCCAGACAAAGGAGAGAGAATCCCGTCTGTCCCTCCATGCCCATCTCACAAACAAGAAACCCATGGTTCCCTGCTCTGCTCTGAAATATCTGTGTTATGATTATGTGTTAAATATATGTGATATGACTTTAGAAATTACCTGTTTGTTAGTTATTAGTAACAGCAATAAAGACACCAATCACTTACATGGTGAGACTAGCTCCTGCCCCAGACTGTGAACCCCAACACGAAAAGATCACTCTAAGAGAATTCTCACACCTGGGTGGTTGGTGCCATCTGTCTGGGAGCCAAGCTCTAAGTCCTGCTTGGTGGTCAGAAGGAAAAAGTTAGATCCTAAAAGCACACAGCTTCTCCAAAACAGTCTTGACAGATGGATGCTATGGAAACTAGCAAGCACTGGGGTCTCTGGGGAGCACACTGAGGTAGGTTCGGGGTGGTAGGAAAAGAGCATGTTGAGGAGGTAGATCGGTCCTGTCACCTCCCCCAGCCCCTAGAGTCCCATGAGTTCAGGACACTGAGCAAATCCTGCAGCCTTTCACCTGTGTCCTGTGTTTCCCTACCTGCTACTGTGTGACAGTAGCATAGTTGTTACACTTTGTCAAAAAGCAATAACAGAAAGATTACATCTGAAGGAGACATCTCAGCCAGTTCTGGGGCGATGGAGGGGTGGAGGATCTGGGAACTGGCAGGTGCTCCTGGGGGTGGCTGCCTTGGTGTTACTGCAGCGCTGCTCTGAAGGAGGAATTGAGATATTCTAGTTCTTTCATCCCTTTTGTCAGAGAAGTGGGAGCTAATTATAAAACACCTTCAATATCCTCTTGGGTGAGGATGACAGCCACTGTGGCTTTTTTTTTTTTTTTTCCTCCTCTCAAATGCAGAAGCGACTGTTAGGTTTCATTACCTGGTCCCAGCACTCTCACAGACTGCATTCTGGATGGTTCTATTGTTTCTTATAATAACTTTCTTTTGATGGAACTTTCTCAAATAATAAATGGTGCATCCTTTGCCTTAAAAAGGGGAAGTGACATGCAGCAGGGGAAAAAAAAACAGAGGGTTTGCTTCGCGCTCTCCATCTCTGAAAATAAATCCACAGGGACTAACCTTTCTGTAGGTCCTCATGGAGCAGAGGGGTGAGGGAGGGGCGTCACTTTCCTAAAATGCCAATCTGGCCTTACAATCTGGGAAATAACTTTGCCTTCCAGGCCTTGACCCAGGCTGTGGCTCTCAGCTGTTGGATAAGGGATGTATCTCAGGCATTCTCTGAATGGAGGAGGATGAACACTAGCTTAGCTAGTGCTTGAAACGATGATGAAAAAGAGCCATGCAAAGTCCTTCTCCCCCACGGTAGAGAGATTTTTCTTCAGTCTCAGCGAAGTGTGTGTGTTGCAAAGACATCTGTGCCTGAGATGATCACAGGGAATTGAGAGGAAGCACAGCACAGGCTCTATGCTTGTCAAAGAGGCCTGCAGGCAGAGGCCAGTCCCTGATGCTGAGCTCTGGTCAATTTCGGAGAAGGCCATGGATGGATGAGAGCCACAGAGCAAGGCACTGGTCATGTGACTGGAGTTGGAACCAGATGAGACCAGCACCCCTTCTCCCCAGAATGCCTATGGCAGCAGATACACTGCTTTAAGGAGTTCTTCAAAGGCTAATTGAAGGATTGTTCTTTTTTTGTTTGTTTGTTTGGATTTTTTGTTTGTTTGTTTGGATTTTTGTTTGTTTGTTTGTTTGTTTTCAAGACAGGGTTTCTCTGTATAACCCTGGCTGTCCTGGAACTCACTCTGTAGACCAGGTTGGCCTTGAACTCAGAAATCTGCTTGCCTCTGCTTCCCAAGTGCTGGAGTTGTTCTATATACAGCCCTGGGCATTTCCCCAATAGAAACATTGCAAATGTCTCCAATGTAGCTGAGGGTAACCTTGAACTCTCACCTCTTGAGTGTCCATGCCAAGTTTGNGGGGGGGGGGGGAGTACCAGGGTGGAACCCAGGGCTTTCTGCACGTGAACCCAGCACTGAACTCCACTCCCAGTCCTGTGGTTGTTTGGCTCTCCCTGGCTGTAGTTTTCCCTCTTGGGTTGGCTCTCTGCTATTTTGAGATCAGAAAGAAAAGAAGGACCCGTTGAAATTCAAAAAAAAATCCCCTGAGATTAGTCAACATAGATTCTAAATTCACCACCCTTAAAGAAGGCCTTCCCTGTTCAGTGTCTGACAGGGAGATGTCCCAGTGTGCTCTCTGGGATTCACTTGCTTTGTGTGAAGCAGTGTGACTGGTTTCCAGTCATCTTGCTCTTTCTGCCCCTAACATTGGCATGTTCTGATAAAAGCTGTCCTCAGCTTTGACAGCAAAGCATTCTTGTAGCTGAGGGAGGGAGGGAAAACCTTCCAGAACGTGGTTAAGTCCATTTAAAAACTGTCAGAGGGGAACAACCATACAGCATTCATAAGAGGGAGATAGGATTTACTCCCCGTTCTCTTCTCTAATTTTACTAAACGTTTTAGATAGAGAAGTAGCTGAAGAAGCCCGACCTGTCCTCAGGAGATGGTGACCCACTGCTGGCTGACAGTGATTTAAGCTAAAAGCACCTGGTCAAAAAGCGGGAGAGTTAATTCCTGGCTCATAGACCCTTCAAGGAGTAAAATAATACCCAGGACTTATGACCGTCTGTCATGACTCTGAAGTGGGTCAGCTCCCCCTACCTCTGAATCCACAGCAATGGCAGGTGCTCCATTTACTAAGCAAATAGGCTTCAATACAGCTTCGCTAGTTGAATCCACAGAAGGCTATGTGAACCAAACGGCTTGCTCCGGAACACTGCACCCCAGACCTCTCTGTGTCTGTCAAAATGTTAAAAAAAGAGGCCCTGGGGACCTGATATCACACAAGTCAGGAGTGGAGCCTAGATGGGGAGGGGCTGGGAAGAAGGCAGAGCATCCCCCCGGAGAGCACCTGAGAGAGCCAGGCTCCCGAGAAGAAGCGGCTGAACAGACCTTTTCACATCTTTGTCCGTTGTGCGGTTGGAGCCTTCTCTATGTGTATCCCAGCTTATCATGGCTGAATATGAACTTTTCCCTTACAGGCTCCTGTTTTAAATGCTTAGCTCCTGTCTTAGTTAGGGTTTTATTTCTGTGAAGAGATACCATAACCATGGCAACTCTTACAAAGGAAAGCATTTCACTGAGGCTGGCTTACAGGTCAGAGGTTTAGTCTATTATCACTAGGGTGGGAAACATGGCAGCATGCAGGCAGACATGGTGTTGGAGAAGTATCTGAGAATTCTACATCCAGATTGGCAGGCAGCAGAAAGAGAGAGACATACTGGTGTTGAGTGTAGCTTTTTGCTACCCCGCCTAAGCTCTGGGAAGGGGCTGTGCTGCCAGCCCCTGTCCAGCTTCTCTTGAATCCACAAATAAAAAACACACACAGTTGCTCATTTTCAACGTGCCTTCTTATAGGCAGTAGCTGGGCGTTACTATCTCCTGCCTGGAAAATGTGGCCCGTATTACTCCTTGCTCTGCTCCTCCCACCTGCCCTAACTTTAGTTGGTCAGTAATCTAGTCCCTGCTAAACACCTCTGACCAGCCACAGCCCACTGCTCCTTCCAGGACCTCACATGGGGTTGCCTGGCCCTTCTCTCTCCAAAGCACAGGAAACTCTCTCTCCTCCTTTGCATCGCCCTTTTCCTCCGGGGACCTGGAAGTCCCACCTGCACCTTCCACCCAGCAACTGGCCAATGGCTTTCTTTCCTGACAGATCAAGAACCATCTGGGGGCAGGACCTTAGCATCAAAACCGCCCCCACATACTGGGACTGGCAGGAGCAGCTGACACCTTAAAGCACCCCCCCAACACGTTTTCTCCAAGAAGGCCACACCCACTCCAAGAAGGCCACACCCACTAATAGTACCACTCCGCTGGGGGCCATTTTCATTCAAACCACCATGGATCCCAGCCTTCCTTCTTTACTTTTATTTATTTATATGCATGCACCCATGTATCTGTGTGTGTATCTGTGTGTATGTATGTGTAGCACACTACATGTGTGTGGTGGTCAGAGGACAAATTCCTGGAGTTGGTTCTCTCTTTCATCAAGGTAGGTCTCAGGGATTGAACTCGGGTTGTCAGGCCTGAAGGCAAGTGTCTTTACTGAAACATCTTACCATTCTGTCTGTCCTCCTTTAATACTGCTTTCACAAGTATTTTTAGTCACAGTGGTGAAAGAGGAATGAACACACCACAGAAGCAATTAGAAAGTCTACATACCAGGATAGGCATTCGTATCAGTTATCTCTTGCTGAATTAAAAACCACTCTGTGATGATCAATGTTGTTACCTTGACCAAAATCTAGAGTTTCCTGGGAGCTAGGCCTCTGGGTATGTCTGTGGGAAATTATCATTATGTTTACTGAGTTGGGAAGACCTGACAGCTGTGTGTGGCATCATTCCTTAGTCAGGAGATTCTAGACTTTGTAAGGGTGGGGAAGGGGAACTTATAAATATTACATTTAGAAAATGACTATGACCGTGACCAAGGCAATTCTTATAAAAGAAAGCATTTAGTTGGAGATCTGCTACAGTTACAGATGTTTAGCCCATTATCATTATGGTGGGGGAACATGGCAGTACACAGGCAGGCATGGTGCTGGAGAAATAGCTGAGAGTTCTACATCCTAATCAAGAGGGAGGGAGGGAGGGAGGGAGGGAGGGAGAGAGGGAAAGGTAGAGGGAGAGGGAGAGGGAGAGGGAGAGGGGGAGGGGGGGGGGAGAGAGAGAGAGAGAGAGAGAGAGAGAGAGAGAGAGAGAGAGAGAGAGAGAGAGAGAGAGAGAGAGAGAGAGAGAGAGAGAGATACTTGGCTTAGCATGGGCTTTTGAAACCTCAAAGCCCACCCTAAATAAAATACTTCCTCCAAGGCCATTCATTCTATCTTTCAAATATTGCCACTCCCTAGTGACTAAGCATTCAAATATGTGAGCCACGGAGGGCATTTCTTAAACTACCACACTAAGTATATATAGATATAGTTTCACAGCATACACACACACACACACACACACACACACACACACATAAACATATAGACAAAGACAAAGGAACTTACTTCATCACCTTGATGAAGTAAGATAAAGACAAAACTGCTTTGTGACTGTGCCAATAATGTTCATCAGTTATTACTGTAAAAATGTACCTGAGGTAATCAACTTACAAGGGGAAAAATTAATTTTGGTTTACAGTTTTCAGTGTTCATTCCAGTGATCCAGTGAAATGTCCCGCTGCTGTGAGTTTGTGCTGCAGGCCTCCAACATTGCACTGTTGCCTTACAAAGCCAGAACCATGATCCTTACTGTTCATCCAGAATAGCCCTGCAGGTAGAATATGCTTATATTACTTACTTTCTGTTGTTGTGATAAAATACCCTGGACATATAAAAAAAAAAAGTTATTTTCCTTACATTTCCGGAGGGATTGTGTCTATCATGGTGCAGAAGACATGGCAGGGAAAGCTACATAACAGGAGCAGGAAGCTAACTGATCACATTTTATCCACACACAAGAAGCAAAAAGAAAGGCATAGGGCAAGACCATAAATTTACAGAAACCAGCCCCAGTGATATATTTCCTCCAGTAAGGTTTTACCTCCTAAAGATAACCTTCCCAAACAGCACCATGAACTAGGGACCAAGTTGGGGACATTTCTCACTCAAATCACCAACATGCTCAGTAGTTTTTTGATGGATTTATTGTTGTTAGGGAGATGATTCGGGTGGCAAAGTGCTTGGCACACAGACCTGAGGGTTCCAACGACAAGCACCCACATAAAAAGCTAGGGGTGGTGTGGCTTGCCTAGTGCTGGGGAGGCAGAGACAGGAAGACTTTGGGGTCTTGCTGGTCAGCTAGTCTTGCTGAGTGAGTGAGCTCCACGTTCCGTGAGAGACCCTGTAGGGTGGAGAGTAATAGAGGAAGACAGGTAATGGTGACCTCTGGCCTCCATATGCAGATACACATGTGTATACACCACATATCACACACACAGAGACACACAGAGACATACAGACACACAGACAAACACATACATACACACACACAAATGGACTTAGCATTTGACCTATGACCTGTGTTTGAGTTGATTCTCCCATATCCACCAAGCCCCTGGCCAACAAACAGTCCAGAGTGAGGTGTAAGCTTGAGTTAACATATTAATTTGAAACGCTACGAGGAAGGACTGACATGCTTATGACAGAGAGACCGTTAAGGTGCAATGAAAGCATGAAATAAAGTCACCGCAGATGACTTCTTTAGAAGGGCTTGGCTTAATAAACAACCTTTCCATAATTTTCGTTCTGGAGAATTACAGCAACAGCAGCCGATTTACTGCAGTCTGCTTCTGACCAAATCGAGCTCAGCTTGTGATCACAAAATATAATTCAACACGAGGTAGAAAATAAGAGTTCATTTCTGTGCACCAAATGTCACCCAGGCATTTAGAAAAATGTTAAAATACTGCTCATGCATGATTTTTTTTTCTCTAGTAAATTTTAATCGCACCAAATAGGCAATAAACCAAATGCAGTTATTTCCTCTATAATTAAATTGACCGAATTCACAAGTTCACCATATTAATTAAAATAGCGCTCAGCCAGTTGTAAAATTATAAATACATGCCATTCTCTTTGGCTTCAGAATGTGGTTTTTATTAGTTCATGTACTGAAACTTACAGAGGCTGCCGCTTGTCTCGAACTATTTTGGATTTGTTAATTTTGCAGCAGATTGTTTGATAGAGGAAAATGAAAATCGGTAAAGCCTGACCTTTCACCAGTTCCGGTGTAAAAACTTGCTCTCAAATGTCGGTTACATCCTTAGAAATGAAGTTAGCTACCAGCTTCAAATCAGACGACCTTCAGCTTTCAGAGGAAAAAAAATATATTTATTTGGATTCATTTCAGTCTGGTTATAAATGATTTCAGAGCATAATAACCCTGCCAGACCCCAGCATTCCCAAGGCCCGACTCTGAAGAGCTAATGATAACACGGATTAACTGAAGGGCAGTTGGGGCTGCGCTTCTGATCTTCGGTGTCTGCAGGGCGGACACAGAGCAAAGAGCCAGGGTTGCTTTTGTCTTTTCTAAATGGGATTTTTAAAATGTAAATCGGGTTTACGAGTTCTGCCTTCCCAACCCTTATCTCTGTCTCAAATCCCACACGGAGTCAGCTTCCCCACACTCAGATTTGGGAGCTCTTGGGTCTGATTCTCCAACTCAGTGCTGGAATCCTCTTTGTGCTGCCCTGAGCTCAGGCAGCCCCCGAGTCCCCTTTCCTCTGAGACACTGAGCTGTGACAGCTCCCTCCTGCTGTTAGAGGCTGAGCCCCTGAGCCTGCCCCTCAATCTTCACTCTCTGTCCCGCTTTTCTCATCCCCAGACATGACCCAAATCCCACATAATAGACATTTCCAAATGTTTCTACAATCTTAGGTATCACACCCTGGGCTGACTCAAACTTGCCCACCAGTCTTTAAGTGGAAATCACAAATCAAATTGCAAGTGTGCACACACTACCACCTGCTAGAATTGGAATTAAAAACAGATAATGAAGGCCAGCAAAATGACTCAGTGCATAAAGATACGAGCTGCCAAGCCAGATGACCTGACTACCACGGCTTGCCCTCTGACCTCCATATGCATATCATGGCGATCATGTGGGCGCATGAGCACACACACACACACACACACACACACACACACACACACACACACGCGGTAATTTATAGAAAACAATACCCTTGTCTCCCAGGAGTTTCTAAATGGGAACAGAACATTCTATATCCCCTTGCCATGCTTCTCTTTTCGCACCACCACAGCTTTTGTCTAGCAGCTGCATTCAGTCCATGGTCCATGAGGCGCATGTGTCCCAGGATAGCTTGAATGCGGCCTAACTCATCTGTGGATGATAGCATCACGTCGCACTGTCAGAAGTTGGACACTGTGAGTGAGTTCAGGGGTTGGTTGTTATCGTGGTTGTCCTGTCTTGGAATTGCCATCTGGCCACCGTGTACTTTCCATTGGGGGTGACTTCTACCTTCCGTGTCTGATTCTAGGCAGCCTGGGATGACCTTTCCTCTGAGGTGCTGATTGCTATAGGCATTATACAAGAATACATCCTTGTATTCTTGGAGCTTTAATTCCTGAACTTGTCTACTGCCCATCTGTCTTCTGCTTTTCTCATACCCAGAACTGACTATAACCCTGCACACTGTGGAAGCAGTGGCTGGCTGGTTAGTCATTTTTGCCTCAAGTGTCTACTCTGAAAGCAGACCCTCCGTTTACCCCATGGCCTGTCTCTCTTCTCTGGAGATGAGCATGATAAAGGCCTTGTTTAGTCTTTCAATGAGTTAGGAAAACAGCAAAGTTTGTGGATCTAGAGCACTAAATTAAATTTAATAATACTTCTTGATCATTGTTTTGCTATCATTGCTGACAAATGGATTCCTGGATGTATCCTGAGTGAGGGGGAAAATGAAGAGTCGTGATATGAGTGTTCTTAGGACCTCAATACCCAATATCATTTCAGCACAGAACTCTACCTAAAGATGCTAAGATACGCAAGTTAGACAGGTTTTAAAAGTCCGTAAGAGGTCTGAGTGGTAAGAGAGCTTGCTCAGCATCAACAAGCCCTGGGTTCAATCTTCAGTACTTCAAAAAAAGACCTAAGATGACAGTAAAAGTTGTCACAGATGGTGTTTTGGCGGTGGGATGTACAGGGGTGAAGTGGCGAGGAGGAAGGTGGAGAAGGATTGGGACCCTTGAATAGACACAGCTAGAAGGCCAGAGGGAGACTGTCTCCTGAGAGGGACCAGAGAAGATAGAAATACATCTAAAGAATGATAGGTCCTCGGATTTAGTGGAACTATCCAAGAAAGAATGAAATAAAAGAGAAGCCATTCACGGAGTAGATTCAGGGACCTAGCATGCAAGAGGATGGTGCTAGCCACAAGGGAGAAGGAAGAAGGTGAAGACATGAGACTGTGAGTGAGATGCTGTGAAAAAGAGCACCCAGGCATGGTGGTCCCTGGGAGACTTCCTGCTCTCCCGAAAGGATCACTGCAGACCCAGGGTGGGCTCATCTCATTATCTGTCACATAACACTTTTGATTGACATTGAGCCTGGCATCGGCTGAGACAACCATTCTTTTCTCCACAAGGATTCTTTCAGGTCTCACCTTCACTCATGGGCTGGGGTGTTGGTATAGACTCTTTTCCTTGTGCTTCCCCGATAGATCTCGTTCACTGTAACTGAACATTTCTGAGATTTCTAAAGCTTGATCATGCTGCCTATCACGTTCTCTATTTTTTCTTGATCTATTTTATTAGAAAATAGAATATTTTTTGGGGGGGGATATAACAAGGTCAAAACTAGGGCCCTGGAGTCTTAATTGGGGTGCTCATTAATAGCATTTAGTGTTGACCAACTGAAGACAGGCACAGTGCTTCCCGGGAGGCACACGTACTCATTGGCCTCATATTGCCCTCAGCGCTAATTCCATCCCTTATTAACCTCCGGGTGATGTACGCTTCCATCCTTCGGCCTGTAGGATGGTGGAGAAGTTCCCGACATCACTGTTCTGCTTCTGAAAAGGCCTCTGCCTTTTCTTTTTGTGGAAAGGGTACTTTCACATAACAGCTACCACACCTCTCAAGCAGTATCAATAAGCGGCATCCATAGCAATAAACACCAATGATTTCATTATTCTAGGACATCTTTGTGATATCTGTTGACATGGCTATTTATAGCAATATTCAACCCAACAGGTATGAGCTTATTAACGCTGGTGTAAGGGAGGGCAGGGAACACAGTCTCTCAGCGCCTTCGCATGAGCCATGTGTGTTGGGACTGTTCTTAGGAGGCAGGTGCATGGTGACAGTGACTAATTATCTAGCTTATAAAACATTTGAGATCACAGTACACTTTGAAAATATGATACGATAACAGGTGACTGGATTTAAAAAACATGGTATAGAAACTCAGCTTTATTCAACCATTAAAAAGAATAAAATATATCGTTTGCAGGAAAGTAGCTGGAACTGGAGGTTATCAGTTAAAGCCAAAAAATAAGTATTTTCTCTTTTCTGCTTGAACACACACACACAGGCACACACACACACACACACACACACACACACACACACACAGGTGTCATGCGGTTTCTATTGCTATAATAAACACCATNACNAAAAGCAACTTGGGGAGAAAGGTTTATTTTACCTGCAGATCATAGTGCATTATTAAGGCAAGTCAGGAAAGGAACTCAAAGCAGGAACCTGGAGGCAGGACCTGGAGCCAATGGAGGACTGATGCTTATTGGCTTGCTCCGCATAGCTTGTTCAGCCTGCTTTCTTTCTTTCTTTCTTTCTTTCTTTCTTTCTTTCTTTCTTTCTTTCTTTCTTTCTTTCTTTCTTTCTTCCTTTCTTTCTTTTTTTTTTGTATTATACAAGTTCTTTTCAACTCAAATTATTCTATGTCAAATTCTGTCAAAGAATCACATTTCTTAAGCACATATCATAGTGTTATCAAAACTAGTTCAAGAAAGCAGGTGTTATGATAAGAATTGGAAACTGTACTCCTGGTTTTGATGGCAACAAGGTTCTCATTTGAAATTGTAGATATAATCTAGTCTCTGGCTAATGCTAAATATTTTACCAGCAATCACCAGAGAAGAAAGACATTTGGAAACAATATAGTGATCTATAAAATATTCAGACATATAAATGTTTCTGGGACAGCATTGGTAAGGGGAACAATTTTGAAGACTCATTTAAATTTTCATTGATATTCCATAGAGTGATCCATAAAAGCTCAAAAGAGTAGCACACGCAATTCAAATTGAAGCTCAAGGATCAGAATGCCTTCATTTGTACCTTCTGGTAATGACGTTTTCACCTGTAGAGAGGAGACATAAAACTCAAGAGCATCCAGGACGGCATACATAGGTTAAATTTCCCAGCCACTCAGGACTTTAATGAGGTCAGCTGGTTATGATATCAATGAATCCTGGTAGGGAAAGCTTCAGATTTCACCACAGAAAGCGGAGATGACTAAGACTCGGAAGATTGTAGCTACTTATACACCTACAGCCTATGGAGCGATCAGTCTTCCTCGCCTTCCTCTGTAAACACACTCAACATGTCCATGTAGAGAGAAGGGTCACCTCTAAAGTGGCCTCACGCTCCTGTATACAAGAGGACACTGAGTAAGTGTCTGTGTGTCTTGTCTTTTACTTGCTGTGGCCATTACTTAAGAGATACCGTTTTTGGTTTTTTTTTTTTTTTTTTTTTTTGTGGTCCAATATGTATCTTCTTTTTTTAAAAAATTATTATTATTATTTTCTTTATTTACATTTCAAATGCTATCCCGAAAGTTCCCTATACCCCACCCCCACC
>NC_034604.1:19951381-19998986 GCF_900095145.1 Mus pahari | reverse complement strand
GTTGCAGTCCCCTTCAGTTCCTTGGGTACTTTCTCTAGCTCCTCCATTGGGGACCCTGTGTTCCATCCAATAGCTGGCTGTGAGCATCCACTTCGGGGTTTGCCATCAGCCTGCTTTCTTAAAGCACCCAGAATCACTTCCCCAGGGATGGCTCAGTTCCAGTAAGCTGAACCCTCCCATAGCAATCATCCATCAGGAAAATGTACTACAGGCTTGCCCACAGGCCAGTCTAGTGGGATCATTGTCTCAATTGAGGTTCCCTATTCCAATGACTATAGTTTCTGTCAAGTTGACACAAACTATCTAGAACATGACAGAGATCCAGAACTAGGGTCACATGCTGAAGCCAACTGTTGGAAATACTCTTGTGTGAAGGCAATATGTGTGAGTGATTCTTGACTTTCAAAGTGGTTGGTTTGGGCTACTCTTCTGCCAAGGCACTTACTCAGCCTTGAGGGTCATAAGAAGTCTGAATAGGCATAAAATGATAGAAATGAATCATTATTAAAACATCAGTGCCAAGGACCAGCCTCAGATTGGAGAGGGGGTTCTGAAGAAGGGTTGTCTGGGAGTGGTGAAAACAAATGCTTGACTTGTAGACAAATAGTGGGTTGGAGCCAGCAGCCTGTGCTTTGCTGGAGACAGCTTTCCAGCCTGTCTTCTCTCTGGAGATCTCTAGACAGTCTTCTCCCTCTCCTCCCCTCTCCCCTCTCCCCTCTCCCCTCTCCCCTCTCCTCTCCTTCTCCCTTTCTCCCCTCAGAGACAGTTCTCCAAGCAGGTCTCTCTTGCTATTATAAAATTTCTCTGGATAGTTCATCTCTTACAAATCATAAACCCAGTCTTTTATTTTACATATCAATCTAGATATTTACTCCAGGTTTCCTTTTGATTATCCTATGAATCAGCATCCTGTGACTCCAGCTCCTTAATTCTTAGGAGACAGCAAGCACACATTTTTTTTTTAAATATTACAAAGAATTCAGAGATCTACCTGCCTCTGTTAAGCACAAACAATATGCTAGCTGGGTGGGAACCATCCTGAGGTTATTTCTACCACACCTTGCACGGAATTTGTCTGCCTTTGTGAACGTAAACCAAAAAACTTAGCTAGCTGGGATCTCCTCTGATCAACACTCTCTAAATCTCTTTATCTACTTCCTTAGTATCTTTCTGACAAGCTGGCTCATAGTGCAGCTGCCTCCCTTCCTTTTGATTCATGAAGCCCCTCATATAATTCATACTGCATCCTTGTTTTTTGGGAAATTATATATTTTTGAACTCATGTTTTTAGAATCCTTTTCCACAGCCTTAAGGACTATCCTGGAGGCTTCAGTGTTTACCATTTTACTGAGACATTAGCCATACCTTTGCCTTCAGGACTCATGGTATCTCCGATTATCATAGAGTGATTAACAGGAAGGACATTCCTCACAGGAGGATTGCAAAATACATCCACTATTATAAAAACAAGCCCTTCACCCACAGCAGCCATCATCTCTCCTGGAAGCTCACACCTGGCCTCTGGCCCTGTCCCAGGGCAGGAACCGTGTTCTTCTGTCCCCACCAAGGCCATGCCAGACTCGGCAATATAACATTTAAAAATGCTGAAGATGGCAGTGGTAATCAGTCCATATACTGAACACTCCAAAGTCACTGTAGCATCTACACAACTAGGTGTCTGTCAGTCTAATTATAATGAGCCCTGAGTTAAAAATTCCGTATCATCTTTGATCTTCCTTCTTGCAACTTAGAAGGCTCTGGGGTAAAGGACGAAGCCCTTCATGGCCACGGTATGGGTCTTCTGTGTGCTGAGTTTCTCACTCTGCACACAGTAGATGTATGTGCTAGGTCATTTCTAGCACTGGATGGGCTACCCTGAACAAGGACTGAGATGTGAGACTGTTTCTTAGATGGTGCTATCCCTTTAGGGAAGCCAGGGCTAGTTAATACAAGCTTTTGTCATACCATAACAAAGCCAAGAAGAAGTTGCTGAAGACCCATAATCCATGTAGGATTAGGATGCAGTAGATCTACATTTGTCTATATGGTCATGGCTGTGGATGGGTGGAGGTAAAGGTCCTTCCTTTTCCACCTTCTTTTCCATGTCTATATGCTGTGTATGTGTACATGTTTGCATGTGTGTGTGCTCATGCATTTAGAGGTTCAAGGATTATAGAAATCATCCTAGATGGGGCTCTTCTATCTTAGTCACTGAGTCAGGGTCTCTCAGTCAAACCCAGAGCTCACTGATACAGCTAATCTCACTAGCCAGCCTGCTCTGGGAATCCTCTCTCTTTACTCCAGAGATAAAAATTGCAGGTGGACTGTCATACTTACAAAACAGTTTATGTGGATTCTGAGGACCCAAACTGCAGTCTTTATGTTTGCATGACAAACAATTTGGCCACAGAATCATCTCCCAACTCCCTTATTCCCCTTTGAAAAATTATATGCTTAAGAATTTTATTGGGTCGGGTGGTGGTGGTGCACACCTTTAATCCCAGCACTTGGGAGGCAGAGGCAGGCAGATTTCTGAGTTCGAGGACAGCCTGGTCTACAAAGTGAGTACCAGGACAGCCAGGGCTATACAGAGAAACCCTGTCTTGAAAAACCAAAAAAAAAAAAAAAAAAAAGAATTTTATTGGATTCTAAAACACATCATGACTAAGAAGAGTGTGCCTCAAGAATTCAAAGTTGGTTTAACATCTGTGACTGAATTGAATCCCTCCAAAATTCTTAAGTTCAAATTCTAATCCCTCTATTGTGCTTGGAAATGTGGCTTTTAGAAGATAATTAAGGTCAAAGGCGTCACTAAGTGTGATTCTTGAAGTGGGACCAGGGAATTTAAGACTAACCTGGGCAACCTAGTGACTCTGCCTTAGAAGAAAAAGAAACATAAAGGAAAAGAGGAATGTTTTTCTCTCTCTCTGCCACAAGAGAACACAGAAAATGGTTGTCTGCAAGCCGAGAAGAAAGTTCACCAAAACCCGCCAAGTGGGTGAGGTGACTCCGGTATGCATGCTCATGTCTCAGCTACATTGTAAAGGAGGAGGAGAGTGGTCACCAGGAGCTGGGTCAGTCCTCAGTTTTTCCAGGTTTCAGAGTGAGTTTAGAAATGCATTCTTCCCAAGTTGATCTTCCTGGTGGCCGTGCAGCCCCTCTGATGCCTTTGCAGCAGCCTCGTGAGCAGAAGACATGCAGACAAGTGTCTACACCCTTAGACCATGGCAACCGAGGGAATCCTTGGGTGCTGGGCGCTGCTAACACTGTGGTGACTAATACAGATGAATAGGAAATGTGTGAACCCACAAAAGCAGAGAAGAGCAAAATGCTATTACTCAAAGTATGGTCCATGAATCTACAACACCCACAGTCTTCTGTGCTTGGGGAAATGTGAACAGAAACTGAGGGAAAACTAAGAAATTTCTGTAGCAGATTGACCTTGCCACAATCTCCAAGGGCATGGTCGGTAGACAGAGACCACTTTTCATTGGTTGAGCCCCTGTGACAATGTATAGTGCAACCTGTTTATTATTTATAGTTATAACATGTGTGGCTTTAAGCTCAGTTGATGACCAAACTCCAAAAGCATATAAGTATCTGAGAAATGAAAGTATTGATTTTTATAACCTGTTTTTAAATTTTATTAAATCTTATTTTGTTTTGTTAAATCTTATTTATGTTGCTGTTGTTGAAACAGGGTCTCAGGTAGCCCAGGCTATCCTCAGTCAAGCTGTGTAGCTGAGTATGGCCCAGAATTTCTGATCCTCTTGTTCCCACCTCAAGAGTCCTGACCTTAAAGGCATGTGTCACTAGACCCAGTTTGTGTGGTACTAAGGCTTGAACTCGGGGCTTTGTGCTTGTTGTACAAGCACTCTACCGGCTGAGCTACATCCCCGGTCAACTTATTTGTTTTTAAATTAGCAAATTATTAGTCAAATTTGGGAGGTAACAACCAGAATATTTCTGTCTCTGTGTTATTTCAGTAACATAACCTGATGGGTTCGGAAACTGCATATCCACAGGAAAAACAACCCAAAGAACAAACACACCCAGTAAAAAGTTTTTATTGCAACTTAAAGAATATTAAGCTTTGCAAAGGTAGTGCTCACAGCAGGCATGCAGTTTGCAGCATGGCAATATGAAGGGGTTTTAGCATTATTTCCAGTTAGCACAACTAGCAGGGACCTATCTGAAATTGGAAGGCTACACTGGTAACAGGTGTGGTTCGGAGCATATGTTCTGTGGAGGAGAGTGTGTTCTGATAACAAAGGGGTAATGATAGGCATACATACATGGAGGCACTGGACTAGAGAGATTGCAACAGGATGCAGATCCTGGTTCTCAACCTTCCCAATGCTAGTACCCTTCAATACAGTTCCTCCTGTTGTGGTGACCCCAGCAATAAAAGCATTTTTTTGTTGCTACTTCATAACTGTAATTTTGTCACTGTTGTGAACAGTAATGTAAATGTCTGATATATGGGATATCTGATATGTGACCCCCCCCAAAGGGGTTAAGACCCACAGGGTGAAAACCGATGTTGTAGACAGTGCCCTGTGACTTTAACGGGGAGAGTCTTGTTGCTAAAACAATCACATAAGCTAATTGTGCATTCAGTGAGGGATAAAGAACTTGTGAATTACATAAAGGCAAGTGCATTAAAGGAGAATATTCTTCTTTTATGTGTAATGTGGAAATGGAGCATAATAATGCCTCATCACATGCTGAGGTCCAGCAGCTGTTGGGGAAATAATTCTGTCAGGGAAAAACTGTGGCACAGATTCATGTTTCTAAAAGATAAGAAATCAGTTTGATCCAGTGTTTAAAGATGTGAATTCATCATCCATTCTTGCTGATTTGTCTATTACCATAGGAAATGTGCATGTGGGGGTGACTGTGTGTGTGTGTGTTTGCACGTGGAGGTGTATGTATGTCTGTGGGTGTGCGCATACATGGAGGGCCAGAGGACAACCTCCAGACATCATCCTTTTTTTGTGGTTGTTGAGAAAGTCTCTGACTGGCCTGGGGGCTCACATCACTAGGACAACTGTCAAGTCCCAGAGATTCGCCTGCCTCTGTCTCTCCAGTACTGACATTACAAGCACACATTATTGAGCCTGTGGAGTTTTTTGTTTTGGTTTGGTTTTTGAAACAGGGTCTCACTGTGTATTTCTGGCTGTCCCGAACTTCCCTGTGTAGACCAGGCTGCTCTTGAACTCACAGAGACCTGCCAGTCTGACTCCTTGCCACTGCTGAAGTTTAAAGCACGCGCCACCACAGCCCAGCTTGGTTTGGGGGTTTGTTGTTGTTGTTGCTGTTGCTGCTGTTTGTTTTTTCCTTGTTCTGTTCCTTATGCTTCAAGGCAAGTACAAAGAGAGCTGTCATACTTCCTCACCCCAGGCATTGGTAATGATCTTAAAACAAAGAAAGGACTAAAACAAAAATTAAAAGATAAACCAAAAAGTTTTCATTTCTACCAGTTTTTATGACACATCTCAATATAAGTATCAAAATGTAGGGGGATGGCATTTTATAGTCAGGGATGTACGGAGACCTATGGATTTTTATCTTATTTTTCATCAAGAGGTTAATGCATGAACCTAAAGATGACTCAGCAGCACAAGGTGCCCACAGTCAAGCCCGATGACCTGAATTTGATGCTTGGGACCCACATGGTAGGAGAAAACTGGCTCCCGAAAATCATCCTCTGACCTACACACACACACACACACACACACACACACACACACACACACACACTCAGTACATTTTTTTTTTTTTTACAGATCAAAAAGTAGCCAGGCGTGGTGCCGCATGCCTTTAATCTCAGTACTCAGGAGCTAGGGAAAGGCAGAGATTTGTGAGTTCAAAACCAGCATGTCTACATAGCAATTCTAGGCCATCTAGAGCTATATAGTGAGACCCTATTCAAATATATAAGGAAAAGGTAATGTATGCACAAGAAATCTATGGCTCTGAAATATGTTTCCTTCATCAAAATATATAAATAATTTAGATGCAATATATAGGCTACATTTGGAACTAGAGATCATCAATCAAAAGCTGAAGATGAATTTTGAAGTAGAAAGTGTTATTTTGGGTTGGCGAGATGTTAAAACTGAATATCCCGAATGTCATGTAAGGACGCAGAGGTCTCTTTTACTGACATATTTCTGGGAGGCCGGTCTCTGCCCAGGAAAGTCTGGAAGTAGGGCTGTCCAGTGCGCTGGTTCCACTGCCAGCAGGGACGGCTCTTACTGAATCAGATAATTGGCAAGAAGAAGCATATCTGCTGCACTGGAAATCTTAATTATCAATAGGAACGTTTTTGGTTGAGGCTGTGCACAGACATTTAATATGGGACTTGCCACCTCACTCAACCTCCCCCGTGATGGTGGAATGACGGAGTAGCATCTCACATTCATCCCAGTCAACAAAAATTATGTGCTTCGAAAATTTCTTTTGCTTTTCTCTATGATATGCTTGTTCTGATTCTACTCATTAAAATATGCTTGCCTACCCAGGCCCGGTGGTGGAGGCTTGAGATTCCAGCCACATGAGAGGCAGAGAGACAGGATCACAAGCTCAAGGCCTGACTGAGTTACAGAGTAAATTCAAGGCTGCTTAGGCGACTCAGTGGGACCCTATCTCAAAATAAGAAGTAGTAAGAGGCTGGGATGGAGCTCAGCAGGAGAACGCTCATTTAGCATTCATAAAGCCCTGGGTTCATTTCCTAGTGTGTATAATTTTATGTCTGCTGAATTCAATCAGATATTTGGACTTACATCCTCCACGACCAACTTGTTATTGTACTGGACTGTGCTCAACTGGCAATGGAAAGCAACCAAAGTAAAGCCTCGGTCCCAGACGGGTGGGAAGTTGCCTGGCTGGAAAGCCACCAGAGGCCATAGCAGCTTCCACAAGCTCCAGTGTATGTGTGCATGGGTGTGCACATGTATGTGTGTGTATGTATATGTGCAACCCATGTGCATGTGCCTTATGTATGTGCATGTGCTATGTGTGTATGTGCATGTATATATGTGTGAATATCTGTGTGTATGCCCATGTGTGCTTGTATCATGTGTGTATGCGAATATTTATGTAGCTGTATGTGTATGCCCAGGTGCATATTTCTGTGTCTGTGTCTGTGTCTGTGTCTGTGTCTGTGTCTGTGTCTGTGTGCGTGTGCATGTGCGTGTGCGTGTGCGTGTGCGTGTGCGTGTGCGTGTGCGTGTGTGTGTGTGTGTGTGTGTAGGCCAGAGGACAACTTCAAGAGCCAGCTACCTTTTTTCTTTTTCAGGTAGTGTCTCTCACTGGCTTGGCATTCTCCCAGGAGGTAGTCTGACTGGCCAACACACCCCAGGGACCTGTCCCTGCCTCCCCAGTGCTGGATTACAAGCACACTATGATGCCCTATTCGTGTGAGCTCTAGGGATGGAACTCTGGTATTCATGCTTACAAGAAAGCACTTTACTGTCCCAAGTGTCCCCCAGACTTAAAACCCCACCCTCCAACACTCTCTCAGCTATCGTTCCCTTATAATTTTTGGTGGGTCCTTTAAAGCAAATCCCAGTCATTGTGCAATTTTACATCCAGAGAATCTAATGCACAACTCTAAACACAGTAATGGAATAGTATAACCCCAAAACCATCATGTTCAACCACAAAAATTCTTCGTAATAGTATCTAACACTTGGGGTGTCTTCATTTTTATCTGATTTCTCAAATGTGCTTTTGCAATGGCTCCAAGCCAGGTGCAGGCAGAGCCATGCCATGTAAGTAGCTCATATGCTGTCTGTCCTTTGAAGGAGCAGTTTCTGCCATTCTTGCTGTGGTTCTGGTTTATTAGAGACAAGCTCTCACGTAGATGCCGCTGCCTAGAACTCTCTATAGAGCTGAGGCTGGCCTGAAACTCCTGAAGCTTCCTCTGCCTCAGCCTCCTGAGCTCTGAGATCATGCACCACTACACCTGGCTCCCCTCTCCTGTGTGTGTGTATACATGTGTGAGCCAGGCATGGGTGTTTGTGGCATATATGCACAACTGTGTGGGAATGAACAGCCTGTGCACCATCAGAGAGCCAGGGAGGGCACTGGGTGCTTCTTTTTCCCTCTGAGTCTTGTTTTTTGAGGCAAGAGCTTTGTGTGTGTGTGTGTGTGTGTGTGTGTGTGTGTGTGTGTCTAGGCTGACCACCAGGAAGCCCCACAGATCCTCCCTCCTCTCAGTTCTCAGTGCTGAGACTCCAGACATGTGTGGGCTCACACCCTGCTGTTGACATAGGTATCGTGTCGAAACTGGTCTTCACGCTGTGCAGCGAATGTTCTTGACCCCTCAGCCATTGCTTGGACCTCCCATCTTCTTTGGTTTTTTGTCATGTAGGTAAAGAAATGGACTTCTTTGTTCGGCAGAAAGCTTCTACTTCTCCAAATTTGGATTCTTGCTTCCCAGGATTCCTTAGTTGTTAAGCTGTTCTTCCATCCTGAGTAACTCCTGAATTCCTGGGGTTAGTGAGAGACGGTTTTAGACTCAGATGTGGGGTGCATGACTGTGTGTATGTAGATGTATATGGATGAATGTGTATGTGAATGCATGTGTATGTCCACATGTGCATGTGTGTTTAAGTATGTATGCCTGTATGTACATGTACATGTTTATATGTGCACATGTGTATTTACATTTATATATTTGCACATGTGTGTATTGTACTATTTGTGTTCAAATGTGTGTATTTGTTTCGATGTGTGTATGTGCATGTGCATATGTATGTGTACATATGTGTATGAGTTTATGTGTATATGTGCATGTGTATATACTTCTATGCACATTTGTGCATGTGTATACACGTGTGTATATGTGTGCATGTATGTAAGTGTAATTGTACATGTGTATACATGTGGGTATCTGTATGTGTCTGTACGTATGTCCCTGTGTGTATATATGTCTATGTGCATGTATATGCATGTTTGCATATATTTATGCATATTCCTGGGTGTACATGTTCACACATGCAGAATTATTTCCCAAGTGACTCTCTGTGCTTGCAGTATATCAGTCCAAGTGACAAGAACACAGATGCTCACTTTTATTGGTGCTAACCCTGTCCCTTGGGAAGTTTACTCCAATCAACCCATTCTAGTATCTTCCATCGGCTTTTGCTTAGTGGTTAGGAACCATTAATTACGGCTACTCAGATCCTTTAGTCCAGTGAGATTCTCAAATGGTGACTTCTCTTTTTGCTTCTTCATTTGTTAGCTTGAGTGGCCTTCTGTATAGTGGCATTCCCTCCTGGTTGGTTATCTTGACACGGGCTATAAAGGAAGGCAGGACAAACACTTCATTTTCCCACTCCTTTTCATCAATTTCCAGAATAATAACTTTGTGCCTAGCAATCTCCCAAGGTGACCAATTAAATTTTGTTTTGTTTTGGACTTTTTAAAAGAATCAATATGAGCCCATAGATTTTAATGTATTTGATGTATTTCAAAATAGCCATCGTTATTCAGATGGTCTCATCTCTGGTGTTGGGAGCCCAGCTGGTTCCTGGGGGCTTTCTTTTGTCACGGATCTGGTCACAGGAGTGAACCTTGTTTTCAGTGTGATGAGCTGTCTCTAGCTCTTCTTGTGCACTTTCAACCCAGACAGGAAACCAGACATTTCTACAAGGATTTCTGAATCACTTTTGGCAAAAGTTGACTATATGGGCCACAGACTATGTTCTCCAGGCCTGATTTCTTTAAGCCCTTTTCTGCTGCTCTGGGAAAGGTCACTGGGAAGAGAATACGTTGATTCTTGGGGCCAATACCTTCAATTTGAGTGGCTAGCATATCCTTTATCCCCAAGAGTTCTTGAGGAGAAAAACTTGGATTTCTGTATACAACACCCAAAAATAATGTTTGTACCATCACCCAGACTTTAACTGGCTTCATTCATTTGTTGATTTATTTGTGCCTTGGACAAGTTCTTCATGCACGCCGCTCCCAGCTGTTGTTTAAGACCTGACTGTGGCAACAGTGCAAACAGATTTGGTCCCTGCTGTCATGAGCACCGTGTTCTGACAGGGGAAAGACAACCAACAGCAACACCCCGGGGATTACTGCTTTCCTCCACATTGTGGCCTCATAAGTTTACGAGCAGAGACAGGAAGGAAGAGAGGAAGGATGTCAGGCAGAAGGCTCATGGGAAACCCATGGGTCAGAGGGAGCCATCAAGGGCTTCGAGTCGGGCATGAGCTCGATGTGATCTTAACACCCGAGAGGCTGATGGGCTTCTCACTATCCAAGGTTTCAACACGTCTTAGAAATTGTACAATATTTTCTCACAGTAAAATTTCACAAGTTTCCAGCTGGTTCTTCACTGGTGCGGTTTCCTATGGTGACTCTTGTCATTGTGATGGCTTGCACGGTGTTCCATCTTGTGGCTTTCTTCTCATGGCATAGTCCTAAAAACTACTTTTTCTAATCGCAGTCATTATAGGAGATAACAGACCTGTCAGTTAAGAATGAGAGGAAGAGGGAAGAGGGAGGGAATGATGGGACAGGGAGGGAGAGAGAGAATTACAACAAAGTCGACTCTATCTCTTACCGTTCAAAATAACCTCAACTGATAGAACACTTTATTTCCCCGCATTACTTTTATAGCAGTGTTGTCTCACTGTGGGTTCTGGACTTCTTCTTCTGTCTTAGTTAGGGTTTACTGCTGTGAACAGACACCATGACCAAGGCAACTCTTAGAAGGACAACATTTAATTGGGGCTGGCTTATAGGTTCAGAGGTTCAGTCCTTTATTTATGTATTTATTTATTTATTATATGTAAGTACACTGTAGCTGTCCTCAGACACCCCAGAAGAGGGAGTCAGGTCTCGTTAAGGATGGTTGTGAGCCACCATGTGGTTGCTGGGATTTGAACTCTGCACCTTTGGAAGAGCAGTCGGGTGCTCTTACCCACTGAGCCATCTCACCAGCCCCTGGTTCAGTCCATTATTAAGGCAGGAGCACAGTAGTATCCAGGCAGGCATGGTGTAGGAGAAGCTGACTTCTACATCTTGTTCTGAAGGCAAACACAATACTTGCTGCCAGGGAACCCACACCCACAATGACACACTTCCTCCAACAAGGACACACCTCCTAAGAGAGCCACTCCCTGGGCCAAGCATATTCAAACCATCACACCTTCCCACTTTCAGATTTGGTCTTCTGTGTTGTAGAGATTTCTAATGCTATCTCCTCAGTAGCTTTTTGTCAGAGCAGGATAGCTGAGCTCTTGTTGAACCATGACTTATCTGAATCACTGTTGGCTTGAATTACTGCTTCAGATCCAGAGTGCGGCCCCACAATGTCGTCTTCCTTCCCTCTCAATGGGGAATATGCAATAAATCCTGCTGATTACACACTACGAACGTTTCTACTTCTTGGTCAGACAAAAGTGGCAAGAGCCTGACCCTACAACTGTCATGTCTGCTTCCCCCTGTAGACCAAGTGGGGACAGCAAGCCAAGATGCATATCAAAGGTAACTGTAGATACAAAATTTAATCCATTGCTCTCTTCTAAAGTTTATTTTTAAAAGATGATTTATGTATTTTTGCATGTGTTGAATGTTTTGCCTGCATATATGTTGGTGTGACCTGGCTTTTAGTGTGTTTAAGAAATTTATTCAGAGGATGCTTGGAACTAGGGCTAGGAATAAGTGAGGAACAAATCTTAATCTTGTGATCTGCAAAGCCTCACAGCAAGTAAGTGTCATAGTAAAGTTCATGTGGTGCTCAGAGAAAGCTCCTGGAGGAGACCCTGTTGTGTGGCAATCTCTTGTAAACATAAATACCCCATCCTGGAGAGAGTGCTGTTTATTCCAAAGACATAAACAACTTACAGGTCTCAGCAAGTTCCTGAAACTTAGAAGATTCACAAAGCCTATTGGTCCCAAGGACTGCTGGGAAGAAGAGACTTTCTGGACTGTGGAGGTGTCTGCAAATCATGCAGGGAGATGTAGGGATGCAGCTTGCCTAAGATACCACCATGCTGGGGTGGCCTTTTTGTTACACAGCTACCTTTGAGCTATCATGCTGTTATTCATAACCCCTCACCCATACTCTTATAAGTCACCACAGTAAACTCATCAGCTTACTATGCTCTGCTCCACTGCTGTAGTTTTGTTGCTCTTCATTGGTGCCGTATCTGTTGATGGTTATCAAAAGTCATTCAACAGTTTGTGATCAGAGTCATCACAGAGACAGCATCATTCCCTAATTGTGTGGCATATCATCAGGCTGTCTCACCTTTCCTTGCAGTTTAAAATAGTGTGAGAGTTGTGAAGCAAAGTGTGACTTATCTAGCACATAGGCTTGCCCTAAAAATCTAAGTCATGTGCTTATGTGATGAGTGAGTGAGTGAGAATAGCTGCTTCCCACTGCTCAGAGGTTACATTTACTTCAAGTATCAAATCCTGGCCTATCTGCAGCTCAGAAACTATGGCAATACACACAGAAGCATGATGTCTGCTTGTCTGTCTGTCTGTCTGTCTGTCTGTCTGCCTGCCTACCTACCTGCCTATCTGAAGGCCTCACTGAGGGCCTGCCTGAGAACTCACCAGAGCAGGCTGGCCTCATCTTAATCATCCTCATGCCTCGGCCCTCTAAGCACTTCTGGGATTACAAACCTTGTGCCCCAGTGCCGGGCAAAATGCCTGGTAGAATAGGCTATGTGTACGTGTATGTGTGGCATGTGTGTGATGCGTATGTGTGGGTGTGGTCACCAGTGAGTGCACATGGAGATGTCTTTACCCTCCATCACATTTTTTCAGAGTCTGTCACTGAACCTGAAGCTTGCTATTATTCAGCTAGGTTGTCTAGCTAAAGAGCCCCAGAAATTCTCTGGTCTCTGCCCCTCTCCTCAGTGCTGGGGTTACAGGGTGGGGCAACCACCCCAGGGTTTTATACGGCGTCTAAGGACCCATATAAAACAGAGACCCTCAGGTTTATGCAGTAACTGCTCTTACCCAGTACAGTTTCTACCTAACCCCAGATTTTTCTTTTAACGGGTATCCAATGAAACCATACTAGCAGGGAGGATGTGACTGCTTCCAAACAGAAGCACGGGATAGCTCAAGTCAACAATTAGCAGAGCTCTTGACGATGCCCTTCGGTTCTTGGAACAATGGTTGTCTTTTATTTCCAGGGTCATAACATGAACTTTGGCGTCTTTATGCTTACCGTACATATTCCTCAGTGGAACACAAGCCAGACTGGACCAACTGATACAAGGAACTGAAGCAAGACACAATGACTCCTCTTGCTGAGGGTTGGGACTGTTCAGCCCATTACAGTGGGAAGGGTAGGACAGAGGCTCACTTACATCAAGGCATAATGGAAGTAGAACAAATACCAAAAGCAAGACAGGATGTTTTTAAGGAGTCACGGATGGATTTGGTGCCTCTGTAGCACCTGTCTCTGTCTCCTCCAAACCAGTCAGCCATAATCCCATAAACATGAGAGATATGTGTGTGTATGCATATATACATATATATATATATATATATACATACATATACATATATATATATATACATACATGTGTGTATGTGCATGTGAGTATATATTTGTGTGAGTGCACCTGTTTATGCATTGCTTGAGTACACGAGCCTATGTTTGTACATGTATGCATGTATGTATATGTGTGTGTATGTGTGAGTGTTTGAGTACATGGGTATGTGTGTTTGTGAGTGTGAGTGTATGTGTGAGTGTGTGAGGGCATGTGTGACTGTAATTGTGTGTGAGAGTGTATGTGTGAGTGTGTGACTGTGTGGGGATGCCTGTGTGCATATATGTATGTGAGTACTTGTGTGTGTGCCTATGTGTGAGTGTATATGTGTATAAGTATATGTGTGAATGCTTGTGTGCTTGTATTCATGTGTAGAACTAAAACCAGATTTTTCAAACCCAGTGGCGTCTTCCTTTCTGAGGGTCCAAGAAGTGCTGTTTTATTCACATTATCAGAGATGTGGTGGGGTAGCCTGAGCTCCCCAGGACAGAGTCCTAATGATTATTCCTCTGCAGTCTTGCCATTATCTCTCCACAGAGGACAACTGAGTGAAGCCAATTGCTGAGACAGACAATGTAGGCTCATCATTGCATGAAACGGATGTCTCCTCCCTGTGGCCATTAATAATGCATACTTTAAAGGAGATAGGTTGCTGTCCAGTGAGCTAATTAAAAATGCCGAACCCCACAGATGAGAAGCATGGTTCTCATTCAGATGTCCGTTTGCTACCTGGACAGTCTGCAGGAAGCAAATGTGTCTAGTGAGCCAGACAGAAGGGAACAAAGTCTTTTTTAACCATGGGAAATCTGCCTTGGAAAGCAAATGGATCCATGTGACTCCACCAGGATGCCACAGCTTCAGCGGCCAGCCTGATGATAAGGCAGAATGCCATCAGAAAAACACGGTTCTTATTTAACGAGGAACTGGAAGTTTCATCATGTTGACCAGCCTGTGGCCGCGCAGTTCCTCCATCTCATCAGGGAAGGGATGTGCTGAACACGAGAATCAGGCATCTCTTCCTGGGGACTGGAGGACCTCACGGAGGAGCAATTTTCTGAGAAGTCAGCAGAGCTGAGAGCAGGACCAGACTTCAGCAAAGCACGCTGTGCAGCACAGCCACCCGCCACTGCTCCCTCCCTGAGGTCCTCGAAGATAACAACCACGAGAGGAAGGGAAGGAGAGGGGTGGAAAGATGGGGATTGGGAGAAGGTTCAACAAAGAAACAAAAATTTGGAAGCCAGGGGCTCTGGGAACAGTTCTGTGAGTGTGCTTGCTACGCAGACACAGGGACCCGAATTTGATTCCCAACACCCAGGGTGTGGTGTTAAACCTTGTAATCCCAGAGCTGGGGAGGAGACTGGGGGATTACTGGGACTCATTGTAGACAAAACTATTATGTGCCACACACCCCTCACATGTGTACCTGAACTTTTATGAACATCCTCCACAACACACACACACACACACACACACACACACACACACACACACACACAATCCCTAAGTGGTCACTAACCAAGCCTGCAAGTAGAGAAAGCTTAAGCTGAGGGCTGCCAGGGAGAACAGGTTGGCCAGCCTTGTGAGTCGACAGCTTGAGGGGCGCCATGCCAGACTGTGAGCTGAAAGTACAAGTGCTATCAAGAGCTGACATGGACCATTCTAGCCTGGAGCTAGGAGCTGGCTGGACACCCACAGTGATCCTCAGCAGTCTCCTGTGGAAGAATAATTTCACAGACTCTCTACATCAGACAAGGCCACTCTGCAACCATGGCAGATGAAGGTAAAAATAGACCCATGGCTGAGGGCATGAGACTGGCACAAAGAACACTGTTCACACCTGAAGTATAGCCTCTTTTCTGCTAATGACAGTGGCTTGGCTCTTTACTGTGTACAACTCTCGCCTTGCTTCTCCCTCAGTCACAGCGCCAGTCCCCCACTTCTCTGTCCCCCCGTCCAGAGAATTCAAGGGCAGTTCTCAGTCTTTCCTGATGCTTGCTAAGCCATCCACTCAACGCCACCATGTTGCTCTCCCTCAGTGTTCCTGGTGGCTTTTGACTAACGACCATCAAAGCTTCCTTAACAACTCCCAGGGGTGACAGGTAAAGCCATGGTCTAGATATAGCTCCCCAATGTTCATATGTCAACAAGTAGAACCCATAAATCTGCATGATGACTGCATTTGGAGTTGGAATTTTGGAGGAGATAATTAGCGTTAAATAAAGTCATGAGGGTGGGTTACATAATACGATTATTAATTTTATAAGAGGGTAATAAAAGGCAGTGGGATTGTGGTTAGGGGTAGAGGACCTGCTTAGCATGTGAAAGGCCCTATATTCAATCCTCGCCAAAGAGAGGGAGAGAGAGAGACAGAGACAGAGAGATAGAGAGAGAGATGAGAATGCATGATCTCTCTTCCTATGGATCCCACTTTCTCCCCAGAATCTGTTAACCTTGAAGATACAAGGAGAAAGACCACTGACCCAAATCATCATGACCAAATTAATCAAAGCAAGCAATTGATTAAAGTAAGATTTATTAATTGTGTACATGGGCTACCACCTCCTAAGGCAGGATTCAAGAGGCCAGCCTTGGACATGAGGAAGACAAGAAGTTTATAGCTCAGGGGTAGGGGGCTTCCAAATGGGGGATTTGAGGGCAAAATAGATGGAGTTACAGCAGTAGAACATCATAACAAGTTAATAACAACCACCTCCTAAAACAAAGACATGATTGCCAGGTGGTCATAACAAGGTAACCATAACAAGTAACCATAACAACCATTTGAAACAATAGTAAGGTTGCAAGATGGTTATAATAACGTTTGGAAACAAAGACATGGTTCTGTTTCCTGGAACAGGCAGTACAGAACTATTTATAGTTAAGGTTACAGGTGGGGCATAGCCCAATCCTTGAGAAACAGAAGTTTAATTATTAACAGGACTGGACCTAGTTTGTCTTTACTATAAGATAGCCCTTTAAGCTTAAGATGGAGGCAGGCTGGTTCATCAGGTCCCACTTCCTCTTTGTGGGTCTCACTTCCTCCCTGTGGATTCCATTTCTTCCTTGCGGATCCCACTTCTTCCCCAGGGTCTCACTTCCTCCCTGTGGATCCCACTTCTTCCCCCAGGGTCCCACTTCCTCTTTGTGGACCACACTTTCTTCTTGTGGATCCCACTTCCTCCTCAGGGTCCCACTTCCTCCCTGTGGATCCCACTTCCTCCCTGTGGATTCCATTTCCTCCTTGTGGATCCCACTTCCTCCCCAGGGTCCCACTTCCTCCCCAGTGTCCTACTTTCTCTCCATGGTCTCAGTCCTCCTAGGGCTCCACTTCCTCACTGTGGATCCCACTTCTTCCCCCGACCCCACCCCATCCCACACATTCCTCACTGTGTGCTACTCTCTGACACAAAGAACAGCCATTCTCCATGTGGAGCCCTCTGGCTTTAAATGTTTTGGTCTCCAGAACTGCGAGAAATAAAATCTCTTTGTGCATGACCCTGTCTTGGGAATTCTGTTTGGACAGCATTCAACAGACTGAGATAAGGTCCCTGTCACTGCTGAATGTCCTGAGAAAGAGGTCTGGGGAGGAGCAAGCCCTTCTCAGGAAGGGATACCTTCTTCAAAGCAAGGAGATTAAGCAGATGAGGACATAACAGGAAATTCCTAGATCCTTCTTCAGTTGGCTTGGAGAAAACCCCCAAGCCAGAGCTACATACCACACCCCTAGGTAAGTGTGAGGGAGCTCCCCTGAAGAACCCCCGACCTCACACCGTCCTCCCTACAGAACTCCTGTTCTCTCCCTCCTCCCCTCTGTCCTCTTTCCCTCCTTGAGACCTCCTCTACCTGGCCAGCTACGGGAAAGCCTGCCAACCCTGGCGGTCACCTGCAATGCTCCTCCGATGTCCCTCACTCTCAGTGAGTGGGCAGCCAAGCCCAGCTGACATTTGAGAGGACAGAGGTGAAGCAAAATAAACACAGGATTAACAGAAAAGACAGAGTCAATGGCAAGAAACAGAAAAGGGTCTAAAGTGGAATAAAATTCTCCAGGAAGGAATACACAGAATCCGGAAGCATGCATATACAGAGCTTGAGGCAACAGTGAAGTTGCTCTTATCCAGAGTCTGGTTTATGCAAGCCACAAAGTGTGACCATGGGCCACAGCCAGGGAAAAGAGACTGCCAGATGCACACTTGACCATAGGAGGGAATGGTCAGAACATTCTAGATGCACCTGCTGCTTTGTGCATGTGTTGCATGAAAGATCCCTGATGTTCCTTAAACATGTGTGTTGTTTATAGACTAGATATTATGAACTCCAGAATTTGCTTCAAAATGATCCTTTGGAGGGCAAGAGAGACGAGCTGGATTGTAGTCACAGTGTAGCTGTCAAAGGCGGGTGGGGCATAGAGAGCTTTATCCTTCTGGTAGATTGTGTAAAAAGCACATAAGCCACATGCACAAGGACTGAAGAAATCCAAGCCAAAGCTCCACCACGGAGCGAGGATGTGAACCCGAGAGAGGATGTGAACCCGAGCGAGGATGTGAACCCGAGCTTCTACTCCCAACCAAGAAGCCATCTCCAACTGGCAACTGCTTCCATGGGAAATTTTAGATTTCCTCAGTGGAGTCTCACTATGTGTAAGACTCAGGGGTCACCCTTAAACACTTAAGGGCAGGCTGTGTGCTTAGCCTTAGACAGCAGAATCAGAGGAGGCTAGGTAGGCTTTTTTCTTGTATTGCTTTGTTCAGGCACTTTTTTTTTTTTTAAATGTTACTGGTCTTCTGCTAGCATATGATGTTTTCTGATTTTTGTGTTTTTAGGAGGTGCGTGCACACATCTACGCGTCTTGTGTTTTTTCTTCTCTTTATTCTGTCTGTGCTTGCCTGCTTTCTATAGAGAAAAGGGGAGAAAGGGCACGGGGTCAGGTGGGTAAGGAAGTAGGGAGGAGCTAGAGGAAAAGAAACAGATTAGAATGTATTGTGTGAAAAACGTTTTTTTTTTTTTTCAGTAAAAATTAACTAATAAATATAAATTTTTAAAATGTTTAGGTAGCCCACTGGGGCCTGGAGCAGCTGAAAGGAAGATGCCCAGTGCTTGCCTTGGGAACCACTACAGAGCAAATGTGGTGTGACGGAGAGATGCGAAAGATGGGGTAATCACTGGGGAGACGGGAGAGCCAGCGAAGCTGGAACCAGAGACTTGGTGGCAGCGAGGAACAGGTAGATGGGAGAAGCCTGCACAACCACCTGAGACCATGTGACATCTGGGCCTGGGCTGCCACGGAGGACCATGTCTGGCTCTGTAGCTCGTCCACAGCTGGGATCTGTGCTGATATCTGTAGCACAAGTTGCCATGGAAGGCCGTCCAGATGTTCGTAGCCTGGGCTGCTGCCTGGCGCCATGATGATGTGATGGGGTGGGAGGCCTGAGACCAAACTGACCTGAGTGGCCTGTGCTGCCAAAAACAAAACCAATATTCTGGAAATACAACTTCATTTTATTCTACTTGTTTATATCATCAGCGTATGTCTTCATTACTGTTCTATTGCTTTGAAGAGGCACCATGACCAAGGCAGCTTATATAGAAGGAAGAACTTAGTTGGGGACTTGCTTATAGTTTGAGAGGGTGAGTCCATGACCGTCTTGGTGGGGAGTATGGCAGCAGGCAGGCAGGCCAGAGGCTGGAGAAGTAGCTGAGAGCTTACATCCTGATCTGCAGCAACAGGCAGAGAAGGACTGGGCCTGTTGTGGACTTTTAAAACCTCAAAGATACCTCAGTGGCATGCCTCCTCCAACAAGGCCACACCTCCTAATCCTTCTTGAACAGTTCCACTATCTGGGAACCAAACACTGAAATATATGAACATCATGGGGGCCATTCTCATTCAAACCTACATTATATGTATGCATGTGCATGCTCATGTGTATGTGTGTAAAGGCATTCATGTGCCATGGAACATGTGTGGGGTCAGTTATCTCCTTCCACCGTTGAGTTCCAGGCTTCAAGCTTGGGTACAAGCTCTAAACCATCTCATCAGCAATGGGAATCCACTGTGAACCCTAACACCTGTGCAAAATAACCTGCTAGGCTCATCCAAACCTGTCCTAGACCCTGAAGCCTGGAGGACATGAAGGCTGATGCCAAATGTCCAAGTCTGCCATTAGAAAAGAGAGCTTCAGAAAGCCTTTGAGATGTCACAACCGGAGCCAGGCTCAGAAAGCAAGAGGAAAGGGACAGTCCAGCTCTCTCACCTGTCTTCTGCTGTTTTCCTTACCTTTGCCATTCTGGGCTTCCTATCAATGGGACTGATTCAGCACTTAGGCAGTACCCCACTGGGTAGCTCAGCTGGGAGACCGAGGAATGAAACCAAGGCCTCTGCAACATCAGCATATGCTCTTAACCACTGAGCCACCTCTCCTGTGGGCTCAACAATGACCCTTGGGTAGGGAAGGAGGTAGTTCAGTTTGGTCCTGAGTAAACTCCAGGCTTCTCCCCACCCCTTTCTTCCCTCTGTCCCTCCCTATACTTTGTTTTAGAGTTGACAAAAAGGGTGGCATAGACCGATGACTCATAGAGCAAGCAACTCCATAAGGTCAATCAGCCCTGGAAGGGGGCATTTAAGGGCAGTCAGGTCTCAAGGTGTGTATCTGGGGGCAGGAGTGACAGCCACTTTTCTTCCTAAAGAATTACTGGGAGTAGTCTGGGCTAGCTGAGGAGCAGGCCAGCAAGCAGCACCAGCCCCTAGGGAATGCAGGGTAGAGCTGGGGCTGGCCTTTGACTCAAAGGAAAGAACAGAAAGGGATTGCTGTAAGCGAAGTGCAGAGTTGCTGACCTGCGACGCATAGAGGTGGGGAGGGTTCTGCTCCAAATGCAAGAGCTGGAGCTCTGAGCAGCTCCCCAGGGATGTAGTCTACAGATGGTGGCTTCTGAAACTTCCTCTGCAATGGTAATCTTGGAGGCAGAAGCCCTTCATCTAAGGCTGAGCCCTGAGACCCAGAGGCAGCTTGAAGCTGAGAGCTCTTTTTCTCAAACAGAAATCTTCCAAGTTACCCCACCCTTGGAGCAGAGCCCCAGCATTTCGTGTTTTTATGAGGCACACTGCTTTCAGCCTCTTTGAAGCACAGTGGGAAAATATTTTTTTCTGTCTCTATCTTAGAAAGCTTTTATAAACAAGGATTGTCACC
This sequence comes from Mus pahari, assembly GCF_900095145.1. NCBI lineage: Eukaryota > Metazoa > Chordata > Mammalia > Rodentia > Muridae > Mus > Mus pahari. The sequence goes on along the minus strand of NC_034604.1, from coordinate 19,978,267 downwards.
TAGCACACGGGCTTAGCTACTGACTCACGTAACGAAGGCTCGATGGAAGCGGGTGGCTAATGAAGAGCTACCTTCTAAAAATAGGTGATTATCAATGTTTGGCTCACCAGCTAAGGACTCCATTAAAGGGGGGGAGAGAGAGCATGACACCCGATCTTTGTAAAGCAGTGGGTTCCTTGTAACTCTAATGATGAGGGCAGGGAGTTGTGCTGGAGAGATGACTCAGCAGGTAAGAAGCTGTACCTGAGTTTGGATCCAAGCACCCACATGGAGGGACTGTTGCTGGGATCTGAGGAGATCTGTTGCCTTCTTCCAGCCTCCTCAGGCACCTGAAATCCACGGCAGACATTCCCCTCTTCCTCTCCCTCCCCCTCCCCCTCCCCCCTCTTCCCTCCCTTTCCCCTCTTCCCTCCCCTCCCCCTCTCCCTCTCCCCCACCCTCTTGCCTTTCCCCTCACACACACATATACATAAATAGCAATAAAATAAAATCTTAAGAAAGTAAAGACTGTAATGGGGCAGGTGCAGATGATAAGGATGCTTCCCACCAAGCCCGACTGTACTAGCCCAACTTGACACAGACTGGAGTTATCACAGAGAAAGGAGCTTCGGGTAAGGAAATGCCTCCATGAGATCTAGCTGTAAGGCATTTTCTCAATTAGTGATCAAGGATGGGAAGGCCCATTGTGGGTGGTACCATCTCTGGGCTGGTAGTCTTGGGTTCTATAAAAAAGCAAGCTTAGCAAGCCAGGGGAAACAAGCCAGTAAAGAACATCCCTCCATGGCCTCTGCATCAGCTCCTGCTTCCTGACCTGCTTGAGTTCCAGCCCTGACTTCCTTTGGTGATGAACAGCAATGTGGAAGTGTGAGCTGAATAAACCCTTTCCTCCCCAACTTGCTTCTTGGTCATGATGTTTGTGCAGAAATAGAAACCCTGACTAAGACAGTAACCTTCTTGATTCTGATCCCAGCAACCCACATGCTACCAGAGAGAAAGTTGTCCTCTGATCCCCATGAAGACATCTTCCCTGACCCCTCCTACATCTTAGGAATGCTTGCCCTCCTTCCCTCCCTCCCTCCCTCCCTCTTTACCTCCCTTCTCCCTACTCCCTTCTCCCTACTCCCTTCTCCCCTCTGACCCTCCCTCTTTCCCTCCTTCCCCCCCCCCCCCNCTCCTTTGGTCACCATTACAGCACTGAACTCTCTTTCCATCAGGCTTTGCTTGGTTTCCTTCCTCTTTATTTGCTGGAGCCTTGGAGCTCTCTCCCAGGTGCTAAAGACACAGGAGGAGCCTCACAGGCTCACAAGCTCCCCAGAACCCAGAATCACCTGGGCACAAGAGGTGTGACCAATATTTATTTTAACAATTCGTTGTTTTGTGGAGAGCTGTGTACAGGGAATGTATATGGACTGATTAAAACAGTGTCTGGGCTGTAAATTCTCACAGAAATAGAATATTTGCAAATCAAATAAACAAACCAAAATTCAACAGAAGGCATTTTGGACCCCATAGCAAATCCACTTAAAGCAGAGAATCCTTTTGTAATGGAAATTACAAATGGTCCATCTTCCTTCTCCTTCTCCTTCTCCTCCTCCTCCTCCTCTTCCTCTTCCTCTTCCTTGATGATCTTGAGTTCACAACCCTGGGAGAGTATATGCAAAATGTGTGTAAACAGATTTGCTATACTTTTTAAAGGATTCATATCATCCACTAGATTATCTTTTCTTAAGCACTGATTTGTATGTAAGTATGTATATATGTATGTATGTATGTATGTGTGTATGTATGTATTTATGTATGTATTATGTACTTTGCATTGTGTATGTAGGATTGCACTTTGACATTGTGGAGGTCAGAGAACAACTTCATGAGTTGGGTCTCTCTTCCCACCTGTGGGTTCTGGGGTCCAACTCATGTCAGACTAGGCTGCAAGCACCTTTACCCTGTGACCCATCTCAGCCTTCCCTGTTGGGTTCTTTATAAAACACACATATCTTACTTTTATTTATGGATGACTACATGAGTGTCTGTGCATGTGTGTACACAGGTGCAATGCATGCACAGATGACATTTAATTTTTAAAGAAACAAGAAACTGGAGAAAGAGATGGCCTCCTGGGAATCCTGGAAAAGATGAGGTTCAGAGTGTCACCGGTTTGGCAGAGATGAAGACATTCCAGGGAGACAGTATCCCTTACTTTGGCTATCAATCTACTGAAACAAGGAATAGACCCCCAAGAAACTGGGATTTCCCCCAGGAACCTCACACTAGGAGAAGAAAAAGCTTGAATCCTGGACCAGCCAGGCAGAGGCAAACGTCTCCTGAGAGGAGATTGGCTTTCTAGACCACTTTAAGGGGAGACAGTGGGGGTTAGCAGTGGGGACCACATCATGTCCTAGGCTGCTTAGCCAAGCTTCAGTCTGGGCCTCTACTTAAATCCTAATGTCACTTCAGAACATAAGGGGCTGTGCTGGACAGTTTTAGTCAGTTTGATACAAGCTAGAGTCACCTGAGAGAAGGAATCCTTAGTTAAGAAAATGTCTCCAGGGGCTGGTGAGATGGCTCAGCAGGTAAGAGCACCCGACTGCTCTTCCGAAGGTCCTGAGTTCAAATCCCAGCAACCACATGGTGGCTCACAACCATCCGTAACGAGATCTGGCGCCCTCTTCTGGAGTGTCTGAAGACAGCTACAGTGTACTTACATATAATAAATCAATAAATCTTTAAAAAAGAAAAAGAAAAAAAGAAAATGTCTCCATAAGATTGGGCTGTAGACAGTCCTGTAGGACATTTTCTTAATTAGCAATTGATGGAGGAGGCTCAGCCCATTGTGGGTGATGCCATCCATAGCAGTGGAGGCTTGTGTTCTATAAGACAGCAGGCTGAGCAAACCTTAGGGAGCAAGCCAGTAAGCAGCACTCCTCCATGGCCTGCCTCTGCATCAGCTCCTGCCTCCAGGGTCCTGCCCTGTTTGAGTTCCTGTCCTGACTTCCTTTAATGATGAACTGTGATGTGCAAGCATAAGTCAAATAACTGTTTGCTCCCCAACTTGCTTTGGCCATGGTGTTTCATCACAATAGTAGCCTTCACTAGGATGGGGCAGGATCTCCTTGTCTTTCTTTTCAACACAGCCACATTAAATAAATCTTTTTTTTTTTTTCTGCTGCTTGTCACTAAAATTAAATGTAAAACTAGCCCGCACAGAAAAGATTCTATTCTCTCCTTTACTACCTACGGTGAAATATGAAATTCCCTTAGTAAAGAAAATTTCCATTAGAGAAGCAACAAAAATTAGAATGCTACCACAGGACAATTTTTATCTGTATAATAAGACAATATTGATTATATATTATATATATAATATTATATATATACATATATATATATATATATATATATAGAGAGAGAGAGAGAGAGAGAGAGAGAGAAAGAGAGACAGAGACAGAGAGAGAGACAGAGACAGAGAGACAGAGAGACAGAGAGAGAGATTGATTTACTTTTTACATTTACTTATTTATTTAATGTGGAGTGTTTCTGTGTATACACATAATGCCACCATGTGAAATCTCACCATGTAGAAATATTGGTGCTATTGAAAGACCCCTGTTCCAGGGGATATCCTCGTTCCAGTCCCAGGATGAGACGACGCCCCAATAACTCGAGAGAAACCATTCTTGATGCAATATGCATGAGGTTTAATCAGGAAAAATCAACATGTTGAGGATGAGCTCATAGGAGATCGACCCCCAAGCAGTTTCAACTGTGGGCTTTTAAAGGAAAGAACATAAGGTGGTGGCGGGGGGACGGGGGATTCACAAAGAAAGTTGAGTTTACAGCTTTTCTCCTGCGGAGCTGTACGGCTCATTTATGGCATAGGGGTCATAAGCTATCTTTTGGTAAACATTCCTGGTCCCAAACACGGGAAGATGGGCGCCTGGCTGGGGCAACTGAGATAATTGCCTAGCTAGCTGTCAGGTGAAGGAACAGAAGACTCCCAGCTGGCCTTAGAGAACAAAGAGCTCTTTACTGGCCACATTTCTAATGATCTGAGGAACAGGTTGTGGGGAGTGTTAAAGCTGAGGCTCCAAACAGCTTTGGGGAGTGTTAAAGCTGGGGCTCCACACTATGATCTTGGACTTACACAACTGTGTAGTTAAGTAAACCTCTTTTCTTTATAAGACATCTAGACTCAGGCATTTTGTTGTAGCAACAGAAAATAGACCAGCCAAGGAAACTAAAGAGGTAGATGGAACAATTTTTTATCCCTTTTGCTATCCCATCTGGAGCTGACAGATATTCTACACATAGGGCTGTTGGGGAACAGAGAGGGGGACTCAGAATGCCTTAGGACAGATGAAGAAGTGCTAGGCTTCTTGGTGAGGAAAGTTGCAGTTTTGCCCTTTGTTAACAGTGTGTGTATAGTGGTAAACAGTGAATAAACAACTCTTCAAATTAAAGAAAAGGAGGCTACTGCCTTGTAAATGAATTCTGCCACTGTAACTTGTTTGGGGCATAAGCTCACTGAATACCATCAAATACCCTTACATCAGAGACACATTAGTGTGGATGACCTCATGGCATTGAGTGACGTGTCGTGCCATTCAGTAGTGACAATAGTGAGCTTTGGACATTCATGTTCTTTTGAATGTAACTTGTACTCCCAGGCTCAATCATTTACTCTGCAGTGATGACTGTTGAGGAAGTGGCTTGTAAAATGCCTGAAAATGTAAGAACCAGCCCTTGAGGGAGGTATGAACCAATCCCAGCAACCCTTAGAAGTCCAGGGTGGAGACCTGTTTCCAGCCCTGGCCACAGAAGAATCCCACAAGGCGAGGTGTGTTCCCATGGAGAGATGCTCGGAGGTAGGACAGGAAGGATAGCGGTCCAGGAAGCTACACGAGTTTTAACCAAAAAGAACCAAAAAAGGCCAATTAAGCCTTGCATTTGTGAGTGTCTCCTGAATTAGGATGTCCAGACTAAGACAACAGACAAAGTCAAAACTGAGCAGGGCCGCCCAGTTAGTCAGCGCTCTGAAGGCAGTGCTCTTGTGAAGTTCAGACAAGGAGATCAAGAAGCGATTTAAATGCAAATGTGTCATAGAACCCAGAGAAAGCCACACATCTCCAAATCGCTACCCGCCCGCCTTTCAGCAGCCTTTCTTCACAATAAGTTGTTACTTTTTCAATCTCTGAAAAGCCCTCTGTTGACTGGGGTGCAGTTGAGGTGATTTATCTGGGGTAGCAGAGGGTCTGAGGCAAGTTTTGGGCTCCTGGAGGGCAGGGCTGGAGCGAGTGCCCTGTGGTTGCAATTAGCACCCACCAGGGAGCCCTTGGGCCTAGGAAGCGCTGGAGGCTTCTGTGCATCCATGCTGCTTGTCTGGTCACAGTGTAGGGGAGAGGAACCCGACACAGGAACACAGGCACTCCCACCAGCGGGAGGCTCGGATTCTCTGACCTCACTGAGTTATCCATCCACAGCCTCTGACTCTGAGGCTACAGATTACCCCAGTCTGTTCCCCGGATTCATTTCAAAGCCCTGAGAACCCACAGAAAACTCAAAGAAACATCTGACTGATTCAAAGTGGATTGTGTCGGCAAATGAGCAAAGCCACCTAGCACAGTTCACCCGCTTGGATGGGGTCATAGGACCCAAGCAAGTGTGATGGGTTGAGATTTTAGAATCTGTTCCACGGGTGCTGTAGCTTGGGCTGAAATGTTCTCCAAAGGACTATGTGTTAAAGGCTTGGTTCCAGCTTGGCATTGTCAGCTTCGGATGGGATTGCTAGGACCAAAGGCTTATGGGAGGCTTTAAACGGTTGGGAGCTTGTGTCCTTAAAGGAAAGAACAGAGCCCCACTACCATATTTTTTTTTCCTTCCTGGGGTGTGGAGAGCAGTTTGCTCCATTGTGCAATACATCCTCTTTAAGAGTCCAAAAATCACTGAAGGAGGACCCAGACTCAGATAATATGCAAAAACAATGAGCATTTATTCTGCAGAAACAATCAGCATGCAGGGGTCAACCACTCTCTAAAATCGCAAACCCAGACAAAGACACCTTTTTATAGGGAACAGGGAGACTCTCCAGAAAGATCTGGTAATCTAAAAATCTCACTGGTGGGTGCTAGGGGATCGCAGGTGAGCAGTGGTCTACATTACTTTTTTTTTTTTTTTTTTTTTTTTTTTTTTTTTTTTTTGATTTTTTTTTTTTTTTTTTTTTTTTTTTTTGGCTTTTCTGGACAAATATTTGAAGTTATCTTTTTATTAAACTAATAAAATTTATTTTAAATATACAACTAAGCATTAACCTTTTTTAAGTCATCAAAACAATTTATAATAGTTAAATGCCTCTTAAATTTACATGATATCTTCTGAAGCTAAAAGTGATATCCACTCAACCAGTTTTTAAAATCTATTTTGAATATTAAACATGATAGAAGTAGGAAAAAAATCTCTTATGAAGTCCTCTATGAAAGGAAACTGTGACAAGCTCCTCATTAGACAGAAACCATTCCATCTCCAGGGAGAATACACAGTGTAACTGTGGCTTCATGGAATGAGTTTGGTAGTGTTCCTTCTGTTTCTATTTTGTGGAATAGTTTGAAGAGTATTGGAATTAGGTCTTCTGTGAAGGTCTGATAGAATCTTCACTAAACCCGTCTGGTCCTGGGCCTTTTTTTGGAGGGGGTTGGGGGAGACTATTAATAACTGCTTCTATTTCTTTAGTGGTCACAGGACAGGTTAGATGGTTTATCTGATCCTGTTTTAACTTTGGCACCTGGTATCTGTCTAAAAAAATGTCCATTTCATCCAGATTTTCCAATTTTTTTTTGAGTATAAACTTTTGTAGTAGGATCTGGTGAGCTTTTGAATTTCCGCCATTTCCATTGTTATGTCTCCCTTTTCATTTCTGATTTTGTTAATTTGTATACTGTCTCTGTGCCCTCTGGTTAGTCTGGCTAAGGGTTTATCTATCTTGTTGATTTTCTCAAAGAACCAGCTCCTGGTTTTGTTGATTCTTTGTATAGTTCTTTATGTTTCTATTTGGTTGATTTCAGTCCTGAGTTTGATTATTTCCTGCTGTCTACTCCTCTTGGGTGTATTTGCTTCTTTTTGTTCTAGAGCTTTCAGGTGTGCTGTCAAGCTGCTAGTGTAAGCTCTCTCCAGTTTCTTTTTGGAACAACTTAGAGTTTTCCTCTTACCACTGCTTTCATTGTGTCCCATAAGTTTTGGTATGATGTGTCTTCATTTTCATTAAATTCTAAAAAGTCTTTAATTTCTTTCTTTATTTCTTCCTTTACCAAGTTATCATTGAGTAGAGCATTATTCAGCTTCCATGTGGATGTGGGCTTTCTGTTGGTTTTGTTGCTATTGAAGACCAGCCTTAAGCCATGGAGATCTGATAGGATGCATGGGGTTATTTTAATCTTCTTGTATCTGTTGAGGCCTGTTTTGTGACCAATTATATGGTCAGTTTTGGAGAAGATACCATGAGGTGCTGAGAAGAAGGTATAATCTATTGCTTTAGGATGAAATATTCTATGAATATCTGTTAGAGCCATTTGGTTCATAACTTGTGTTAGTTTCAATGTGTCTCTGTTTAGTTTTTGTTTCCATGATCTGTCATTGGTGAGAGTGGGGTGTTGAAGTCTCCCACTATTATTGTGTGGGGTACAATGTGTGCTTTGAGCTTTAGTAAAGTTTCTTTTATGAATGTGGGTGCCCTTGCATTTGGAGCATAGATGTTCAGAATTGAAAGTTCATCTTGGTAGATTTTTCCTTTGACAAGGATGAAGTGTTCTTCCTTATCATTTTTGATTACTTTAGGTTGAAAGTTGATTTTATTTGATATTAGAATGGCTACTCCAGCTTGTTTCTTGGGACCATTTGCTTGGAAAATTGTTTTCCATCCTTTTACTCTGAGGTAGTGTCTGTCCTTGTCACTGAGTTGTATTTCCTATATGCAGCAAAATGCTGGGTCCTGTTTACATATCCAGTCTGTTAGTCTATGGTTTTTTTTATTGAGGAATTGAGTCCATTGATGTTAAGAGATATTAAGGAAAAGTGATTGTTACTTCCTGTTATTTTTGTTGTTACAGGTGGAATTATGTTTGTGTGGCTCTCTTCTTTTAGGTTTGTTGAAAGATTACTTTCTTGCTTTTTCTATCTAGGGTGTAGTTTCCCTCCTTGTGTTGGTGTTTTCCATCTATTATCCTTTGTAGGGCTGGATTTGTAGAACAATATTATATAAATTTGGTTTTATCATGGAATAGCTTGTTTTCTCTATCTATGGTAATTGAGAGTTTTGNTGGGTATAGTAGCCTGGACTGGCATTTGTGTCCTCTTAGGGTCTATATGACATCTGCCAAGGATCGTCTAAATTTCCTAATCTCTGATGAGAAGTCTGGTGTATTTCTGATAGGTCTGTTTTTATTTGTTACTTGACCTTTTTCCCTTACTGCTTTTAAAATTCTTTCTTTGTTCAGTGTATTTGGTGTTTGGATTATTATGTGACAGAAGGAATTCCTTTTCTGGTCCAGTCTATTTAGAGTTCTCTAGGCCTCTTGTATGTTCATGGGCATCTCTTTCTTTAGGTTAGGGAGGTTTTCTTCTATAATTTTGTTGAAGATATTTACTGACCCTTAAAGTTGGGAATCTTCACTCTCTTCTATACCTATTATCCTTAGGTTTGGTCTTCTCATTGTGTCCTGGGTTTCCTGGATGTTTTGGGTTAGGAGTTTTTTGCATTTTGCATTTTCTTTACTATTGTGTAAATTGTTTTCTATGGCATCTTCTGCACCTGAGATTCTCTCTTCTATCTCTTGTATTCTGTTGGTGATGCTTGCATCTATGACTCCTTATCTCTTTCCTAGATTTTCTAACTCCAGGGTTGTCTCCCTTTGTGATTTCTTTATTGTTTCTAGTTCCATTTTTAGATCTTGGATGTTTTTGTTCATTTCCTTTGCCTGTTTGATTGTGCTTTCCTGTAATTCATTAAGGGATTTTTGTGTTTCCTCTTTAAGGGCTTCTACCTGTTTACCTGTGTTCTCCTTATTTATGTCCTTCTTAAAGTCCTTTATCATCACCATGAGAAGTGATTTTAGATCTGAATCTTGCTTTTCTAGTGTGATGGTGTATCCAGGACTTTTTATGGTAGAATTGGGTTTTGATGATGCCAAATAACCTTGGTTTCTGTTGCTTATGTTCTTATGCTTGCCTCCGGCCATCTGGTTATCTCTAGTGCTATCTGCCCTCACTATATCTGACTGGAGCCTGTCCTTCCTGTGATCCTNNTTGNGNCAGAACTCCTCAGAGTCCAGCTGTCTCTATGATCCTGTGATTCTGTGATCCTTTGTTCCTAAAATCCTGGGTGTTTCAGAGCTCCTGAGAGTCAAGCTGCCTCTGGAACCCTGAGATCCTGGTGTAATCAAGCTCCTGGGATCCTGGGATCCTGGGATCAGAGAATAACTTGCAGGAATTCTCTACACTAAAACATACAGACTACCTCATGACGAGGATACAGAAAATATTCATTGGACCAGAAAGATGACTCAGTGACCCCACCTAAGGTCAGGAAATAGACTGCACTACCAGCCCCACCCAGAAAATATTGGAGGATGATGACACAGACACACAGTTATTCAATTTGAATTTGCCTTATTGGCTCAATTGCTGAGCATTATTAATTTCCCAAGGCTAGCTAGTGTGCCCTCCCCAGTACTCTTAGCTGAGCCCTCTAAATCTGTCCCAAACTTTAGTTGCTCAGTTACCTTCAGTCCCAGTTCAACATCCCCAACCTCCTGCCTGGAGAAGCAGCCAAAGGTCTCACATGGCTGGTCAACTTTTGTCCCTCCAAAGCATCTCTGTTCGCCTTCCTGTGGCAGCCGAGAAGTCCTGCCTACTCCTTCCACCCAGCAACTGGCCCACGGCATCTTTACTGACCAATCAAGAACCAGGTGGGGAGCAGGATCTTAGCATCGGAACCACCCCTACACTGCTAGGAGAGCATGAAGACATGAAATTTGACTCCTAGCACCCATGTACTGGTTCAAATAATAATGGCCCCAATAAATCTCATATTATTTGAATAAATAGTCACCAAGGAGTTGCGTTTGAAGGGATTAGAATGATTGGGAGGCGTGGGCTTGTTGGAGAAAGTGCATCACTGGGGGGTGGGCTTTGAGGTTTCAAAAGCCCATGCCAGGCCCAGGCTCTGCCTCTCTGCCTGGAATCAGGGTGTAAAGCTCTCGGCTACTGCTCCAGCACCTGCCAGCATCTGCCATGCTCCCTGCCATGATGATAAAGGACCAAACCTCTGAAACCGTAAGCCAGCCCCAATTAAATGCTTTTTTTAAAAATTGTGTTGGTCATGGTGTCTCTTCACAGCAATAGAACAGTGACTAAGACTACCTACTTAAAAGAACATGGTGCTGCTCATCTTGAACCTCAGCAATAGAGTAGTGCAGAAAGACAGTTTCCCACACCTTATAGGTAGGCCAATCTGGATGAATTTGTGGGCTCCAGGTTTAGTTGGAGACCCTGTCTCAAAAAATAATAATAATGTATCAAGGAAGACACCCAATGCTGACCTTTACATGCACACAAGTGTACAGATGCACACATTCGTAGAAATATGCTCATATGCCACAGATATACGCACAGATAGAAAAAATACTCAAGAACTCCGGTGGATATGATCAAATTATACTATATTTATGTGTAAAAATGTCATAGTGAAACCCATACAGTAGACCCATGTTAATAAAATGTAGAGCAATGAGGAAATACTAATAAATTTTTTAAACATCAAAATTTGTAAATGAGCGCTACAAGGTTACAGAATACAAGATTGACATACAAAACCCAACTGTATCCCTGTATACCTCTGCCTTAGTTAGGGTCTTATTGCTGTGAAGAGACACCGTGACCATGGCAACTCTTGCAAAAGAAAACATTTAACTGGGACTGGCTTACAGTTTCAGAAATTTATGTAGGGAGTGGTTCTGATGCTAAGGTCCTGTTTCCCGATTGGTTCTTGATCTGTCAGAAAAGAAAGCCAGGGGCCAATTGCTGAGCAGATGGAATGGGCAAGACTTCTGGGTCCCTGGGGGAGAGAGGCAGATGCAAGGAAGAAGGAGTTCGCCATGCTTTGGGGAGAGGAGAACTAGGCAACCATGTGAGATCTCAAAATGGGGTGGCCACACGAGCCGCTCCTATGGGTGGGTGGTCAGGGGAGTTTAGCAACTGAAGTTTAGGGAAGGTGGGAGAGACAGAGATAAGAAATTGGTAAGGGCACATTTTTCCAGGTGGGAGATACCAGTGCCTAGTAATTGTGCCAAGAAGACAAGTTGAAAAGGAACAACTGTGTGTCTGTGTCTTTTATCTGAGGATTCAAGGGAAGCTGGGGGGGGGGGGCTGGTAGCATGTTTTACTTCCCAGAACAAAGGTGGGTAGAGCAAAACTAAACACTGTAGTTCAGTTCAATACCATGGTGGAACAGATGGCAGTATTCAGACAGGCAGGGTGCTGGAGAAGAAGCTGAGAGTTCCACATCTTGATCTGCAGGCACCAGAAGTAGACTGTGTGCCACAGTAGGCATAGCTTGAGCATAGGAGACTAAAATGGAAATTTCTGTTTTCTTTAGAAATTCAATTATGTCATATGATGTTGCTGGGACAGCCAGGTGAAAGGATGTTTTGATGAAGCAGACACTTGAAAGAGTACATGATGCTCAGAAAGAATTTAAATATGACTCCACAGACAGTGGGAGGAGGCTCTGGCATCGGTTCCTCTTGCTCTGCCTCGCTAGTCTTCACTCATGACGCCCTTGTATTGGTTCACCTTACGTGGAATTATTGATCTTCACTTTTCATGCCTTCATTAAGAGTAAGTCACCAAAGAACTTCTCATGAGAGTCTCGAGGCTTCTTACTGCTTCTGCTGACTCAGGCTTATTGGTGGAGCCTCACAGTTTCTTCTGGATTGAACTGCCACTGTTGATTTGTGAGTAGTGGTTGCCAAGTGGACTGGACTGCAGATCCTGATTCATACTGGTGTTCTGCTAGAGGACTGGACTGCTGGTATCCTGACAAGGAAGACTGAAGTCACTCCAAAGAACTATTTCTAAACAGGTCCACATCCCCCTTTGTCCTTTTAACCTTTCTTTTCCAATACCTCTGGTGGGTGGTGGGCTAGAAGGGAGGTTGAAGCACTTACAAACCTTTATTTAAGTAGATTTTGAAAAATATAAGCCTACAAGAGACCTCAGTGCCCACCCCCACAGTGACACACTCCTTCCAACAAGGCCACACCTACTCCAACCTCCTAACAGTGCCACTCCCCATGGGCCAAACATTCAACACATGAGTCTAATGGGGCCAAACCTATTCAAACCACCACAGCTTGCAATCCAAAAATAAAATTAAGAAAGCCATTATACTTACACTGTAAGAGAGAGAATGCTCTTTGGAAGCTCAATAATTTATTCTATGAAGCATTCTCTCTCTTACAGGGACTGAGGAATTGCTGTGACAGGCCTAACCATGCTGCTTATTGGGGGGAGTGCAGACTTTGGGATTTTGGATTAGAAAAATAGTTGAATATTTAAGTAGGGCTTAATGGGCCATCCTAGTAGTAGCATAGAAGATAGTAATGCTGAGAGCAATATGGACAATGGATGCCCAGCTCAAGAAGTTTCAGAGGTGAACAATGTTAACAACTGGCCTAAAGACCATTCTGGTGATTTTGGCAAAGAATGTGGCTGGTTTTTGTCTGTCCTTATTCTAAGAATCTGCAGGAGGCTGAATTGGAGTGTTTTGGACTAACATCATTGGCAGAGATTTCATGACAGCCATTGACTGAATCTCATGGTTATTATCACTCTTGAGCAGGTCTACAGCTTAAAAAGCAAGGGAGGGGGAAAAAGACATACAAAACATGCAGTTTGAGGAGAAAAAGAGCACCAGGGAATTTAGTGTTGGCTCCTTGGTTTGTGCTGAAAGCCATGAGGAGAAATGAAATAAAGGGAGTGGTACCCTCGGAGTGATACCCCACCCTGCTAGCCCTGCAATGTGGAGAAAAGCAGGTCTAAGGCATTATCTGTTCCTAATGAACAACGACAACAAAGGCAATTGTAAGTGAGCATAATTCCAGGATGGGGTCGCACTCCATCCTAAGCAAACTGAACTTGGCATCTTTGGCCATGTGATGCTGGAATCAAGAGTCCAGAGGATGTAGGTATAAAGGGGTTGTGGGATTTTCCTTTGCAGATGAGGAAAGCCATGTGGCAGGGAAGTCCCTGCATAGCGTCCTGGAAAGGCCATTGTGTGAAAGTGAAGGTGGAGCCTGGATTGCCTTGAAGACCACAAGGTGTTAGAGATCCCAGAGCCCTGGGACAGCTGCTGAGGAGAGCTCCATATGGGGGTGGTGGCTGTGGTGGTTTGTAGGTTCCCCCCCCCCATAGATTCATGTGTTTGAATGCTTGGCCATGGTGAGTGGCACTCTTAGGAAGTGTGGCCTCACTGGAGGAGGTATAGCCTTGATAGAGAAAGTGTGTCACATGGGGGCCGGGCTTTGAGGTCTTCTATGCTACATCCAGTGTGGAATAAATCTAGTCTTCTTCTGTTACCTTCAGATCAAGATGTAGAACTCTCAGCTTCTCCAGTACCATGTCTGCCTGCATGCTGCCATGCTTCCCACCATGATGATAATGGACTAAACTGTAACTATCAGCCAGCCCCAGTTAAATGTTTTGTTTTATAACAATTGCCATGGTCATGGTTTCTCTTTACAGCAACGGAAACACTAAGTCAGGGTGAAACCTACCCAAGAGAAAACACTGTTGCAGTTGGCAAAGCTGAAAGGGCAGTGCTATATAAAGGTCCTTTTACATCTGCCATAGAGATACAGGATTTGGATTTTGCCCTGTTAGGGTTTAGTCTGCTTTGGTTCAGTATTTCCTCATTATGCCTCCTTTTGGAATAATAATGTATATTGTGTGCCATTCTGTGTTGGAAGTATGTAATTTGCTTTTTGATTTTACAAGGGATTCAGGATTTCAAGATTGTGTTGAGTCTCAGAAGAGACTTTGGACTTTTAAACAGAGTTGAGATTGAAGGACTATGGACTTCTGAAGTTGGACCTTTTTTTCTTATGTCTACGAACCATAGAAGTGGGGGCCAGGAAGTGGAATGTGGTAGTTTGAATGAGAATGGCCACCATAGGCTTACGTACTTGAACAATTGGTCAGTAGTTGGTGGAGTTGTTTGGAAAGGATTAAGGTGTGTGGCCTTATTGAAAGAGGTATTGGAGGTGTATCACTGGGGTGAACTTTGAGGTTTCATGCCAAAACCAGTCTCTCTCATTCTTCCTCTAACTTAATAAGATGTAAGTTCTCAGTTCCTGCTCCAATACCATGTCTGCCTACTGCTGTGTTCCTTCCCCGTGAGGACAGTGGACTCACCCTCTGAGACTGTGAGCAAGCCCTAATTAAAGCCTTTTTATATAAGTTGCATTAGTCAGAGTGTCTCTTCACCCCAAAAGTAAATTTATAGTAGTTTGAAAGGAGAAAACTCACAAATTAATTACTGCAAGAGGGACCCTGTGAAGAATAACATTTCCCTAAAGTCCCCTTAGACCAAGAAGTTACATAGCCTCTCCATTTGGGAGAATGGGGCAGGATGTAGGCAACATGGAAGTCGCTTAGTTGAGGGAAATGTTCATGGCTGCTGAAAGGATGAGCAATGGTAGGGTGTGAAAATAATCTGAGTCGATGTGGTTCATACTACAGTCTATGCGGTTCATCTTTCCTGCGTGATTTGATTCCTAAGAAGAGACTCATGACAATTGCATTCATTTTTTGGAGGCTCTGTCATCAGGCAGATGAAGGAACATCAGAGGAAGCTCCATACTGCGCTTTAGGGAAACATAAGGAAGAGGTAGAAGGTGGGGGAGTCAGGAAGAGCTTGCTTCTGGAGCACAAAGTACTCAGTGTGACAAAGGGATAGACATTGGCCCACTGTTTCCTCAGCTCCCCGATAGCAAGAAATAGGAATAAGTTTAAAGAAATGTAAGACTTAGATGCTAAAACTGACAAACCTTGCTGGAAGAAATTAAAGACTGAATAAGTGAACCGGCCTATGGTACTGAGTTGGAAGACCATCCTTTTCCAGGGGAGAGCCACTTTAGATCAGGGTCAGGTGGCTCTGTCCAGCAGAGCTGAGAGGGTAGTGGAGACTTCTCTTTTGCTGGCAGAGCCACCGCCGAGTCGCCGGAAGTAGGAGCTAGTCTAACAGCCTTTGAAGAACTGTGTTAGTAACCTACTTCTGTTAGCCTGGCCCCGGCTCCTGACAGCTCCACAGCCTCCTAAAGTCACCACCTGCTGGGGAAATGTGTTCACAATATGAACCTCTCGGTAGTGGTTCAGATTCAAGCCATAACATTCCGGGACACCAAAGGCTCATGGCATTCTCATGATACAAAACACATTTAGTCCAACTTCCAGATTCCTCAAAGGCTTTCAACAGTGCCAACACTGCTCAAAATCCCCACTCTCCTCTGAGACTCAGGCACACTCTTAGCTGTGAGCTCTTGTGTACTAGTCAGGGTTCTCTAGAGTAACAGAATGTATAGCGTGAATATACATAATGTATTAGAATCATGTACAGGCTAACGTCCAACTAATCCAACAATGGTGGACTATGAACAGAATGGCCAGAAATCCAGCAGTTCTTCAGTCCATAGGCTGGATGTCTCAGCTGGTCTGAAATCCCAAAGAAGTTGGCTCTAATGCTAGTGAAGGAATGGACTGGTGGGGAAGGCTCCTTTTTCCATGCCCTTCAGTGGGGGGGGGCGGGGGGGGCGGGGGTGAGCTGTGATAGGCAGCCTGGTCCCTGGTTGAGCTCAGGCTTAGAACCCCGGTGACCCAGCAGGTGACTGTCAACTGCAAGAGATGTGGGGTGTTCAGCCACCACCCCCCTGGCCTCCCTGCTCACACTTGCTCCCCTTTGCATAAACTCTCGAATCTGGCTGGGCCAGAGATCTCTGTGGAAAGCCTCCGATACACAGGCCCACACCCTTCTATAGGCTTCCAGCAGAAGTGTAAAGTTGTGTCTTCCAGTCTCGAGATCTGGATCAAAACATTGTGTCCTCCTCCTTCAGAGGTTCAGACTAGAAGTAGATTCGCCCACTTCAAACCAAGCAAAAATAATCTCTCACAGGCGTGCCCTCCCTTTCTGGATTGTAGTTCATTTCAGATGTAGTCAAGTTGACAACCAAAAATAGCCCTCACACTTTTTAAAATACTTAAAGCAAGTTACACATTTCTAATACAATGACACATAGCCCACACCCCTCCCCTAGGACAGCAAGAAAAGACGGGGTCAAAGGGAAAATAGTAACTCTGATAGTTCCATATCTGGCATCCAGGGTGTAGGGTGGTGTAGGGCGGTGTAGGGCGGTGTAGGGTGGTGTAGGGCGGTGTAGGGTGGTGTAGGGCGGTGTAGGGCGGTGTAGGGTGGTGTAGGGTGATGTAGGGTGGTTGGTATAGGGTGTTGTAGGGTGGTGTAGGGTGGGGTAAGGTGGCACCATCTGAGCTTCAGTGAGCTTGGTGAGGTCTCTCTGTGTGTCATGCACATGGGCTCTACCTTTGGGCTGGCTCAATAACTGCAGCTTTCCTGAGCATGCTTCTAATATCTCCAACCTCCTGTGGTCTCCACTGCAACACAAGTTTCACCTTAGCCTTGCAGAAAGTCCACTTAGCTGCAGGGAATCTTGAGTTTGTCATGGCTTGTCTGTCTCATGTCCGTTTCCTTCTTTCTTTCCTTAGGCTTCTTTTATTTTATTTTAAATAGACGAGTGTTTGCCTGCCTGCATGTATGTGCACCACCTGTGTACCTGGTGTCTGTGGAGGTCAGCAGAGGGCATTTTATCTCTTGGAACTGGAATTATAGATGGTTGTATGCCACTGTATGGGTGCATGGAACCTGGGTTCTCTGAGTAGCCAGTGGTCTTAACCACTGAGCCATCTATCCAGAGCCCCCTGTGTGAATCTTTTTCATCCCCCGATCCCAAACTGTTGTCTATTCTTATTATTTTTCCTTTTCCAGAATCATAGAATATTACTTGACAATATTTTAATATTAAAGACTGCCAGAGGCCAACCCTGGCAGTTCTTTCTTGGTTCTCTCACGAAGTAAGCTGAGGGTGAAGTGTTGGCAGGGGCAAGACTTGGTCTCGTGAGATACTTAGGGTTTCTATAATAAAACATTTACCTGTCTTAAGTCTAAGTTACTTTGCAGTGGTAGCTGACCTTCCTGAGTTCCTCTGAGGCCAGAAATTGCAGTCTCTGGCGTTTGGCACCTCAAAGTAAAACAGCAGGGGATTAAGTAAAAGGAATTATTGCTGGTGTCCTTTCTCTGGTGAATCAGGAGAAACATCTTTGGCTATGCTGGTTAAGTTGTGAACAAGAAAGGAAGGAAAGGAAAAGAATTATAATTCTTTAAACAGATAAATATGCACAGACACATACACATTCAGACATTCACACACCCACACACTGGCCGGGCCGACCGACTTTTACAATCAACTCCACAAGTATTCATGCATGCTTACACATATATACATATGCCTATGCACAAACATACAGACAATCAGACATACACATCTGGATGGATAGATGGATGGATGGATGGGTGGATGGATAGATGGATGGATGGATGGATGGGGCAGCACTCCCCAAGTCAAACCATTCAACCAATAACTATTTCTTTCCTTTGGTATTTTTATACCTTCTTAGACAAAAAGTTCTTTAGTAAAGTACCTCAGAGATCAAATGTTACATAGAATAGGAGTTATAGAAGGATGTTGTTATTAGGTTCAAAGCAGAGTTTTAGTATAATATGTTCATTATAAGTTCAAAGCAATGGCTTTTACATGTCCTTGCCTTATCATAGTGCACACCTGTGACTTTACCCTTGGACCTAACTGTTTTCCCTTGAAAACAAAATTGTCCCAAGTCTATTTCCTTTTTTAGTGTGATTATGAAAGCTCACTGTTTTTCTTATTATGTAGCCTTTACTTACCATTCTGAGGAGTGGGCACATTCTATTTTTGATTCTAACTTCATTACATCTTTCTATCAACTAAGAGCATCTCTATAAACTTTCTTCTTAAACTTATTTGAATCAAATAAAAAATTGTATAGAATCATTATCTACTTGTCTATATACCATAGCTAGAAGATAGTATATCTTTGTAGTTCTGAGGAAATCTACTCAAAAGGATGGGTCAATACCTTATGATTGTTATTTTTAATGTTTGTATTGGTTATTTTATTTATTTACATTTCAAACATTATCCCCCTCCCAGTCCCCCTCTGAAAACCCCTTATTCCACCCCTCCCCCCTGCTTCTATGAGGATGTTCTCCCCCACGCAGCCTCTCCCTCCTTACCACCCTAGCATCCCCCTACACTGGGGCATCGAGCCTTCACAGGATCAAGGGCCTCCCTCCCATTGATGCCAGATAAGGCAAATCCATCGTAGGTTTTAGTCCATGGCAGAACCATCTACGGAAGATCACCTGCTGGTTTTTAGCTTCTACTAGATGGCTCTTGGCAAAAGACATTTCCAGAACGTGAGCATATGGTGTAGTGATACAACAGAAAGCTGTTCAACAGCAGAAGAAGATAAAGTTCATCCTGACACACATGGCAACACAGAGAAACACCGAAAATCTCATGGTTAGTGAAGAAAAATGGACTTCACACACATCACGATTCCACTCATATGAAAAGCCTGAAATGGTCAAGTCCATGGACAAAGTGTGTTAGCAGCCACACAGGATGAGAACTGGCAGGGAAATGGGGATGACTAATACTGGGTACCAGGTATCTCTGTGGAGTAATGAAACATTCTAAAATTCATCATAGAGACAGTTGTACAAGTCTGAATCCATAAAGAATTATGAAGTATATTCATTGTATGTCTGTGAATCTTGTAGCATGTGAGCTATCTCACATTGACATACTGCAACATGGTGAATGCATCAGAGGTTGGGATCTTAAAAATATAGTTTTAGATCACAAACGCAGTGCTTAAAGTGATCATAGTAATCTGCATGATGTCTTTATTCTAGAGAGCTTGATGGTTTGTGGCTTTCGAGGTTTAGTATTTTACTACTCTCTTAGCGTCTATGGGGTCTGGTGCTGTTGGATTCCTTTTATTGTCCCTGATTTAGCAACTTATTCTTTTTAAAAAATGTTATGAGTCTACTCAGAGATACCCCAATTTTATTAATCGGTTGTTTCCACAAATTTTAAACATTTTTCTGTTTTTAATTTCACTGAAGTAACTGCTTGGCTCATTTTTACAATGTGTGTGCATGTGTAAATGTAGGTGTGGACAGAAACCAGAACTTTCTAACATCAGCTTTCTTCCACAACCAGCCTCTGGGATCTGCCTGAATCCACCTCCCCAGATACAGGCCTTACCATCACCTCCCCAGGTGCAGGCTGCACCATCACCTCCCCAGGTGCAGGCTGTACCATCACCTCCCCAGATGCAGGCTGCACCATCACCTCCCCAGGTGCAGGCTGCACCATCACCTCCCCAGGTGCAGGCTGCACCATCACCTCCCCAGGTGCAGGCTGNTGCAGGCTGCACCATCACCTCCCCAGGTGCAGGCTGCACCATCACCTCCCCAGGTGCAGGCTGCACCATCACCTCCCCAGGTGCAGGCTGTACCATCACCTCCCCAGGTGCAGGCTGTACCATCACCTCCCCAGGTGCAGGCCGCACCATCACCTCCCCAGATGCAGGCTATACCATCACCTCCCCAGGTGCAGGCCGCACCATCACCTCCTCAGCTCTGAGTGCTGGGATTAAACGTGTATGCTGCTCTTATCACTTACATTAGAAATTCTTCTGAAAGGTGTTGTATTTTTGCCTGTAACAGCTATTCATGAAGGAAGGACTTGTCATACCTACCGAGCCACTCGGTATTTCATAGCACTCCACATGTCCACACCTCTCCGAGGTCCCTGAATACCCCAGAGGGTCTAGAAATGACATTGAACCACAGCAAAAAGTCCCTTCGAAAGGCTGCTACACTCTTTCCTGGTGTACCCACTCCACCTGCTGGACAAAGTTCCCAAACACTTAAAAAAAAATTGTAATGTTAAGGATTCTGTTACTACCATCCCACCCCACCCCCTAGAAATTTTATTGGCCTTTTGGATAAAATCTATTAGCCAGGAAGAACTGTCCCAGCACAGGTCAGCACATGGCCTCCTTTTTGCTGATGTTCATGTGGCCTCAATGCAGCCTGCCATGTGCTTCTTATCTATGATGCTGAAGTCTGGCCTACCCAGTACCACATGGAAGTCCAGGCCACAGATCCCAGAGCCCACCCCCAGTGACTTACTTTCTCCAGTAATGCTGAGCCACCTGAACCTCTCCAATAGCATCTCTAACTGAGGACCAGGGGTTTATATGTTTGAGACTATGGGGAACACTTCTCATTCAAATGGCCATGGAATAGGAAGAGGGGCTCTGGGCAGTGGTACCCACCTCCAGGTTCCTGCCTGGAGTTCCTGCTTTGGCTTCTCACAGATCAACCCATCCTCCCGTGCAGCCTTTAGTCACAATATTTTATATCACAGTAACCAAGAAGAAAGTGTAAGTTACCAGGATGGGCCTTAGATTCTGGCCAGAGCTGCCCTTCTCAGTCAATGACCATGTTGCGTGCTCCTGCCCCTGTGGCTCCATCCCGATGCACTTCAGCCCCCTGGCCCAGATGAACCTTCCCTTCCTTAAAGTGATTTCTCACACATTTGTCTCAGTGATGAGAAAAGTGTCTGATACTAAGTGTCTTGAGCCCAGGCAGGAGGATCCTATGAAACAGGAATGGTCTACTCAGGGCTGGGGCCTTGTGGGTAAAGCTCTTGTTTGAATGCCCAGGTCTCACATAAAGCCAGACACAGTAGTGTGCACACCCGTAGTCCCACTATCCTAGATCAAAATGGTAAGAGGACACAGGAAAAGCCTCAGGCTTGTCACCCAGCCTGGTGTGCACGGTGAAGAACAAGGGACTCAAACAAGGTGGAAGGCAGAGACTGACATGAAGGGTGACATCTGACATTGACAGATAGACTGTTGTGCCAGCTCTCTCTCTCTCTCTCTCTCTCTCTCTCTCTCTCTCTCTCTCTCTCACACACACACACACACACACACACACACACCATAAATATACACATAGAAGAAAACAGAGCTGGTGATGAGCTATTTAAAATCTTCACTCCCCACCCCGCCATGTTCCTGTTTCCACCTGAGTCCTCACTGCATTCTCTCCCAGCATGCCGCCCGGGGTCTGCAATAGTGATTAATGCAGTAGCGGACACTTACTTCATGTCACCTAGAACAGGAGCCAGAAGGACCGACAGGACAGTTGGGAAACAGAAGAGGCTGAAAATGGACAGCTCCCCAAAGCTCCACTCCATCCTCTGGTTCTGATTTCTGACTTTTTATCTCGACATCGCCCAGAAATTTCAATGCAATTAACTAGGCTACTTACCGTGGAGCTGCTCGGTGACAGGCATCACAAACAGGACTGTTACAATGGCAGATGAACTGTGGGTAGCTCACCCTCCCTCCTGTAACCTGTGTAGATGAAACCTTTAGATGAACACTTTCTCTTCACTGGTACTCTCTCCATCTGGATAACGCACCTAACACATCTTCCTTTCAAGCCCCAGAGAGACTGCTCCATAGGTAAAGGCTTACCCACTCGAGCCAGACAACTACATGTGATCCCCAGAAACTGTGGTGGCAGGATAGAGCCTCTTCTGAAAGTTGTCTTCTGACTTCCACGTGTGCTTCACGCGACACGTGTGCCTGCATCACATGAACATACATGCAATGGGGGGAAAATTAAAGTTTTCATGGGTCAGCTAGGTGACTCATGCTTCCCAAACCCTCCAGCCCAAACTGGATCTCCAGAAGTCACATCAGGGTGGAAGGAGAGGTCCAACTCCATAAAGTTGTCCTCTGACCTCTACACATGCGCAGTGACATGGTACGTGCAGACACACATATATGCACACAATAGTAATGACAACAATAATAATACTGTTAATGAGAAATATAAAAATGAAAGGACTACGCTTTTAAGGACTGAATTCTGCCAACAAGGAAAACAAGTCTGCCAGTACATAGGTTCCTTAGTGCCTAGAGTCGTCTGTGGGTTAAGTAGCTTCGAGCTGCCCAGTCTCACACACAGCCGCCCTAAGTATCCGATGAATTCCTCTCTGTCCTTGATAGTTTTTTCTTCTCCTCTTTTTCTTTTTCTAAATTGTCAATTTGACACAGCCTAGAGTTGTCTGGGAAGAAGGCAAGTCAGTTAAAGAATTGCCTCCATCAGATTGGCCTGTGACCAAGTCTGTGAGAGACTGCCTAGATGGATCACTGAAATGATCCACCCACTCTAGC
Source organism: Mus pahari (assembly GCF_900095145.1). Lineage (NCBI taxonomy): Eukaryota > Metazoa > Chordata > Mammalia > Rodentia > Muridae > Mus > Mus pahari. The sequence continues at coordinate 19,955,788 of NC_034604.1, read as the reverse complement.
CGACACCATCTCTGGGCTGGATGAGGAAGCCGCCTGGGCAGAGCACTGCTGCTTTTTCAGAGGACTTGAGTTTCATTCCCAGTATCCACACGGAGGCTCACAACTGACTGTAACCCCAGGCGTGGGGGATCCAATGGCCTTGCAGGCATGTGGTTTATAGACGCGCTCGGAGGCAGAACATCCATCTACATAAAATAAATTTAAATTTAAAACAGAAAGCTACCTGAACAAGCCGGAGTTTGAGCGGGTGAGTGGTGTTCCTCCACGGGTCCAGCCTCCAGGTTCCTGCCTTGAGTTCCTGTCCCAGCTTCCTTCAAACGAACCCTGACCTGCCATGTTGTGTGTAAGTCATGGTGTTTATATCACAGTAAAGAGAAAGAGAGGAGGACGCCTGTATGTGCGTGACTCTTGTCAAGTGTGCCTTGTCCTGTTTAATCAATAAACTTGCTAACGAGTCACTTTCACTCATTCTGGAGCTCTTGCCCTAAGTCTCACTCCCTTCCCTGTGGAGACTGAGGGGAGTTCCCTTCCTGCTCCCGGTGACAGAACCAACTTCAGTAAGAGGACAGGAGAGACGGGTGCACTGTGCTAGCTACAGCCGCAGGCTAAGCGCAGAGCCGAGAACAGTCAGGATGTACTGTCCCGTGAGAGATGGAGAGTGGCTGAAGAAACTGTTGCCAGACAGCTTGGTCTGAGCACAGGGAAGCCAGACAGGCAGGAGGGGCTTGGTGGGACAGCAGTCACAAGCAGCTCCTTGAAGACCTGGCGAGAGGAGCCCTAAAGGAGCAATGCTTCATTCAGTCTACACAGAGCATTCTCCTGGTCTTCCCCTGTCTACAGCTTTGCAGTTTTCAGCTCTCAGTTGAGATGTCACTTCATCGGGTAGCTCTGATCACCTTGCCTGCCTGTCTCAGTCTGTAGCTCCTCCTTTGAGGCTTCTCTTATCTATCATCTATCTATCTGTTTGTCTATCTGCCTGCCTGTCTGTCTGTCTGTATATCTACTTATCTATCTCTCTATCATCTATCTATTGATTATCTGTCTATCTATCTATCTATCTTTCTATCTATCATCTGTCTGTCTGTCTGTCTATCTATCATCTATCTATCATCTGTCTGTCCATCTGCCCATCCATCTGTCTGTCTATTACTATCTGCAATGATCTCTTCACTGTGCTTCTCTCTTACACTGTGAAGATGTGAGGACAGCCTCTCTTAGGTGGGTCCCCCCCGCCTCTCACATCACAGTGTTCTGTCGTCGACTACAAAGACTGAAAGCAACAGCTGCACACCTGAGATACAAACAGACAAACAACGTAAACCAAACCCACCCACCCAACCAGACACACCCCCCCTGCCCCAGAATCTGCTTTAAAGTCCTGACTGAGGGGACGTTACGGATGGGGACCCACTCGGGCGGCCCCTCTGTCATCTTCACTCTTCCACACCTGAATCCACTCACACTGTGTCCTTGGAGGACATAGCCAATGATGAAACTATGCCCTGCTGTCCCCAAGCCTCTGCCATGCTGGGCGGTCTAACGCAGCCCCGACTGCACCGTACAGTGAACCAATGGGACCCTGGCTCCCCCTAGTGGCTCATCTTGAAAAACCCCTAGGTCTGCAATGAGGTCTTTGATTTTCCAGACACACCCACAGGCTGGGCCGGCAGGACCACAGCTCTATTTAAAGCTCAGGCAAACAAGTCTCTCCGACCCCACCTCAGAATCTACCTGGAAGGATGGACCTTGCTCCAGACTAGGGCTACTTGAGATTTTTCTATTTTTGAGTCCTTTCCACTTGGGAAAAAACATTTTTTTTTAAGCTACTGGATTTTTTTTTTAACCCTTAGAGCACTTTAAAAACAAACAAAAAACAAAAACAAAAAAAACAAACTTTTTATTGATTCTTGGTGAGTTTTACATCAGGCACCCCAATCCCACTCATCTCTCCATATCTGCCCTTACAACCTCCCCGTCAGAGGAAAACAAGTTTTAAAAAATTAAAAAGAAAGCATCATATCATGGAAGCTGTGGTGTGTCACAATGTGTCACACAGCATACCCTTTTGCCCAGACAGCTTTCCTTGCCAATGTTCATTGTAATGAGTCTGGTTCAAGGCCTCTGGTTTCTGCTACACTATTGATACTGGGTCTCCAGGTGTTAGCCTGTGTCATGGAGATCCTGCAGCTTTGCAGGACCGGCCCCTTCAGGTTCTCGGGGTATATGTTAGGGTGGGTCAACGCAAAGCCCTGGCCTGGATCTGGGTGGTAGCTGAGTTGGTCAGCCCTTCAGCTCTCCTGTGCCTGTGCTACCAGGGCCAGTTTTCCCACTTTGCCCGGGCTTGGGGCAGGAAGAGCTCTCCTGTCTGTGGCAGCTGGCAAGAGGCAGGCCTGGCTCTCTCAGGCCCACACCACCAGGGCCAGCTCCACTGTCCTGCCCAGGCAAGGTGTGGGACTGCTCTCCGAGTGCTGCAGCTGGCAAGGGGCAGGGTCATCTCTCTCATCCACAACACTCTGTGGCCAGTGAGGGGTGGGGCCAGCTCTCCAGCAGTCACAGCCTGTGGGCTGGCTCACACCAAGGCCAGCTCGACTGTGCTGTGCAGGCAAGGTGTGCGTGTGTGTGTGTGTGTGTGTGCATGTGTGTGTGTGTCGTGTGCGTGTGTGTCTATGAATGTCAGAAGAGAGTTTCAGAGCCCCCTGGAGCTGGAGTCTCACGGGTTCTGGGAATCAAATTCTGGTCCTCTTCCAGAGCAGTGTGAGATCCTAACCACTGAGCCATCTCTCTGTCCCATTGATAATGACTTTTTTATGAAATCCAAGTACCAACTCAAACACAATCTTTGTCCTTTTAGTTGTAAACCATCTCACTCATAATCAATAGTACTTTTAAAGATCAAACATTCTGCATCTGGGCATAGTGGCACTCACACCTTTAATTCCACACTTGGAAGGCAGAGTCTGTGAGTTCAAGGCCAGCCTGGTCTATATAGTGAGGTCCTGAAGTCTCACAACCAGACAAGACTGCCAGATACACCCCAGATTCCTTACTCATTTGATTTTGAATTCGTTTTTTAAAATTATTAATTTTATGTTTATAAGTGTTTCATCTGTATCTATATCTATGAACCATGTGTGTGTGCCTGTGGTCTACAAAAGCCAGAAGGGAGTGTTGTATTCCCTGGGACTGGAGTTACAGATGTTTGTGGGTCACCATGTGTGCGTTAGGAATAGAACCCAGGCCCTCTGCAACAGCATGTGGTGCACTAAACTACTGAGAAATATCTCTTGACCCGTGAATTAACTTAATCTGTTGCCAGTTCAAAAAACATTTGGTGTTGCCAAATTTCCTGACACCTCCACCCCCCATCCTCCCTCCACCTTCCACCTTCCCATACACACACACACACACACACACACACACACACACACACACACACACGATGGAATTGCAATCCATTTTAAGGATTTTAAGCATCCTTAGGTACTTCCTCCAGAGGGCGCTCTGCTCACAGAAGTCGGGCTTCCTCGCTGTACCTAGGAAGCTTTCGTCTTTGACAAACCCAGTTTCTAGATGTGTATCACGAGGACATCCATCTGACCATCTATCATAAACATCTAAGCGTTCATGGAGCCTGGGGGACCGCCTGGATGACTTTTTTTTTTGTTTGTGTATTTGTGTCTGTCTTTCCTTTTCTTCCTCTTTGAGCCATGTATACAGCAGGTCTCAAAGTAGATTGCTGAGTAAATGAAGTTTTCTGGGTCATGTGCTCCACTCAACACCTCTGGACCCCGCCCACAGCCCCTCCCAGCCCACACTCCTCTGTGCATGGCATGGACAGAAACTGATTTATCTTGGTGTCCTCTGGGCCAAAGCACACCCCCTCCCAAGTGAGGAACCCAGAAAAGCACAGAAAACCTTGGGGGGAAAGGCCAAACTGGGATTCAGTTACTCAAACTGATGCAAAAGCCAGGTGAGCTGGAGGCTTTCTCATGCTGAAAGGCATCTTTTTATTTATTTATTTTTAAGATATTTTCTTCATTTACATTTCAAATGCTATCCCAAAAGTCCCCTATACCTTCCTCCTTCCCCCCCCCCCAGCTCCCCAACCTACCCACTCCTGCTTCCTGGCCCTGGCATTCTCCTGTACTGAGGTATATAATCTTTGCAAGACCAAGGGCTTCTCATCCAATTTATGGCTGACTAGGCCATCTTCTGCTACATATGCAACTAGAGACACAAGCTGGGGGGTTGGTGGTACTGGTTAGTTCATATTGTTGTTCTTCCTATAGGGTTGCAGACACTTTTAGCTCTTTGGGTACTTTCTCTAGCTCCTTCATTGGGGGCCCTGTGTTCCATCCAATAGATGACTGTGAGTATCCACTTCTGTATTTGCCAGGCACTGGCATA